>NC_091433.1:9365073-9691559 GCF_964237555.1 Oryctolagus cuniculus | reverse complement strand
TATTTTCCACAGTAGAAAGAGACAGAGGTATTTAACTAGTGGGGAGCAACTCGGACTAGACTGTTACTGGAATTAAGACTTATTCTATGCATCTGCTCTCCCACAATATGGCGCTGGGAGAGGAGTAAACAGCTTCTACCCAGCTGCTCTCACCAACTTGACAAGCTGCAGGAGCTGCTCCTGATTGGAGGAGAGCGGCGTGCTCGACGTGTGGGCAGCCGAGTTGGGATTGGCGAGGAGGACTATAAAGGAGGAGAGAGACGGCATGCACCAGGAACATCTAAGGGAAACATCTAAGGGGAACATCTAGCTGAAGGAACACCTGTGCAGCCCCCGAGAAAAGCCGGCCGGCGGGTGCCGCTCCCCTGCGGAAGTGGGGAATGTGGCCAGGGGGAACTGCCCTTCCACGGAGGTGGAAGGGATAGTAGCCAACCCGGGAAGAACCAGCAGCAAACCCGGGGAGGGCCGAGCAGACGAAAGAACAGCTCAGGGTCCTGTGTCGTTCCTCCACGAAGAGGGGGAGCGACATTTAACAAATTCCCTTTTTCCACAACCCTTGGCTGTAGTGAAACCCAATTCAAAGAAGAGTGGGCAGAGGAATGTAGAGGCTTATGTTTTATCTTTGTAAAACTATCACATACTTTTAATAGTATCTACAACGCTCCTATAATGTGGGGAGCAACTCGGACTAGACTAAATTACTAGAATTAAGACTTATTCTATGCATCTGCTCTCCCACAATATGGCGCTGGGAGAGGAGGAAACAGCTTCTACACAGCTGCCTCCAGTTCAACCAATAAACAGCAGGACCTGCTCCTGATTGCAGGAGAGCAGCGTACTCGGCATGTGGGTAGCAGAGTTGGGATTGGTGGAAGAGGACTATAAAGGAGGAGAGAGACAACATGCACCAGGAACATCTAAGGGGAACACCTGAGGAACATCTGAGCAGCCCCTGAGAGAGCCGGCCGGCGGTGTGCCGCTCCCCCGCGGAAGTGGGGAAAGTGGCAGGGGGAACCGCCCTTCCACGGAGGTGGAAGGGTCGGTAGCCAACCCGGGAAGAACCAGCAGCAAACCCGGGGAGGGCCGAGCAGACAAAAGAACAGCGCAGGGTCCTGTGTCATTCCTCCACGAAGAGGGGGAGTGACATAATGGTGCCGTGACTCGGATATGAAGCCTAGGCAGGGTTCAGTGTCGCTCCTCCACAAAGACGGGGAGCGACACTATAAGACAGAATAAAATAGTCTCAGGTATAGTTATGGTTCCAGAAGTAGAAATTGCATTTATTCCTTTCTGTTCGCTCAACAACAAGGTTGCTATGAGGTAGTATTCTCAGTTCTGAAATACAGTCAGGGACCAAACAGAAATGGCCCCAGTTCTCATATTTCACAGGAATAAGAGTCAATGGAACAAGCCACATTAAACAATAATTACACAAGTTGATGTATAATTGAAAATTATTTTGACATTTGAAGTAAATACTTATAGTGCTATTAGAAATTATAACAGTGGCTCCTGTATTATATGGAAGTGGGGATTGTAAAAGAAAATCTAGAAAGACTGAGGAGAAAGCCAAGGACAGAGGCACCTACAGTGTCTTGGTCTGATTTTTGTTGCTATAACAGAATACCACAGACTAGATAATGTATAAATAAAAGTTTATTTATGGGTTGGCGCTCTGGCACAGTGAGTAAGGCCACTGTCTGCAGCACTGGCATCCCACATGGGCACTGGTTTGAGTCCTGGCTGTTCCACTTCCCAATCTAACTCCCTGCTGATTTGCCTGGGAAAGCAGTGGAGGATGGCCAAGTATTTGGGCCCCTGCACCCATGTGGGAGACCCAGGTGAAGCTCCTGGTTCCTGGCTTTAGTCTGCCCCAGCCCTGGTCATTGCAAGCCATTTGCAGATGGAAAACTCTTCTTGCCTCTGCTGCTCCCTCTATGTATCTCTGTCTTTCAAATCAATAAATAGATCTTTAAAAAGTTTATTTAGCTTCCAATCATGGGCGGGGTAGTCCAAGAGTATGGCTACAGTGTCTGTCAATAGCTCCATGCTGTGCTACCTCATGGTGGAAAAGTTGGCAAGCCTCACTTTTGAGAGTATAACAAAGTCACTGCACTGAGAACTAACCTATTTTCTTGAGAATAACATTAATCCATTCATGACATTTCCCATTAGGCCCTACTTCCCAATACTGCTGCGCTGACAATGAAGTTTAAACAGATGAATGTTTAGGGCACACAGTCAAAGCACAGCACACAATATTAGTTGGATGAAGAGAATTGGAGAGATGAGTCCAGACAGAAAACTGTGTGTGTTAATGCTATGGTCCTGAAAGGCATTGTCCTTTTGAAAAGCTGAAGATAATATACTATCTCGGTGCACCATGAATATGAAAGTGTCTGGAGACAAGAGGGTAGAATCGCAACAGAGAGGTCTGCTCTAAGCTCTGTGAACTTAGCAGAAAAATAAAAATGGAGAAGTTATTCTCTCAGGGAAAAGTTGCAGGGAAAACCGCAGCAGGAGAACTTGTGAAAGCAGGGGAAATGACCTGGATCTAAGGGGAAGGCACAGATGTACAGCAATAAGCACAGAGGGTGAGCACAGAAGAACCAGCAGCCCACCCTGTTCAGCAAGGTGAGATCAGACTGCATTGGCCCGCAGTAACACTGTTGATCCAACTGGAGGGACAGTCTACTACTGCACCATGTTCGAGTCCAACCTGGAACCCTCAGGAGAACTGCGTGAAGGCTCACAGAGGGTGGAGGGTGGTTGGGAGTGGCAGCCTCTTTCCACTGCCCCCTCCTTCACACCAGCCCCCTGCAGCTAACTAGCTGGGAGAAGGCTGGCGCCATTTTGACATAAACAGGATCAGCAGCTCCAGTTTCTCTGTATGCACCCAGCAGCTAATGGGGACTGTTGGGAGGGACAACCACAGAAGTTCCAGTCAACTGGTGAGGTTTGTCCCTACCTTGTCATCAGGTCAACAATACCAGCTCCACTGCACCCACCTGGCAATGTGCGTGGATGGGGAGCCATCCCCAACAAAGGGAAGTGCCCCCTCTGGGGACTCCTGTACCCACCCAGCACAAGTCTGAAAGTAGTAGGGCTGTGTATGGTGGTTGGTTGTGACCCCAGGATTCTACCAGAAGGAAACATCCAAGTTTTCCAAAGACTTTGAATCTGGCTGGAGGAATAAGACTCAATCCGCCTTGGGCAAAATGCACAGAGGCGGTGGTCAGGGATCCACTCAGACTCTCTGTGGACAGGACAGCCTAGAAGAGCTGAGTGGATTCTCTTGCATTCCTTGACTATGGGAACCCTGGGTGCTGAGACTTTGAAAACACTGTGACTGTGTGAGAGGGGGCAGGGGTTCTGGGCAAGCTCTGTGTGCAGAGCCACACTCTTGGAACTCCTTGGTTGCTTGGGCAGCTTATTGCCCCTGGAACCATGCACACAAGGAGCTCTGTGCAGTTCATTCATGTGGATGAGTATTGAACACACACTGGATACTAACACCCAGACATTGCTCAGTTTGAAGGTGAGGAAGTGAGGGAGTAATCACACCAGCAGATGTGACCAACCCCTCCTTTTGTTAATAAGAGGACAGCTACCACTCCCAACTTGGGTGATACCCTGGACACTTGCTCCAATCTGGAGTACTGAACAGAGCTCTCTGACCACACCCAGCACACACTACTGGACATTCACTGAAAGAGCAGACACTTCACTAAGCCACAGAGTCATAGTCTGAAGATGAAAGCCATCACAGGGGGAAAAAATGAAATATCTCCACAAATACAAAAAAATAAGTGCAGTAATTCAAGAAACAACAATAAGGAACACCTCATGACACATCCAAAGGAACAGAATACTTCAATACTAGAATGTGAAATGAAGACATTGACAAAATGCTGGAAATGGAATTCAAAAAATTAATTGTAGGATTACTCAGAAGCAATCAAAAGCAAATCCATGAACTAAAGAAAACCATACATGACATGATAGAAAATTTTTCCCATGAAATAGAGATTTTAAAGAGAACTCAATGAAGAAATAAATAGATCAAATAAAGATGCAGTGGGAAGCCTTAACAGCAGACTTGGTTAGGCAGAAGAAATAATATCCAAACTAGAAGGTAAATCTTCGGAAATCCTACAGTCAGACCCAAAATACAGAAGAAAATAGAAAACAAAATCAGGGTTGGAGATTTATGTGATACCATCAAATGACCCAACATATGGATCTTAGGAGTCCCTGAAGGTGTGTAAAGAGAGAATGGACTAGAAGGCCTATTTCATGAAAAATTACAGAAAACTTCCTGAATTTGAAGAAAGAAAAGGACCTCCAAGTAGAGGAAGCACATAGAACTCCTAACAGACATGACCAGAAAATGCCTTCACCATGACATATTTTAGTCAAACTCTCCACAGTAGAACATAAAGAAATGATTCTAAAATATGCATGAGAGAAATGCCAGCTTACTTTAGAGAATCTCAGTTAGACTCACAGTTTGCTTCTTATTAGAAACCCTACAGGCTAGAAGGGAATGGTGAGATATAGTCCAAATCTTAAAAGAAAAACCTGTCAACTCAGAATACTACACCCTGCAAAGCTTTCATTTATGAATGCAGATTAAATAAAGATCTTCCATAACAAACAGAAACTGAAAGAATTTGTCACCACCCATCCAGCACTACAAAAGATGCTAAGGATGTGCTACACACAGAAACACAGAACCATTGTCATCACTATGAAAGAAGGTGAAGGCAGAAAATCTGCCAGTAAAAGTATAAAGGAAATCCAAAGTAAACAATAGGAATATTTATGGGAAAATGGCAAGGCTAAGTTGTTACTTAACAATAATCATCTTGAATCTAAATGGCCTCAACTCTCCACTTAAAAGATACAGACTGGCAGAAAGGATTAAAAAACAAGTCCCATCTATTGGCTGCCTGCAAGAAACACATCTCAACAACAAAGATATATGCAGACTGAAAGTGAAAGGATGGAAAAAGATATTGCACGCTAATGAAACCAAAAAGGAGCTAGAGTTGCCATCCTAATATCAGACAAAATAGACTTTAACACAAAAACTGTTAAAGAGACAAAGAAGAGCACTCTGTAGTGATTAAGGGATCAATTCTACAGGAAGATGCAGCTAATATAAATGTATAAGCACCTAATTATAGGGCACCTGGCTATTTAAATGAAATGTTAAGAGATCTAAAGAAAGACATAGACTGTAATACAATAGCAATGGAGGACTTCAATACCCCACTTTCAGCAATGAACAGATAAATCAGACAGAAAATAAGCAATGAAATAACAGAGTTAATCAACTATGCACCAAATGGACTTAATGGATATCTACAGAACCGTTCACCACACAGTGGCAGAATACACATTCTTCTGATCAGTGTGTAGAATTTTCTCTAGGATAGACCAAATGCTAGGCCATAAAGCAAATCTCAGTAAATTCAATAAAATTGAAATCATACCATGCATCTTCTTGGACCACAATGGAATAAAACTGGAATTCAAGAATTCAGGAATCTCTAGATCACATGAAAGCACATGGAAACTGAGCAACATGCTTCTGAATGAACAATGGGTCATAGAAGATAATGAGGGAAGTTTATAGTAATCGGTGCCCACATAAAGAAACTGGAAATGATCCAAATAAATGAGCTATCAATACATCTCAAGGATATAGAAAAATAACAACAAACAAAGCCCAGTATAAACAGGAGGAAAGAAATAATTAAAATTAGAGAAGAAATAAACAAAATTGAAGCCAAAAACAACAACAAAAAATCAGTGAAATGAAGAGGTTTTTTTGAAAAAGTAAACAAAATAGATACATATCTGTAAAACTAACCAAAAAAGAGGGATAAGACCCAAATCAACAAAATCATAGATGAAAAAGGAAATGTAACAACAGACACCACAAAAATAGAAAGAATCATCAGGAATTACTACATTACTACAAAGAGCTGTATGCCAACAAAATCGGAAATGTAGAAGAATTAGATTCCTAGATACATACAATCTACCAAAATTGAGTCATGAAGGCATAGAAAACAAGAGACCAATAAAAAAATGGAAATTGAATCAGTAATAAAGACCATCTCAACAAAGGAGTGGATAGCTTCATGACTGAACTCTACCAGATGTTTAAAGAAGAGCAAATTCCAATTTTTTCTCAGGCTATTCAAAAACAATTGAAAGGGATTAAAACCTCCCAAACTCTTCCTTTGAAGCCTGCATTACCTGAATTGCTAAGCCAGAAAAATACAAAGCAGAGAAAGAGAACTATAGACCAATATCCCTAATGAACATAGATGCAAAAATCCTCAACAAAATGTTAGCCAATTGAATCCAACAAAATATCAGAAAATCATTCATGTGTACCAAGTGGGATTTATCCCTAGTATGCAGGGATGGTTCAAGATTCACAAGTGAATCAATGTGATACATCACATTAACAAAGTAAATAACAAAAACCATATGATTTTCTCAATTGATGCAGAGACAGTATTTGTAGGGATGGCTTAACATTTGCAAATCAATCAATGTGATACATCACATTAATAAAGTGAAGAATAAAAATCTTGTGGTTATCTCAATAGATTCAGGGAAAACATTTGATAAAATAAATCTTTTCATGATGAGAACCTTAAGCAAACTGGGTATAGAAGGAACATTCTTCAACACAATCAAGGTAATCTATGACAAACCCATGACCAGCATTCTACTGAATGGGGAAAAGCTAAGTCATTCCCCCTAAGATCCAGAACCACACAAGGATGCCCACTCTCACCATTGTTATTTAATATAGTACTAGTAGTTTCAGCCAGAGCCATTAGACAAGAAAAAGAAATCAAATGAATAAAAATTGGAAAGGAGGGAATCAAAGTATCCCTATTTACAGATGATGAGATCCTATATATAGGGGATCCAAAAAACTCTACTGAGAGACTATTGGAACTCATAAAAGATCTTGATAAAGTGGCAGGATATAAAATCAACATACAAAAATCATGACATTATTTGTATACACAGACAATGTCATGGCTAAGAAAGAACTTTTAAGATCAGACCCATTCACAATAGCTCCAAAAATTATCAAATACTTCAGTATAAATTTAATCAAGGATGTCAAAAATTTCTACAATTAGAATTACAAAACATTAAAGAAAGAGAAGAAGATACAAAATTTGAAAAAATCTTTCATGTTCATGGATCAGAAGAATCAATATCATCAAAATGTCTATTCTACCAAAAGCAATTTACAGATTCAATGCAATACCAATCAAAATATCAGGGACATTCTTCTCATATATAGAAAAAATGATGCTGAAATTCATATGGAAACACAGGAGGCCCCAAAGAACTAAAGCAATCATATACAACAAAAACAAAGTCAGAGACATCACATTTCCAGATTTCAAGACATGCTACAGGATGATTATAGTTAAAACAGCGTGGTACTGGCAAAAAACAGGCTTGTAGACCAAGGGAACAGAATAGAAATTCCAGAAATCAATCCGTGCATCCACAAGCAACTTATGTTTGACAAAGGAGCTAAAATCAATTCCTGGAATGAGGATAGTCTCCTTAACACATGGTGTTGGTAAAACTGGATCTCCATATGCATATATATGAAACTAGACCCCCACTTTATGCCTTACACAAAAATCCACTAAAAATGGATCACAGACCTAAATCTGCTACCTGATACTATCAAATCATTAGAGAACATTGAGGAAACTCTTCAAGAAACTGGCACAAGCAAACTTCTTGGAACATACTCCAGAAGCATGGGCAATCAAAGCCAAAATTTACAAATGAAACTATATCAAGCTGAGAAGGTTCTGCACTGCAAAAGAAACAATCGACAAAATAAAGAGCCAACTGACAGAAAGGGAGAAAATATTTGGAAACTCTGCAACTGATAAAGGCTTAAATTCAGAATCTTTAAAGAGTTCAAGAAATTCAACAACACCAAAACAAGCAATCTTGTTAAGAAATGAGCAAAGGATTTGAACAGGCATTTTTCAAGAGAGGAAATTCAAATATCCAACAGACACTTGAAAAATGCTCAGGATCATTAGCAATAAGGGAAATGCAAATTAAAACCACAGTGAGGTTTCACCTCACTCCAGTTAGAATGGCCCACATACAGAAATCAACAAATGACAAATGCTTGTGAGGATGGGGAGAAAAAGTATCCTGATACACTGTTGGTAGGAATGTAAACTGGTTCAGCCACTGTGTGTGACTGTATAGAAATACCTCAGAAATCTGAGTATAGACCTACCATATGATCCAGCCATCCTATTCCCGGGAATTTACCCAAACCAAAATAAATCGGCATATGAAAGAGTTATCTGTACCCTCAATTCATTGCAGTACAATTCACAGTAGTAGCCAAGATATGGAATCAACACAGATGTGCATCAACTGATGATTGGATAAAGAAATTATGGTATATATACCCTATGGAGTACTACTCAGTTGTAATGCCTTTTGCAACAAGATAGTCACAACTGGAAAGTGAAATAAGCCAGTTCCAAAAAGACAAATATCATACGTTTTTCCTGATCAGAGGTAATGAATAAAGTACCTTAAATGTACTGAAGTGAAATAGACATTTTGATAATCAATGATGGTTTATAGCCTTTGTCTATTTCCTCAAGGAACTGTGTTTTCTTTTGCTTTGTTTTTTTTAAACTTTTTTACTAAGTATATGTTAATTATATGAGTGTTTGGTGTACTAAAAAAAGATCATTGTAAAAAATTAAGAGTGGCAATATGAGAGGTAGGGGAAGGGAGAGTGAGAGGTACCAATGTGTTCTTATAATGGTACATGGGAAATATATGAAACTTGTATTACTAAAATAACATTTATATCAAAGAAAAAAGAATATGAATGGGAATGTAATGAGATAAAATTAGAGAGGAAGTGAAAGTTCACATCATTCAGTAACTTGTAGTCTCTGATAAGGAGTTTGAGTTTATTCTAAGAACAATGAGAGGCCATTGAGATGTTTAAGAAGGAGATATAATTTATGCTTTATATCACCTCTCTAAGTCATATCTTCTCCATCTATAAAATAAGTATACTACATGTTTTTGAAAGATGATCAAATAAGATAATGCTTGAGTAATCACTCTGAAAGCTATAAAGTACCATGTAGTTATAAATTAATCTTATCACTACTGATACTGCTCAAAAATTTTTGATGATTCATTGACATCATTGGTAAAAGGTCCCTCATCAGTGTGTTTTAAAATCTTCCATTTGTTGATCCCATATGATCAGTGCAAATGTTTATATCATGCTCTGCTCTAGTATATCATCTCCAATCTTCTCTTTGTACCACCTGTTCTTACCTGTGACCTTTGAGCATCATGGGTGCTGATTCATTAGGAAGGCTTTCATTCTTTTTTAAAAAATATTTATTTGTTTATTTGAGAGGCACAGTTACGGATAAAGAGAGAGGGAAAGACAGGGAGCGAGGTCTTCAATCTGCTCGTTCACTCCCCAAATGCCCCAAAAGCTGGAGCTTTGCCACAGAAGCCAGGAGTCAGGAGCTTCTTCCAGGTCGCCCACACTGGAGCTGGGGCCCAAGTGTGTGCGCCATCTTGTACTGCTTTCCCAGTCCATCATTAGGGACCTGGATCAGAAGTGGAACAGCCTGGACTCAAACCAGCAACTGTATGGGATGCTGGTGCCACATAGTGATGCTTAGCCTGCTACACCACAGTGCTGGCCCTGCTTTCATTGTCTTTTTTCATTTATCTAATCCAAGCAACATGCATACTTGTTTTAACTGGGGCTTTCTTGATTGCAAGGGACAGAAATACTTCAAATTTGGTTAAATTTGAAAGGAACTTGTTAATAATGTAAGTGAAAGTCCATGAGGGCTGTCAACATTCTTTAGACACAATCATATCCAATAGCTGATGAAGCAGGTTAGGAATTCCATCTTGATTCTCCATCCCTAGATTTCCCCTGTGGACTGTCAAAATTACCATTCATAGATCGATAGTCAAAGTTCATCATAGCAGCTTGGCTCCTCCAGTCAGAAAGAGACTTGCTTCTTCCCAAATGATTTAACACAAGTTTGATGTCTTGTTCTGCTGACCTAATAATATAACTCTTGAACAATATGTTGTACATCTTGAAATGTTCCATATAATTTTATGTTTTGAACAATTCTATATAATGCTGATTGGTCAAACCCCAGGCAAAAACTTAACCCGTGAATTGAGGATAGTAAGTGAGTTAGTCCAGCTCAAACCAAAAGGGGAAAGTTATGTTGGAGCAGGTTCAGAAAGAAAAAAAAAATGCATTTGGAAGTGAATACTGCACAACAATAGTAAAAGAAAACAATAACAACAACAAAATCCCACCCAGTTAACTGCCATAATGACCCAGCTTGTGTCCCACATCCACCATGGGGCAGCCTCTGTGACTTCAGGCAGTAATTATCCTTTTCCTTCCTGCCTGTTCTTCACATGTGGTCTCTGGAGCATACATTTTTGGCTCTTGATATTCTACTCTGCACTTTATTGCAACCATAAAATTTTTATTGCTTGATTAGACCTTGGTGATAATCTAGTCATAGGGAAGTGAAAGCCCAGAAGGAAAAATAATAAATTTTGGATTATTTTGGAAATATTTCTCAAGGACTTCTTGTTTATTTATAAGGGGGAATAGGGTACAAAAATTCTTTTAAAAAGCAACTTAGCATTTTCCCTGGAAATTTATTATTATGCTTCTCATATATCAAAATTTAAATATGTCAATCATGAAAATTTAATGAGAAAATAAGAAATGCATGATGCAATTGAAAATTTCTAAACCAACAGTACCTCTTTTGATCTGGAAAGTATATATGTATTTCTTTTTTCACCATATATACTTGCATATATGTATGTCTGTATACAAGTATAAAATATACATAAATATATATATATTATTTTTTCCATTTGAATTTAAACTTTTACAACCATTTTATTTCATAATAGGAATAGACTAACAAGATAGACAAGCCTAGGAATAGAACCTAGCATTAGGATATAGTCTTACTGAATCCCAGACAAGTATTTGAATGATTGAATTTTTCTATTTTATAATGAAAATACTATTCAGTGCTGGTTCCATGTGTCTCCTATGTGAGTTGCTTGAAGGGTGCCATCATAAGTGTGGGGTTCACAGACCATCAGAAGAAATCGAATTGAGTAGAAAGGACTGTACCAGGGTATAGAGCCATAACCCTGTAATCATGTCTCCTCCCTTCCAGATAACTCTGGGAGTTTTTTCTCTTTTAATCAGGTTCTGCTATTTTGTGTCTCTGTTTTCTTCAACTTTAAATTAAATATTTGGACAAAAATGCAGATTTAACATTTACATTTCAGTATTTATGATTTCATTCATGTATTCCTTTATATCATAAATATTGAATTGCCTTCTCTATGAGGGCATTTAGAATATTAGAGGAGAAAAGCATGGCTTGAACTTTCTCAGACTGCACCGTGTGCCTATGAGTTTGAACAGATACAGATAGGCAAAGAATAACTATTGTACTCAAATACAGACTGGCTTTATACCATCTAGAAGGGAAGTATGGAAGGAATTGACAGAGAAAATGACATTCAATTTTGGGCTTTGATGGATAAAATTTTGCCCAGTAATGAATTAAAGTAGAATCCAGTAAGAAATACATGAAGGTCTATGCCATACCAAAATAACAACTAGTCATTTGGGTTGGTCAGATAATAGACTTTCAGAGTCATGTCAGGCATCAAGGGATATAATTTGGAGTAATATCTTAGAAAATTTAAAATATCAGACTTAGAAACTTGAAATCTATCAAGAAAGCAATGACTGCTGAATTATATTTTTAGGTAGAGATAATATCTTATTCTGAAGTAGAATTCAAGCAATGAAGTTGTGGATGAGTGATTGTGTTGTTTTTTTAATAATTTCTTCATCTTCTCCAAAACAGGAGAGGAACCCAGTTTTGAAATTTTGATTATCATAGTGCTAATATCTTCAATATTTATAATGTTTTATATCATTTAGGGTAATAAATCTCAATTCCTCTACTATACTCTACGAAACAAGCAAACAATAAAAGTAAAGCAAAAAAAGGAAGCAAACCCAATAATCAGGAAATTGTTTTCCATCTGCTCATCCCATTTCCTGATACAAATCTCATGCCTCAGAAAGTGGGGGAAAGATCTCCTAGGCAAAGTCTGAGAAAATGGGGAGACTGGGGCTCAGGAGCTTCCTTACACTTACCTGAGCCTAGACTGAGACTTTCATTGGCTTCCAGGTAGTTTTCACATTATAACTTGCTCATCGTTTTCTCTGTATTGGGCAGAAATATGTTGACTCCCCACCACATTCTTTCTTGGACTGACCCTTGGCCACTGGGAGAAACTATCAGTGCAAGCTAATTCTTCCTTCTCTGGGGAGGCTGGGAGTTAGAGATATACAAGCTTCCCAGGTCTCGTTGAGCAGATCAGAAAATCTCTTTTTCTTAGCCGTGTTGTGTGGTTTCAAAGTCTCCACACTGACCCTTTGCCAAGGAAGAATGTCTTCACTACATTCTGGAAATGCAAACCAAAGAGAATTATCAACTCCAGGTGTCTGAAGGAAGTTTGAATTCTATAGTCAATAGTCATGAGAGTTGTTGAAGAAGGAATGTAGGAAGGAAAGGACAAACAACAGTGAAACTTCTCAGCCATAAAAAAGGATGAAATCCTGTCTTTCACAACAAAATGGGATGCAACTGCTTAGTGAAATAAGCCAGTCTCCAAAAAGCAAGCATCGTATGTTTTCCCTGATTTGTGGTAACTAATATACAGAATGCCAAAAAAATTTTAATGCATATGAGCAAAATTGACATTTTGAGATTTGATTGTTATTTATAGCCCTTGCCTAGATTCTTGAGGAATAGTGGTTTTTCTATTTAAAAACAAAACAAAGCAATACTATTGATAAGAAAAATAAACTTTGATGGGGAGATGGGTTTACATAGAGTGTCTGGAGTGTGACGGGTAATTAATAATCTTTACTTTTTATGCAATAGATAGAAACACAAACTCAAATTGGCTGAATTGGAAATGGAATTTTGGGAACTGAAAAGGGGAAAGGGATGGCATGATCTTCATGTTTCAAACTGTGTCATAGGTGCTTATTACGTATACCTCCTTCTGTGTTGGTTTCCTCAAAGCCTGCTTCATCTATTGGTGGCAAAATGGCTCTTAAGCCTTGTATCCTATCACTATCAGGACTACAATAACACAGGGGACTCTTTTCTAGCAGAAGCCACAGCATATCAGGGGCTCTAACTAGGTGATGAATCCACATTCAAATCTAGTACTATGACCAGAAGCTTGGTTATGCTGATTGGTTCATGACAAAGAGGTCTCATTTATAGAAACAGGTTTAGTTTATCTTTAACATATTGGTCTGAACTGAGTAAATGTGAATTTCCAAAAGTTAAAGAGTGAAAAGGACACAGATTACTGATTCATTGATCTAATTGGATCTCATTCTTATTTTTAAACAATGCTGATTAGAGACAGAAATCCATTTTCTTCCTTTTTTCCTTAGTTGAAGATCAAGGTAAACATGAATATCTGCAGGAGTCAAGTCAAAATGCACAAGTACTCAAGTTTAAAAGACCAGAGAAACAGAACATCAACATCACCTGAGGTTGTTGATTATTTGAAATGCTAGAGGCATAGTTTACTTTTTACTTACTACCCAAAGATCTGTAATTATTTCTGGTTTGCATTATATTCCATTGTTTCAGATATATTTAACTTCTAGGAAAGAATCATTGCACCAACTATTTCATTTTTTAAGCAACGCCAATAGCAATGCTATTTGAAATAATTTTGATGCTTGGCTTTGTTTCAAACCATCAGCCTTCCGTCAACACATTTTGTCTATGAAAGCAAATCAGCTTTTGCCCTCCAAATTTTTGTGAAGATTCTTATCTCTGGGGATGTTACATACAAAGTTACCAGATGTGCAAACACAGCCTCTGGCTGATTCTGTGACCCCATTATAATCAGACTTCCTGTTTTGACAACTCTTCTCATACAACAAACGAACAGGTAGCACCTTGAAAGGAATTCACTACAACCATTTGGAACAAAGCCTTCCAGGTGCAGTGACTGACAAATATTAATTCACTGGAGAAAATGACAACATCTACAGCATGAGAGTCATCTCATAAATCCCTTTTTCCACTTTTGATGTACAGATTTTAATTTAGCCTTGACTTATTAGAGGATTTTCAAGCTACCGTGAAATTAAGCATAGAAGGAAATACCTCTCATCAGAGAATTAATGTCATGATCACCAGTAAGGTAACATGGAGAAAAATGCTATCTGAAACACAGTAGGAAATTTCCTTACATAAAAATTTAAAATAACCTATTTCTAGTTTATAGGTTGGCTTTGAGAAGCTGCATGACCTTGGACAATGAGCTAATAGGGCTTCACTTTTTCACTTACAAAATAAAAGGCTGGACTTGGAGAGCCTCCAGTTCTAATAATCTATTTCATTTATGTGTCTGTTACCAACAAACTAAGTAAATAATGGGATAGGAACAATACCCAGAAATCAGTACAGAATCTATTTAACATTCACCACCATGATAAAACATTTACAGAGAAGATGTGACGAGAGGAAGAAAAGCAAATCATGATACTTTATTTTATCCGACCTTCCTAATTTCACTTAGGAACCTCTAACTGCATTTACTTAGACCTACCTAACTAAATCATGTGGGTGTTTAATTCCATTTTAGTGGATTTCTAGGTTTTTACTCTACATCTGCATAGCCGTTGGGTAGCCTCACTAACACTGTGTCCCATTGGAAGTGCATCTCTGATGTGTGGATCACCTTCTCAGGTTATACAGAATGTCAAACAGATGGAATTGTGGTGGATACAGGGATGTGTCCTCTAGTACAGGCTACCAAATTCACAGGGTCTCGTCTAAAATGAAACTTCAGGGATTATCTAAAAACCATCAAGGGGGAAAGCGCTGTGCTACAACCAGTTAAGCACCTTCTGTGACACCTGTATTCCACATTAGTGTCCGTTCAAGTCCTACGCTATTATGCTTCTCATCCAGATTCCTACTTATACAGCCTGGGAAGCAGCAGAAGATACTCCAAGTGTTTGTGTTAGGTAGGAAGTCAGATATGAGCTTATGTGTGTGTGACAAAGGCCTAAAGAAAAGACATCTATGTCCAGCATATGCATCTCAAAGTCATCCAGATAACATTTCAGGGACAGCCCAGTATTCGCATCCTGCCCTGCCCCCTTCTACCTGATAACCTGCCAGGTGGGGGTCCCCGCCCCTTCTGCTGACAATCTTCCACAATCTTCCAGATGCAGCCCAGTATCTGCATTCCAAATACCCTGCACTGGGTCCTGGGTTAGGACGGTGCCAGCTAGACTTCCTCCTGTCTGATACCTTCAGGGGAAAACTCAGATAGGAGCTTCTTAATATTTACATCCATAAAATCCTTTGTTTCAGGAGGAGATGTGTGAAGACAAAGACCCATCTCCTTAAAAATCCCCGGCCTCCACCAGCCCTCTGCCTCTATGCTGAGTCGCCGGCCTGCCTGCCCAGGTGTAATCTCTCCACTCAACCATATAACCTTGCTCCTTCCCCCACCCAGTCCAAGCAACTGGGCATTCTCTCTCAGGTTCTGTCTGGAGAGGTGCCCATCTGTTCTTATGGATGTCTCTACCTTAATAAACTTTATTTGGCAACTTTTATTTAGTAACTTTACTTTCCACTACTCTATCTCATACCTGAATTCTTTCTTGCACAAAGACAAGAACCCTGCCATTCTCTGGTAACATTTGTATCCCTGCTACCCATGTGGGAGACCAGGATGGGGTTCAGGGCTCCAAGTTTTGGCCTGGTCTGGCCCTGGCATTTGGGGATTGATCCAGCAAATGGAAGATATCTATCTCCCTCTCCCTCTCCCTCCTGTTCTCTCTCTCCCTCTCCCTCTACATTTCAGGTAGATGAAAATAAACATTAAAAATTATTCAGAATTTCAGGACAACAGCAGCAGCACTGAGCCAACCATGGGCCCTTCTAATCTCTGTGTGACGACAGAGATCATAAGCCAATAAATAAGGTGTTGGTGCCTTAAGGAAGGACTTGTTGCAACAGGTTGAATGAATGCTGCCAGAGATTAACCTTCACTGTGAATCCCTAGGAAATAGCTTCAGTGGCATAGTTTTCCCATTCTAGGTCACATAACTTCCTGGGGAGAACACTGTCCAATTGATTAACAGTGACAAAAAGGGCTAGTCATTTTGAAGAAGGCAGGCATACAGGTTAAAATTGATTAGGTTTGTGAGCTGGAAGACCACGCCTTCACCATACCCCTGTGTGACCTCATGCCCCTACCAGGCCACACCTGAGCGCCCATTGGCCAATCAGATTAATTAACCACTCCCCTTTGAAAGTGGATTAAAAGCCTGGGACAGGGTGTGTCTGGGCCCTTTTCCTCCTTTCTCTTCGCCCTGGCCTCTTGCCAGTAGGGGGCTGGTTGCAGCCCTGTGCTTCCAAAGTGCTTGGCCTTCGGGCCACCCACCTTAAGCTTCCTGGCCTAGATGCTCCTCCAGGTGGCTGGTTCCTGGTACTCGGTATAAACCCAGGTTTACCCCTCTCTCTTAGATAAAGCTCTCACTCTCCTATGCATCTTTCACACTAAATAAAGCTTAAAATGTACCATTCTGCCTTGTTTATTTATGCCGATATTTAGAATTCTTCTCTAAATATTAGGCAAGAACCCAGGGCTAATTAATATTAGGGGATTTATCAATAAGCATATCATGATATCATATGGCACCCCAAATTCCGATAACATATGTGGCAACCCAGATGGGACCTCTGGGGAAATTTAAGGGGCCACATTTCGTATATATTTTAGGAGGCCAAATTCTGATATCAGTTTTCGTCCATGAAAGAAAATTTTGATTGGCATGTCAGCTCCAGACCATTTGGTGGGTCTCCTGAGGCTCTTTGATCTGACTCAGTTTACCTGCTCACTTCCCTGCCTCCACCACTTCCTGCTGGTGAAACCTGGTCTCAGAATCTGTTTCTGGAGAGGCCTAGTTGAATACGATTCTTTAGATTACTATTCTGAATAATAAGAACCATGAAAACAACATATTTTTTTCAGTAAAACATTCATGCAACAAAAAATGTACGAAGATAAAATGATAATAAAACCACCCAAATGCTCACATGATCAACATTAACAATGAGGTTAACTAAGCCTTATCTCCTATGGTACCTCCTATGTGTACCACTAGGAGGGTCTAATTGTTAGGTAGGAAGTCAGAAATTTAGCCTACGTGTGTATGACACAGGCCTGAAGACCAGCACATGCTGTAGAAGCTCCAGAAGCCCAGTATTTTGCACTTCAAAGTCTTGTGCAGACCCTGATAACCTCCCAGCCCTTCCCCCAAGGAAAGGTCCCAGGAGATTTCTCTCTCCTCAGGACCAAATGGGTTACCTGATAATATGGGACAATAAAACCTTCACAGATGCCTTAAGGGAAGCCCCTCTACTCTGTCCATCTGGGAGGAATTTGCTAATTTTCACTCAACAAACTCCCCATCCTTTGTCCTGGAGGAGAGGGGGAGTGGGTAAACAGACTCCCTTAAAAACCTAGGGAGTCCAAACAGACTGTGCGCTCAGCCATCTGCCTCTCAGCTGAGCAGCCCCCCTGGCCTGCCCAGGTGTGTTCTCTCCATTCAGCCATGTAACCGCTCTCTCCCCCAGTCCCAGCGACTGGGCAATCTCTCTGTGCCTTCCATTCTGTCAGATGCCCTATTCTCAACAAAGCCTTATCACTTCACTCTCTCTCTCACACCTGAATTCTCTCTTGTGTGAAGACAGAACCCCACAGCTACCACGGCCTTTCCTCCAGTGACATAATGATTTCATGGAGAGATGACTATAAATATTGATAGATAGACATGAAGTTAGTGTGAGGACAAAATAGTGTCACACAAAGACTCAAAGTAATATCAGGTACATAGAGTCCAAGTCCCCAATATCCCTCTCTGTCTTCTCTCTTCCTTGACCTATCTTTCAATTTTAATTCTATTATGAGAGTTAAAGTAATTTTTCATAATATGTAAAAAATGTATGTTATTTAAACTATGCATGGGTTTTAATTTTTTCTGCAGTAAAATAAACCCTGATTTTTACACCCAATTTCCACAGACTTTCTGGAGTAAGTTCATATATCTACTTCTCACCATTGCAATTATTACTGGATTTTCAGACATAAATGGGTTACCTGAGAGAAATTCACAAAAGCCAGAGACCCAAAGAGGCAGAACAGTGCCCAGATTCCAGATAAACACAGCTTGAGTAGTAGCTCTTTTCTTCTGAGATGTTATATCTACTGCTCATATGTGTCTTATGTGTTATTTGTGATACTTTGAGGTAAAACTCTTGAGAGAGAAAGGCTTTCAGGATGGCAATCGTTGTAAGTACAAATGGCTATCAGTGTCACTGGCAAGCTTAGAAAACTTAATCAACAGCAAAATCGTAATATAAGCAGTAATATAATTTAAAATTCTCTTTTTTTCTTTCCTGAACTGAATCACAAGACCTGATAAGAGAAACTATACAATGTCAAATCTTTCCTACAGGGATTTGTGCAACCTCAATGTTTCATGGCCTTAAAACTACAAGGAATATTACTGATATTTGTTCTTGTGTAGTGTGCTTATGCAGTACAAAAAATGTAATGGGGGGGCGGCGCTGTGGATCACTCGTTTAATCCTCCACCTACAGTGCTGGCATCCCATATGGGCATTGCTTCTAGTCCCAGTTGCTCCTCTTCAAGTCCAGCTCTCTGCTGTGGCCCAGGAAGGCAGTGGAGGATGGCCCAAGTGCTTGGGTCCCGGCACCTACAAGGGAGACCAGGAGGAAGCACCTGGCTCCTGGCTTCGGATTGGCGCAGCGCTGTCTGTAGCGGCCATTTGGGGGGTGAACCAATGGAAGGAAGACCTTTCTCTCTCTCTCTCTCTCTCACTGTCTTATTATATCTGTCAAATAAAAAAAAATATTCTTGGCCTAGCTCTTCAAAATAAGGAGGAAAATTAGCCATTTAGGAGGAGAAAAAGTATTTGGGAATCTCAGCAAAGAACAGAGTACACTTGAAGAGGAAAAATAGTCATTGAACAAATAGGATTTAAAAAAATGTAATGCATGTGAGCCAAATTGACATTTTGAGATTATTATTGTTTATGACTCTTGTCTCTATTGTTTAGGAACAGTTTCTTTTCTACCTGCTGAATTCTTTACTTAGTGGAGGGTTCATTTTATGATTATCAAATAAACTGAAAGCATGTTACTACAAAAATTAAAAGAAAGAATAAGAAAGGAAGGAAAAGAGAAGATAGTTGCAAGAGTGGGAGGGGATATGGTGGGAAGTATCATTATGCTCCTAAATCTGTATACATGAAATGCAAGAATCTTTTTTACCTTATATAATTAAAAATTGAAAAAAATGCCATTAGTTTAAATACACACACACACACACTCACATTAAGGACAGAGATCCTACATGAGGAGTAAGTGCACAATGACTCCTGTTGTTGACTTAACAAATTGACATTCTTGTTTATGGTGTCAGTAATTAACCTAGGCTCTTGTCATGAGTTGCCAAGACTATAAATTTCATGTATGTATATTTTTCTGCATAGAAAATATAAAAAATAGAAAATATAAAAATATATTTTTCTATGCAGAAAAATATAAAGAAGAAGCTATGAAAATCTCTGTAGTGTATCATCATCAAGAAAAAGATACTTAACATTTGAATTATTTTTAGCCATAATCAGTTGTTTATTTTTAGAAAATTTGTATTATAATGTATTATTTCTCACTTTTGTTTCACATAATGTATCATGGACATCTCCCCATGGAATAAAACATTTTTTTGCTGAAACGAAATCCAAACAAACAAAAGCCTACATCCTGTAGCTGTGTACAGCCAGAAAAAGATAAAGTAAGAAATGTCACAGCACAAAGATGAAATCCATGACACTAGTACTACTTTTCAGGGCAACAAAGCAGAATGTGGTGATAAGACCATTTGTTGACATCTCAAAAAAAAAAAAAAAAAAGAAAGAAAAGAAAAGAAAAGAAACGAAGTACATGTCTTGTAGAACCTTTGCTAAGGAAGAGGACTTTGAAAAGTTTTACAGTGTTGCCCCTTAGCCACTTCCCAGCCAAACCGAGAGAGAGAAGAGCCTTTGCCAGAAAAATATATTTCTGTGAATATGTACGATGCAGTGAACCCAACAAAGTCCAGATGAAATTCATGTAGGTTTTTAAAAATTAACTGATTGGTGTATATAGGAGTAACTTTGGATGAAAGGAGACAGAAAGAGTTCAGAAACAGATGGGTTCTGGGGGCCTCCAATGTCTACCCAAGAATCGGTTGATATTTGAGTTAATATGTTTCTTATGGAAAAGGCAAAATAATTCATGATAAAATAAAAAATCCAAGGGACAAAACTGAAATTCACAGAAAGTTTTCACAAGAACCAAGACTGAAATCTAGCAAAATAACCGGCATCCTATATTAACCTAGATTTAAAGATGTATCTAGACCAATGACTCCAACATGCCACTTAATCTCTCCCATTTTAAGGAGTGTTTCTGATGGGGCACCTTCCCATGTTTCAACACTGAATGTTGGGGTACAGAGGCCAACATGACTGTGTTTCTGTCCCAAGTGTAGACTGAGAGAAACTGCACTCAAGGAACCTTCCTTGAAGAGCCTCCACCTCTACTGGTGATGATTTATGTGTTAAGATCTTGGCCTTTGAGCCATTGTTGTAGTGAAACAAGATGATATTTAGAAAGTCTTGGGGCCGGCACCGTGGCTCAATAGGCTAACCCTCCGCCTGCGGCGCCGACACTCCGAGTTCTAGTCCAGGTCTGGGCGCCAGATTCTGTCCCGGTTGCTCCTCTTCCAGGCCAGCTCTCTGCTGTGGCCTGGGAGTGCAGTGGAGGATGGCCCAAGTGCTTGGGCCCTGCACCTGCATGGGAGACCAGGAGCAAGCACCTGGCTCCTGGCTTCAGATCCACACAGCGCGATGGCCATAGCGGCCACTTGGGGGGTGAAATAACAGAAAAAGGAAGACATTTCTCTCTGTTTCTCTCTCTCTCACTGTTTAACGCTGCCTGTCAAAAAATAATAAAAAATAAAAAAATAAAAATAAATAAAAAAAAAGTCTTGGGAGAGAGGTGTATATTGCTTTTAGGAGGAATGGCAAATGATTTGCTGGTAGAAGGGAGTGCCGATCTCTAACAGTGGCCACAGATTCTGTGATGCTCTTCCCTTGGAGAGATGGGATGTGTTTCTTTTAAATCATAGCTGTCTTGTGACTATTTTGACTGATGGAGCCTGGAGGAAGTGATGCTGTTCTAGTCTGGGCTAAACATTCAGGGGGGCTTCAAGATTTTTTGCCTTAGTTGTCTTGGAGCATTGAATCCGCAGGATTAGAAAGACCATTAGAAGCATGGTATGTTTTCAATCTTCAAAATACACAACTTTATAACGAAAAAATGTTTCTCTAGTTCACAGTTCTGCAGGTTTAAGGTCATGGTGGTAACATCAGCTTGGCTGTCACGGCCAAAGGGGCTACACTGGTCCAGGCCCACATGGGAGTCATTCTATGCTCTGCATCATGCCGGTGTTTGGAAATGAAGGAAGACATGTGGGTTTTCCATATTTGCTATGCAGGCTTCTAGTTGGTGCATATTCAGTGGTTACTTTCAATCTCCACCAGCCTTGATGAATCTGCTTTTAGGATATCTTTCATTTGCATTTCTCCAAAGAATGAGTTCTAGAGTCGAACAGAAGCAGGGGGAAAGCAGTTAGCCGGTTATGGGTGGGAGAGGGAATGTGAATGCTAAATCTAATTTAAATACCAGGTCTCATATAGCATAGTCTCATCAATCTTAACAATTCTTACTCTTTTGATTTAACTGATTTTCTTCTCATAATTATTCACCTTCCAAGTGTTAAGGCTTCAATTCTATCTGGTGGCTTCTGACCCTTAAAAAATTTGTTGAAACTTATCATCCACTGCTGTTTCCTTTCCGATTCTTGTGTGTGTGTGTGTGCTTGTTGGTTTATACTTTTATTTCAATAGTGTCTGGGAAAGGATAGATTTAAATGCACGTGTGTACTGCCATATTTCTTGAAGGATACTAGCATCTTTTAAATTTCTATGGTATGTCAGGTCTTTATATACATTTTATTTAATTTTGATAGTGATGTTGCAGTAAGGTACTTTCAACTCCATTTTACAACTGATAAAATTGAAACCCAGATACATTATGTAACTTTTCTAAGCTCTTCAGACAAGTTAATGGTGGTGTGAGGATTTTCTCAGTGCTCTTCCTACCACTCCATCCTTTTAGCTGAGATCTCACCTGGAATTTTCACTGGTTACCCATATTATTTTCTGAGTCATGAAGAATGATAATGAGTTGTCATGATTAAGTTTATCAGTCTGCACACTTGAATCATGGACATTTCACTTACTATTTGATCAAGTGATTTTTATGAATACCCCTTCTTTACTAGTAAAATGGGGTCATTAAGTTCATATTTTTAATGTTAATTTGGGAAATAAACAACATAAGGGGCCGGCGCCGCGGCTCAGTAGGCTAATCCTCCACCTAGCGGCGCCAGCACATGGGGTTCTTGTCCCGGTCGGGGCGCCAGATTCTGTCCTGGTTGCCCCTCTTCCAGGCCAGCTCTCTGCTGTGGCCCGGGAAGGCAGTGGAGGATGGCACAAGTGCTCGGGCCCTGCACCCACATGAGACAGCGGGAGAAGCACCTGGCTCCTGGCTTCAGATCGGCACAGCGTGATGGCCATTGGAGGGTGAGCCAACGGCAAAAGGAAGACCTTTCTCTCTGTCTCTCTCTCTCACTATCCACTCTGCCTGTCAAAACAAAACAAAACAAAACAAAACCATAAGGAGTGTATGCAGTTTAAATAGAGAAAAGACTTATGTTAACAATTCAGTGAATTATAGCTATGCTTACAAAGTTTTCTTCATCTCTATGATGAAGGGATTGCTACAGTGTAAGGCACAAGTTCTGGTATTGTACTATATAGGCACAGATACTTGTTCTGCTATCTGGTGATTACGAGTCTTGGACAGCTTATGTCTTTTCTCTTTGCTTTGGAAACCCTGTCTATAACAATGGAACAAATTTGTATCATAGTATTGCGGTGGAGACTATATATGGTAATCTTTATAAATTGCCAATTCCCTTGAAAATATTGAATGAATATTGGCTACTCCTATTAATAGTATCTCAAAGGCCTCTCCAACTCAATGATTCTCAGATAATGTATCTCTATAATGACATTCATTTGATCAAAATGGAGTATTGAATGTGATGGAAGAGTTATTGTTTATTCATCTCATTGACATCTCATTCATCATCACAGTGGATTTTCTTTTTTTTTTAACTTTTATTTAATGAATATAAATTTCCAAAGTACGATTTATGGATTACAATGGCTTCCCCCACATACCGTCCCTCCCACCCACTACCCTCCCCTTTCCCACTCCCTCTCCCCTCCATTCACATCAAGATTCATTTTCGATTATCTTAATATACAGAAGATCAGCTTAGTATACATTAAGTAAGGATTTCAACAGTTTGCTCTCACACAGAAACATAAAGTGAAAAATAATAGATTTTTTTTTTAAATGATGATGAAATCAGATCAGACCTATTGTCATGTTTAATCCCAGTGAGAGTCAAGTTGGGAGTTGATAATTTCTTTTTTTTTTTTTTTTTACAGAGGATCAGTTTAGTATACATTAAGTAAAGATTTCAACAGTTTGCACCCCAGTGTTAGCAGGTACTAGACTTGTTTATGTGCTCCCTTTGACTCTTAGCCCTTTCATTATGATCAATTGTGAACTGAAATTGATCACTTGGAATAGTGAGATGGCATTGGTACATGCCACCTTGATGGGATTGAATTGGAATCCCCTGGTATGTTTTTAACTCTACCATTTGGGGCAAGTCAGCTTGAGCATGTCCCAAATTATACATCTCTTCCCTCTCTTATTCCCACTCTTATGTTTAACAGGGATCACATTTCAGTTAATTTTTAACACTTAAGAATAACTGTGTGGTAATTACAGAATTAAACCAGTCATATTAAGTAGAACAGACAAAAAAACTACTAAGAGGGATAATGTATTAAGTTGTTCATTAACAGTCAGGGCTATGCTGATCAAGTCACCATTTCTCATAGTGTCCATTTCACTTCAGGAGGTTTCCTTTTTGGTGTTCAGTCAGTTGTCACCGATCAGGGAGAACATATGGTATTTGTCCCTTTGGGACTGGCTTATTTCACTCAGCATGATGTGTTCCAGATTCCTCCATTTTGTTGCAAATGACTGGATTTCGTTGTTTCTTACTGCGGTATAGTATTCTAAAGAGTACATATCCCATAATTTCTTTATCCAGTCTACCGTTGATGGGCATTTAGGTCGGTTCCAGGTCTTAGCTATTGTGAATTGAGCTGCAATAAACATTAGGGTGCAGACCGCTTTTTTGTTTGCCAATTTAAATTCCTTTGGGTAAATTCCAAGGAGTGGGATGGCTGGGTCAAAAGGTAGGTTTATCTTCAGGTTTCTGAGGAATCTCCAGACTGACTTCCATAGTGGCTTGACCAGTTTGCATTCCCACCAACAGTGGGTTAGTGTCCCTTTTTCCCCACATCCTCGCCAGCATCTGTTGTTGGTAGATTTCTGTGTGTGAGCCATTCTAACCGGGGTGAGGTGAAACCTCATTGTGGTTTTGATTTGCATTTCCCTGATTACTAATGACCTTGAACATTTTTTCATGTGCCTGTTGGCCATTTGGATTTCCTCTTTTGAAAAATGTCTATTGAGGTCCTTGGCCCATCTCTTAATTGGGTTGTTGGTTTTGTTTTTGTGGAGTTTCTTGATCTCTTTGTAGATTCTGGTTATTAACCCTTTATCTGTTGCATAGTTTGCAAATATTTTTTCCCATTCTGTCAGTTGTCTCTTCACTCTCCTGATTGTTTCTTTTGCTGTACAGAAACTTCTCAATTTGATGCAATCCCAATAGTTAATTTTGGCTTTGACTGCCTGTGCCTCCCGGGTCTTTTCCAGAAACTCTTTGCCTGTGCCAATATCTTGAAGGGTTTCTCCAATGTTCTCTAGTAACTTGATGGTGTCAGGTCGTAGATTTAGGTCTTTAATCCATGTTGAGTGGATTTTTGTGTAAGGTGAAAGGTAGGGGTCTTGCTTCATGCTTCTGCACGTGGAAATCCAGTTTTCCCAGCACCATTTATTGAATAGACTGTCCTTGCTACAGGAATTGGTTTTAGATCCTTGATCAAATATAAGTTGGCTGTAGATGTTTGGGTTGATGTCTGGTGTTTCTATTCTGTTCCACTGGTCTATCCATCTGTTTCTGTACCAGTACCATGCTGTTTTGATTACAACTGCCCTGTAGTATGTCCTGAAGTCTGGTATTGTGATGCCTCCGGCTTTGTTTTTGTTGTACAAGATTGCTTCAGCTATTCGAGGTCTCTTGTGCCTCCATATAAATTTCAGCACCAATTTTTCCAGATCTGAGAAGAAGGTCTTCGGTATCTTGATTGGTATTGCATTGAATTTATAAATTGCTTTTGGGAGAATGGACATTTTGATGATATTGATTCTTCCAATCCATGAGCATGGAAGATTTTTCCATTTCTTGGTATCCTCTTCTATTTCTTTCTTTAAGGTTTTGTAATTTTCATCGTAGAGATCTTTAACGTCCTTGGTTAAGTTTATTCCAAGGTATTTGATTTTTTTTGTAGCTATTGTGAATGGGATTGATCTTAGAAGTTCTTCCTCAGCCATGGCATTGTCTGTGTATACAAAGGCTGTTGATTTTTGTGCATTAATTTTATACCCTGCTACTTTGCCAAAATCTTCTATGAGTTCCAATAGTCTCTTAGTAGAGTTCTTTGGGTCCCCTAAAGAAAGAATCATGTCATCTGCAAAGAGGGATAGTTTGAGTTCTTCCTTCCCAATTTGTATCCCTTTAATTTCTTTTTCTTGCCTAATAGCTCTGGCTAGAACCTCCAGAATTATATTGAATAGCAGTGGTGAGAGTGGGCATCCCTGTCTGGTACCAGATCTCAGTGGAAATGCTTCCAACTTTTCCCCATTCAATAGGATGTTGGCTGTGGGTTTTTCATAGATTGCTTTGATTGTATTGAGGAATGTTCCTTCCAAACCCAGTTTGCTTAGTGTTTTCATCATGAACGGGTGTTGTATTTTATCAAATGCTTTCTCAGCGTCTAGTGAGATAATCATATGGTTTTTCTTCTGCAGTCAGTTAATGTGGTGTATCACATTGATTGTCTTGCGCACATTAAACCATCCCTGCATACCAGGGATAAATCCCACTTGGTCTGGGTGGATGATCTTTCTGATGTTTTGTTGCATTCTATTGGCGAGAATTTTATTGAGGATTTTTGCATCTATGTTCATCAGGGATATTGGTCTGTAATTCTCTTTCAATGCTGCATCTTTTTCCGGCTTAGGAATTAAGGTGATGCTGGCTTCATAGAAAGAATTTGGGAGGATTCCCTCTTCTTCGATTGTTCTGAATAGTTTGAGAAGAATTGGAGTTAGTTCTTCTTTAAATGTCTGGTAGAATTCAGCAGTGAATCCATCTGGTCCTGGGCTTTTCTTTGTTGGGAGGGCCTTTATTACTGTTTCAATTTCTGTCTCAGTTATGGGTCTGTTTAGGTTTTCAATGTCTTCCTGGTTCAATTTAGGTAGGTTGCATGTGTCCAGGAATCTATCCATTTCTGATAGGTTTCCCAGTTTGCTGGCATACAAGTCCTTGTAGTAATTTCTGATGATTCTTTTTATTTCTGTGGTGTCTGTTGTTACGTTTCCTTTTTCATCTCTGATTTTATTGATTTGGGTCTTTTCTCTTCTTTTTTTAGTTAGTTGGGCCAATGGGGTGTCAATTTTGTTTATTTTTTCAAAAAACCAGCTCCTCGTTTGGCTGATTTTTTGGAATGTTTTTCTTGATTCAATCCTGTTGATTTCTTCTCTGATTTTAATTATTTCTCTTCTCCTACTAGATTTGGGTCTGGTTTGCTGTAGGTTTTCTAGATCCTTGAGGTGAATTGAAAGCTCATCTATTTGGTGTCTTTCCAATTTCTTGATGTAGGCACCTATTGATATAAACTTTCCTCTTAACACTGCTTTTGCTGCGTCCCATAAGTTTTGGTATGTTGTGCTGTTATCCTCATTTACTTCCAGAAAGTTTTTGATTTCTCTTTTGATTTCTTCTATGACCCATTGTTCATTCAGGAGCATGTTGTTCAATCTCCATGTGTTTGCGTATGCTCTAGGGATTCCTGAGTTGCTAATTTCCAACTTCATTCCTTTATGGTCTGAGAAGCTGCATGGTATGATTCTAATTCTTTTGAATTTGCTGAGACTTGCTTTCTGGCCTAGTATGTGGTCAATCCTAGAGAAGGTTCCATGTACTGCTGAGAAGAATGTAAAGTCTTTAGCTGTAGGATTGAAAGTTCTGTATATATCTGTTAGATCCATTTGGGCTATAGTGTCGTTTAAATCTACTGTCTCCTTGTTGATCTCCTGTCCTATTGATCTGTCTATTTCTGAGAGTGGAGTATTGAAGTCCCCCAGTACTATTGTATTGGGGTCTAAGTCTCCCTTTAAGTCCATTAACAAATCTTTTAGATAAACCGGTGCCCTGTAGTTAGGTGCATATACATTGATAATTGTTATATCTTCCTGTTGAATTGATCCCTTAATCATTATGTAGTGTCCCTCTTTGTCTCTCTTAACAGTTTTTGTGGTAAAGTTTATGTTGTCTGAAATTAAGATGGCTACGCCCGTTCTTTTTTCATTTCTGTTGGCATGGTATATCTTTTTCCAGACTTTCACTTTCAGTCTGTATGGATCTTTGTTGGAAAGATGTGTTTCTTGTAAGCAGCAAATAGATGGGTTTTGTTCCTTAACCCAATCAGCCAATCGGTGTCTTTTAACTGGACAGTTCAGGCCATTCACGTTCAATGTGACTAATGATAAGTGGTAACTTTGCCCTGCCATTTGCCAAAGATAAGTTCTAATATATGCTTTGAATTCCCTGTGAACTTTTGCTGTGAGCTTTCCTTCCTTGGTTTCCTTCCTTTACCTTCTTTCATATTGATGACTGTGTTTCTTTGTTTCTGTGTGTAACACATCTTTAAGCATCTTTTGCAGGGCTGGACGAGTGGCAACAAATTCTTTCAATTTCTGTTTGCTATGAAAAGTCTTTATTTCACCTTCATTCACAAATGATAGCTTTGCAGGATATAATATTCTGGGCTGGCAGTTTTTCTCTCTTAGTACCTGGGCTATATCTCGCCATTCCCTCCCAGCTTGTAGAGTTTCTGATGAGAAGTCTGCTGTGAGTCTGATTGGAGATCCTCTGAGAGTAATCTGACGTTTCTCTCTTGCACATTTTAGGATCTTTTCTTTGTGTTTCACTGTGGAGAGTTTAATTACAACGTGTCGTGGTGAGGGTCTCTTTTGGTCGTGTTTATTAGGGGTTCTGTGAGCTTCCTGTACTAGGATTTCTCTGTCCTTCTCCAAACCTGGGAAATTTTCTGCTAATATCTCACTAAAAAGGCCTTCTAATCCTTTCTCCCTCTCCATGCCTTCAGGAACTCATAGAACCCGAATGTTGGGTTTTTTAATAGTATCCTGAAGATTACCAACAATATGTTTTAGATTCCTAATTTCCTCTTCTTTTCTTTGGTCTGTCTGTATCCTTTCCTGTTTTCTGTCTTCTAAGTCCGATATTCTCTCTTCTGCTTCACCCATTCTGTTTGTAAGGCTCTCTATTGTGTTTTTCATTTGATCTATTGAATTCTTCACTTCAGTCACTATCCCAGTTTCCTGTTGTACTAGTTGTTTCGTTTCATTTTGATTCCTCCTTAATATTTCATTTTCACGAGAGAGATTTTCTATCTTGTCCATTAAGGATTTCTGTAGTTCAAGAATTTGTTTTTGAGAACTTCTTAATGTTCTTATCAATTTTTTGAGATCTGCTTCTTGCATTTCTTCTATATCATCATCCTCATAATCTTGAATTGGGGTGTCTTTTTCATTTGAGGGCTTCATGGTGACTTCCTTGTTTTTATTACCTTGGTTTTTGCGTTTGTTATTTGGCATATTGGAGATATTTGGTTTCTTCACTGTGGTGCTTTTTCTTGTTATACTATGACTCTAGATTAAGTGGACTGTTTTTGATGGAGCCTTAGGGCTTGAGATGGGTGTGGCCTGAGAGCTCTGTTTGGTGTGCCAAAGGTGACACTCCCAGGTTAGGCGTGGTAAACCTCTCTCTCTCTTTCTTTTTTTTTTTTGATTCAAAAGGGAAGTTATTCTGCACAGCTGAACGAAGTTGGAGGTAGTTAGCAGGCAAATGATATACCCACAGGAGCCAGAGATTGGAAGTTCTTTCCCAAGGACCACACAGGGAATCTGTTCAGCCCTCAGAGTGGGCTCAAATTCTCCTTCAGTCTCCCACTGGGTTGCCAAAGTTACCGAATTGTAGCGTCTCTGGAGAGTGCTCACGTGAATTCCATGAGTTCTCTCCCCCACTGTCTCTTTTTTCACAGTCTCAGTTCAGTGGCACCACAAATTTACTAGGTCCTAATCTCCTGTTAATTTGCCCCGCCCAGAGACAGGTTTTTCTGCTAGACTCAGGGCCGGTGTAGACCTGAGGTCGCTCTGCTTATGACGTATGTCCAAGATGGCGCCTGCTCTTTGTCTTGCTTGCCCTTGAGAGGTGAGCGGAGAGAGAGAAACCCGTGTCCGTACCAGTCACCTTTTTTTTTTTTTTCCTCTCTCTCCCCCCTCCCCGGGGGTTGTTCCCCCTAGTCTTGTCTCTCCGCTTGCCTGCCGGTGTCTCGGGCTATTGAGGTTCGGCTCACCTCGCGTTCCAGCGCTGGTGTGTTGAGTCTGCCGCTGGTGTCCCGAACTGTGGGCTCCCACGCTCTCCACGCAGGTCCGCTCCCCTTCCAGCACCGATGTGTGGACTCAGAGCCCTGGACGTCCCAAGTCTCCCCGCTGTTGTCTGTGTGGCACGCACTCCCCTTCGAGCACTGGCACGCAGAGCCTGCAGCTTGCGCAGCTCGGTCCCGTGGCTCGGCTTCCGCGGCTCGGTCCCGCGGCTCGGCTTCCACGCGGTGGGCGACCTTGTTCTCCCAGTAGGTCCTCCAATTCACGACCACTCAATCCAGAAGGGTTTCCTCTGCAATATTTTCCTGGTTCTTTTTTCTGAGGTTACCATAACTCCCCTTTTATTAAACTAAATTTTCCCGGACTATCGGTGCGCGCCCTCACTCTTCCGCCATCTTCCACAGTGGATTTTCTAAGTGGCTGCCTTTTGAGTCTTCAGTTCCTAGGTCTGCTGTATTCTGTCTCTTTGAGGCTACTGTATACAGAAAAACCATAGGCTAGTAAGTTGTATTCCTGGTATCTTTGTTATTAAGCTGCAACATAGTTTCCTCCGGGAGATCTGACAGGATAGTTTCACATTGTTATGGTACCATGGGTTTTATGGTCATTGCTTCTTTTTTTATTTAAGATTTTTCATTTATTTATTTGAAAGTCAGAGTTACACAGGGAGAGGAGAGGCAGAGAGAGAGAGAGAGAGAGAGAGGTCTTTTTTTTTTTTTTTTTTTTTTGGGGACAGGTAGAGTTATAGACAGTGAGAGAGAGAGACAGAGAGAAAGGTCTTCCTTCTGTTGGTTCACTCCCCAAATGGTCACTACGGCTGGCACTGCACTGATCCTAAGCCAGGAGCCAGGTGTTTCTTCCTTGTCTCCCATGTGGGTGCAGGGGCCCAAGAACCTGGGCCATCCTCCCCTGCCCTCCCAGGCCACAGCAGAGAGCTGGACTGGAAGAGGAGCAACCGGGACTAGAACCCAGCGCCCATATGGGATGCCAGCACCACAGGTGGAGGATTAACCAAGTGAGCCATGGTGCCAGTCCCAAGAGAGAGGTCTTCCAACCACTGGTCACTCCTCAACTGGCTGCAATGGCCAGAGCTGCGCCAATCCAAAGCCAGGAACCAGAGCTTCTTCCTGACCTCTATACAGGTGCAGGAGCCCAAGGACTTGGACCATCTTCTACTGCTTTCCCAGACTGGGACTCAAACTGGCACCCATATGGGATGCCAGCACTGCAGGTGGTGGTTTTACATGCTGAAGCGCCAGCCCCCTAGTCATTGCTTCTTTAGGTAGATCTTTATTAACAAAAGAACTCCAAACCACAGAAAGAAGGTTGCCCTTTAAAAGTGCTTGAACTCAGCTGTCTTCGAAATGGAAAATTACTCAACTGACCTTATACAGAACAAGCAGATAGCCTTCACTTTGGGCAATGGATGTTTCACTGAAGAAAATCAATGTGAATCATCTTTTGGAAAAGACAGTAATAGTGTCCAATGGACTGTGTGATTACTTTGTTAATATTCAGTGGGTAAACACTGTCAATTAAAGAAATACAAATGTATTATCTTTTCCAGACCAAGTGTGTGTCTATTCATCAGGTCTATGACATGAGTTATATGTTGTCCCTCTCACTATAAAGCTCACAAGCTAGTGAAAAAATACATCCTCAAATCAATAATCATCAATGTATTCACAAGGCACAGAAAATTCAAAGTCATCATCTTTAAGTCTAAATTCTTCTTCCATTTTGAGCTTCCTCATTTAGGGTATCTTCCAAGTTTTGAATCTCCAGGTTAATCTCAAGTTTTTTAATCATTCATTCAGCAACAAACCAACATTTACTGTAATTCTGCTGGGATTAAACACCAGGAAAACCAATTCAAGCAAATCCACATCTGAAGTAACTTCAATAAGATGTGGCTCTTGAGTACTTGCAGTTGTGTGCCTGAACAGAACCACACTTTCATAGAGTCAGAGAAAGCCCTGTAAAAAAGACATTGAAGATATGTAAGATGTATGAGAATTATTTAAAATGGAGGAGAAGGAACAGAGAGTTGGAAAGAAAGGCAAAGATGAGGAACTCACAGAGTATCTGAACAACAGAACACAGTTCACATGTGTTTTATGGAAAAACTCAGGACGGGTAGCATCTGATGAGATCAGAAAGGTAGATAAAGTTCAGATTGCAGAAAATCTTATAAGTCAGATTTAAAATTTAGTGACTAGTTATCCTAATATCATTGAGACCCTTGAAGGGTGAAGAATTGATTTGCATGTAGTTTGTCCTCTCTAACTCATGTTGAAATTCAGCTGCAATTTCACAGTGTTGAGAGGACCTTTAAGAGGTCTTTCAGTCATGAGAACTCTGCTTTCATGGGCGGATTGGTGCTTTGCTCACATAACAGGGATAATTCTTGTAAGACTGAGTGAGGTCTTGCTCTTTGGGGACTGCATTAACTGCCGTAAGACTAGATTGTTACAGAGCATGTTTTGTTTCTCACATGTACTCACTTCTCCTTACATCCTTCTATTTTTTTATTTCTGAAATAATACTTTTTTGTTGAAGGTTAAAAAAGATGCTATTCTGAGAACCTTGCTTCTCCTCTTGTTTTTTCTTTTGTTTCAACCAGTTTTTATTTATAGAATATAAATCACTTCATTTTTTAAAGATTTATTTATTTATTTGAAAGGGAGAGTTACAGAGAGGCAGAGGCAAATGCAGAGAGGTAGAAAGAGAGAGAGAGAGAGGGAGAGAGAGAGAGATATCTTCTGTTTGCTGGTTTACTCCCCAGATGGTTGTAATGGCTGGAGCCGAGCAGATCTAAATCCAGGATCCAGGAGCATCTTCTGGGTCTCCCATGTGAGTGCAGGGGCCCAAGGACTTGGACCATCTTCCACTGTGTTTCCAGGCCATAGCAGTGAGCTAGATCAGAAGTGGAGCAGCTGGGACTCAAACCGGCTTCCCATTCCAGGTGGCAGCTTTTCCCGCTATTTCACAGCACCAGCCCCTATAAATCTCTTCAAAAAGATACATTCTTCCATTTAATCAATGGTAAAAAGCCTTATCAAACAGAAACAAAGCTTAAAAATCAACACTTATATTTAAACAGAAATATAGATCATTAAAAATGTATGAACATATAACACAAAATGTTGTTTTTACTTTAGCAGTTACTGAATGAGGCTGTTTTCAAGTTTCCTCACTGACAACCCCATTTTGATGATTGAATAATTGCATTTAAATTAATAGAAGCAAAAATGTAAAAATTCAAATTTAAAGATGAAAGTATGGAACAACAACAACAAAAAGGAAGTATCTTCATTACTAAACAGATTAATAGATTCACAGACACTCAGATACATTGTGAAGCATACCAAAACACCTACATCAAATGTTGTATTCATTTGAGAGGTATCAATACATGTTTGGTGCTGAGACTATTTGTAGCACTTACAGTATATACAAAGCAGTATTAGACTATTATGGTTCATATTTGAGAAACATAGATTTAAGCTTTATGCCACCACTCACCAATTTAACATTATAGCTAATGCCATGAGAACTACTCATTTTAAATTTTTTTCTTCTGAAGCTCAATAAGCAAGTTGTCATTTAAGCACATAGAATAATACCATGTCTTCTTCCTTATAATAGTAATTTTAAAATCCAAATGCTTTGCATCATGGAAACCTTACCTTATTTGGGAAAGTCTCCCTAATACACTATATTCATAAGGTTTCTTCTTTGTTGATCCATTAGTTTATAGTTATTTTAGTACAGATAAATGGAGGACACTACTCCTGATATTTGGGCAACAAAAATGTCAGTGTGTCACTGCCTGGATTTAAGTACAAGCACACCACAGCCACAACCATGGCAAGGAAATGCCCTCGTATTTCCTCCGTGGCTTCCAGGGTCCCTTTCCACATCATTGGAGCTAGTTTAATGGATGCCATCATATCCATTTGAACTTATCTCTGAAATTTGAAATTTCCTTTATTAAAATTTTTGAAGTTTAACTAATGGAACATCTACAGTTTCAACAAAATAGCTTTTTTTTCTTACTCTTCACTAACTAGTTCAAATACAATAGGTAATGTTTTAAATTCTAATAAACACCTACTGAAATGATTAAAGATATCTAAAATATCATTAGTGGGCAAAATATTAACCAAAAATTACACTAAGAGTACTTTTAGACTCATTTTTTCATAACTAGAAAAGTTATGTGATTCGTAATGAGCTCAGATATAAAGACAACTTAACCCTGATGTTTTTCAACATCAACAATAAGAGTAAATGCACGAATCACAGAAGAGCAAGATTTCAGGAGAAACATCTAGTACACACAAGAATTTTAGATGACTCAAACAAAAAAAGGTTCACAGTGCTTATAAGCACTATCATTATTTTCATCCTTTATGCAGTTCAAATCTTTATTTCATTTCTTTTTTTTAAGGAATTAAAAGGCTTTTAATTTAAAAATTATGAGTGGATGATAAAGTGTGTAGAAACCGAAAATTTACAAACTATTTAAAACCTGGAATCGCTGACTGTTCAGAAACTACACAGATGGATCATGGGTGGTGGTGAACATCAGAATGGGATTATGGGTGTATCTGCATTGTTCTAGCTGCTCCCTATGCCACCTGTATCTGAGGAAAGCCTGTCATTGATTAGATATTGAGTGAGGCTGATGCTGGCAGCAGATCCCGTGATGGTAACCTGCCTATCAGTAGATCCTTCTACTGGGTTCACAGTTTTGATCTGCTTCCCAGGCATCTGACAGATTTCATTGATTTTGACACCTTGACTCCCAATCTGCAGCCAATCAAATCATTTAGAATGATGAGTTCATGAGAAGTAGTCTGAGCAGATGCATCCAGACCTGCCCAATAGCTTATCACCTCTGGAGAGCTGGATTCGATGCCACTGAATCCACTGTTGCCATGGGTCTTGGGAAAATGAGACTGCTGCAATGCCAACTGGTGCAGCTTGGTCAAATCTGGCTGTGGAATGGCATATAGTCCTTTAATGGTATAGGCCTCTAGAGGTGGTCCCTCCAGATCAGGGTTGAGGCACATGGACGGGGTGGTGTGGGGAAAGCTTGCACTGTCACTGCCTGTGCTGTACCTGTCCTGATCACCTGCAAAGATGACCGGAGAACTGGACGGCTTGGGCTGGTATGGGATTGTCACGTTCTTCGGTGGGGCGGGGCAGGGGGGACTGGGAGAGTCTCCAACATGACCATGCAGATCTGTTTGACACACTCAATGATGGAGGGCGGGATGCCAGCAATAGTGATGGCCTGCTCAGTTGCGTTGGGGAGCTTTTCCCCTGCCACCTGCACCTGAGCCCCTGTACTCTATCGTATTTCCTTGATCTTGTAACCACCTTTTCCAATGAGAGAGCCACACTGACTAGCAGGAACCACCAGCCCCAGGGTAACCGGAGGACTACTGGCAGCTGTGCTATTGGTCCTGGAGCTGCTGATGTCCTCTTCCAGTTTGTCAATAATCTTAGCAAATGCTTTGAAAATGGCATTAGTGGGTGCATCCAAAGTGATAATTCCTTCAGGACAATTCCCTTCTGAGATGTTGATACGTGCACTACTCTCCTCGCAGATTCTCCTTTCTTTCTGATGATACTGCCAACTTCCTTGCCATGCATAATGGTGAGAGGACATTTAATCCACCAAGTATTCAAGCAATGCAAATCCAAGTATTTTCTTTTGTGGCAACAACACACTTATGGATTGAACTTCAAAGACAGGGAAAATTCATTTAAAATAGCTGATACACTCTTCTGCCCAAAGACATAAGAACTAAGTGTTAGTGAAACAGGTGCCATCTCATCTGAGGCACCATCTTAACTCTCTGTGCCACCTTAGGCTCTTGTCCAGTTGTCATCTTGTACCCTAAAGTTTCAGTTTCTCTGAGATAAGCTTCAGTTTCCTAAGTCCAAGCTGGTTTAACAGGAATCAGGTGACCAAATGGCCCAAGCACGCATGTTGCCTTTACCTCACTCAATGGCATTTACTGTTTTTACCTCCTTATCTCTGCTAAGCTCTATAAGACCTATTCTGCTAGTACAGGCCACTGTTTTCTCTTGTGCACAGAGAAGCAGTCTCGTCGGCTACAATAAACCTTTCCTTTTACTCCAGTGTTTGGTATATTTTGTGGTGGACTTTCATTACAATCCCCACTTTTGTTTTTTATAAACCAAGCATTATATGGGATTACATTGACCCCAAAAGTCCAGGGGGAGTAGAGACAATGATCTATCTTCTGGAGCTACTTCCTGTTGACACGGGGTGACAAGCCACTCCCTGATGGCATGGGGGTACAGGAATTTGTAGAAGCAGAAACATTAGTGAGCAGAGTATCCACAATGGGAGGTTCCTGAAGGGGAGCACACAACATTGTCCTTGGGGAAGGGCAGCAGGTAAGGTAGAATTGGGCAGCTGATGAAGTAGGGTGAAGGACAGACTGATGAGTTTAGCCATGTTAAAGGGGGTTTGATCAGATCAATTAGTTGCGACAGGTGTTTGGAGGACTCCCTTACTATACCAACCACCACATCCATAGGAGTTGTTGGGAGCTGAGTATAGGCCCTGATAAGTTTTTTGATTCCGTGTGGATCAGCCATATTGGAACCTGTTTATAAAGTGATGGATTCCTCAACTACATCTTGCCAGATCTGAAGGTGTGGTCAGTTATAATAAAAATTAAATGGGGTTGGGCCTGGCTGTCTTCAAGAATGTCATCATCTTGGCCAAGACCTTAGAGAGTTTTACTGGGAGGCCATACCTGTGATTGGTATAGTAGTAGTTATAGGAACATGATGGGCAACGTTTCCAATAAGCATCATGGCATGATCCTGTGTTATCCTTGGTTAGGCAGAGATAATATGGATGTCCTTTTAATTGAGATAAAGTATATTTAGTCTAGTCAAAGCAATTATGTTAATAGGCCTTCATGAAATCAAAGTATGGAGTTATACAGACTGCACAGCCCATGATAGGGCAGAAGGTAGAGGTAAGTAATCAAGCAGAAGTGGAAGTGATATAAAAATGAAATTTCCAGGGCCGGCACCATGGCTCACTTGGTTAATCCTCTGCCTGTGATGCCAGCATCCCATATGGGCGCTGGGTTCTAGTCCTGGTTGCTCCTCTTCCAGTCCAGCTCTATGCTGTGGCCCAGGAGGGCAGTAGAGGATGACCCAAGTGCTTGGGTGCCTGCACCAGCGTGGGAGACCAGGAAGAAGCACTTGGCTCCTGGCTTAGGATCGGCACAGGGCCAGCCATAGCGGCCATTTGGGGAGTGAACCAATGGAAGGAAGACCTTTCTCTTAGTCTCTCTCTCTCTCACTGTCTATAACTCTACCTGTCAAAAAAAATGAAATTGCCACATGTAAAGCGTTCCTGGGGCCAGTGCAAATGCAGGTCAGACACTAAAGAGCAGAAGAGATGAGATTATTGGGACATTTATCATGGTGTATGGAAGAGGGAGATAGTAACAAGAAATAAGGGAAAGTGTAGATCTCAAGGGGAGTGAAGTCTGAGACGTTTTCCTGGAGGTACAAATCTTCAGTATCTAAAAGGAGCCAGGAGGGGTGGATGGGCAGGGAGTGTGTTTGATATTCTTCCCATGGAAGCTGTAGGAAGAGTTGGTAGCAACATGAGAGGATCAGCATTTACGTGGTATTGAAAGTGTCAGATGGCTCGGTGGTCACCATTTTCCAGAGGCGGATTCATCAAATGTGGAAGAGTCTGGGTTTCTGGGCACCATTGCTAGTGGAACTTGAGTCTGGGTAAACTTGGCTGTGAGTGGCCCTGTGGGAGTAACTGTATAATGAGGAACACTTAAAGTGGGTGAAGTGGATCCAATGAGGGACTCCCTGTAACTTTGCCACAGTAGGGGTAGTGAGAAAAACCCGGTAAAGTCCAGTTCATTTAGCCTGTGCTTAGTGGGAATAGGGGACAAGGAGGGATGTGAAGAGGACAGAAAGACCTCATCTCCCACTGTAATAGGAGAGAGGCTGTCTGAGGTGGATGGACCTGGAACTGGGCAGTAGGTGTCTGTATATTGCCATAACTCTGCTTGGAGATATCTGAGGAGAGGCAAGATAGGCGATGTGACAAGAGTAGAGATTGTAGGTGTATGGCCATAGGAACCAGGGGGCATCCATGCATTAGTTCAAAAGGTGAGAGGTTGAGAGCCCTTTTTGAAAGGGTTTTCATGTGGAACAGAGCAAGGGGAAGTTTAGTCCAATCTGGGTAAAGCTCAAGGGAGAATTTGGTTAGAATGTATTTTGTGTACAATTTGTCCTTCCTATTTTCCCTGAGGACTGGGGGTGATAAGAAATATGGAAATGCCAGGGGGTGTTGAGTGGCTTACGCAATAGTTGAGTTACTTGTGATGCGAATTCAGGACCATTGTGGGATTGGAGGGAATCTGAGACCCCCAAATCAGGGATGATCTTCTGAAATAAGATGTAGGATACTGTTTGTGTTTACTTGTTAGTGGTCATGAAGGCTTCTACCCATCCAGAGAAGGCATCCACCAGCACCAAGAGATACTGAAAGTATCATGGGTAAAGTCAATTTGCCAATGAGGGTGGCAGATGTCCTGTGGCCTGATGGGAAGGGAAGGGTGGAGGATGGAAGTAAGAATTAGGGTTGGGTTGTTGACAAATGGAACATGAAGTGAGTTGTTGAAGACACTTGGTATCCTATGGCGTGAGAGTGGGAGATTGTTTGACAAACAATAGTAAGGAAGGAATTTGGGGATGAAACAGCGAATGGAGGTAAAATAGAGTGGCCTGGGTGGAGGACTGCTGCGGATGCTGGTCTTGAGAGTAATTCATTAGTACAGTAGGTGAAGCAACAGATGACCTGGAAGGGAGGGGAGATAATACTGCCTGAAGGGCCGCCTGATCTGCCCTATTGTTACCGGCCATGACAATGGAATTATCAATTTGATGAGCTTTGCAATAGAAAATTCCAGGTAGTTTTGATAGATTAGCCACTTCTAAGAGGGGAATTATGTAAGTCACACTAGAGATGGCTGTTCCCTTTATGATGAAAAGGTCCCTTTCTTTCCAGATAGCCAAGTAGGATAGGAGGATGTGGAAGGCATATTAGGAGTCAGTATAAACTGTGATAAATTTATTTTTTGCCAGCATCAAGGCAAGGATTAGGGCGCAAAGTTCAGCCTGTTGATTAGTAGTGTTGGGAGGGATTTGTCCAGTCTTGAATATGTCAATGGGTGGCACCACAGCATATCCTGCCCTTTTGATTCCTTGATGGTAGACAGCTGTCATCTGTAAACCATACCAGGGTGGGGTTAACAAGGGGAGCCTCCTGAATGTTTGAACATTGGGGTAATAGGTGTTCAATGACTCATTGCAGGAGCGAGAAAGAGCTGTGTGATCTAGAGACAGCAAGGAAGGGGGAAGAAGAGTAGCTGGATTGAGGGGAGGGTGTAAAGTGAGGGTAGGATGCCTGGAGGAATTCTCATGTCCAATCAGGCTACAATTCCATATTCATCATTTTGCCTATCTCCATCATTTTTTCCTGAACACTATCTTGCTTGGGTATGGTGGAATCATCAACAAAGCTGCCAATCTCAATGGTTTCAAGGAAAAGGGTGTCTTTTTACTTTCAAATTTCTAGCCTTCAAAGCAAGATTTTTCTATACCTCCATTTACTCAGCAAATTTTACTGCCTTCTCCTTCTCTCCTGTCATTGATTAGCTTGGTTGACACACCCATGCAAAAGGGGTAAGGATGTTTGTTTGAAGTGCCAAAGGTTACTTGCTGGGTGATGTTGCTGATTATTGAAATCTTTGGGTGAAGTCGGACAGAATTCTCTAGAAATCAGACCAATAAAACTAAATGAGTCCTGTTAGGTCCCCATGATTTCCGAGTTTATGCATTTCAAAGAGTCCACAGAGTCATATCAACATAAAAATAGTGGAAAATTCCATACAAATGTTAATTTGTAAAGAAATTCAGTACCTGTGAGGCCAACTGTAAAAATGCATAAATTTAATGGCTTGATTGTATGTGGATTATGTAAGTAGGTAGTTAACCTAAAAATGTGCTTCTCATATTAGCTCTCTGTATGTTAATAATAGCACTGTCCCTCTATGAACAAACCTAACATCGAGAAAGACTAATTAATTTCAAAAGTGGAAGCTTTCAATTGCTAAAATCTTTCTCCTTGTCTCTTCTGGGGAAATCACATAGCACACTATTCATTGGACCCTCTTTGTTAAATGCTGCATATTTCCCACACTTTTGTTTTTGCTTTACACACCTTTTAAGAGAAAATAAAAATGTAATTAAACATCTTTTCACACACCTGTCTTGAAATAAAATAATTTCTGTGGTGGCTTTCTGTAAGAAATTCTGGGAATTCATTACACTTCTATGAAGCTGTAATTCTTGCTGAAGGATAATTTAATTACCTGGGTACATTTGTTAAGATTAAGATGTAGTTTCTGATATATAGAGTCTCAAATGCCCTGTGGCTTAAATAAATAGAAATCTGTTCTCTTTATGTAACAATGTCTCCAGTGTTGTTTTTGCTTTTTTCACTCCTGGCTGATGATGCATCCTCAGATGCTGGGTGAAGTAGCCATTCCCCACCTGGGACTTGAAAGGGTGCAATCGCCTTCTTCAATAAGACAGGCACTGAAAATTCTTCCTTCATTGCTTTTATGGTAGCAGCAGGTATTGAGAGTTTATGAATACTCAATGCACATCTCCATTTTCTATTCAAGTGCTGAATCTATTAAAAAGGAAACAAGTTTTGTGGGGGAGATGAACAATCAAAGATCACTTTTATTATTGATAAATGTGACATTGTAGATAGAAACTTGTATCTATGAGAAAGTGGGTTGCACTTTCTGAACACCAAGTTATGCAGAGTTCCCTGATCAATTATACAAAAAGAAAGAAGTGTAAAAAGTGGGGAAGAATGGTTTGCCCCTAACATGGAGAAGTCAAGGGGATGATACAGACTCATATCCTTGGTTAAGAGAGATCAAAAGGCATTGGGAATTTTTATGCTGAGTGCTTGAAAGCAAAAGAGCCACTTTGAAGTGCACAATGGAACTTGCTTTTTATCATGACATAAGGATGGCAAATTCTGCAGATCTGGGACTATGACAAGAAACTAAAACTTCCAGACTACTCTAAGCAGTTTCTGCTCAGGATTTTGAGATCAATTACATTTACGAATTATCAGAAATTTTTATATGTTATGAGAACTGTCAATGCCATCCAGGTTTTAATGTAATTGATATAAAGTTGCATGTGGTTTTAGGTGAAGTGTTTAGAATGTTTTAAAATGTCTATGTGGAGCTTTAGGAGATACTACAAAAATTTGTGGAAAATAAAATTAAAAGATAAGTTTATTGGAGAGCAAAATTTTGGAATCCATGCTTATGTACATCTATGTTTTGTAGATATATTTATACATAATATTTAGAGTTCACATTTTCAGCATTGTCATTGGAGAATATTATTTGTACAACTTATTTAAATTAATTGCTATATTCATTTCAGATTAATAAACAATTGATTTTTATAATTATTCTATAATCTTTTATTTTTTAAACTTTTATTTAGTAAATATAAATTGTCAAAGTACGGTTTATGGATTACAATGACTCCCCCGGCCCATAATTTCCCTTCCACTTGCACCCCTCCCATCTCCCACTCCCTCTCCCATTCCATTCACATTAAGATTAATTTTCAATTCTCTTTATATATAGAAGATTGATTTAGTATATATTAAGTAAAGATTTCATCAGTTTGAACCCACACAGAAACAGAGTGTAAAATACTCTTTCAGTACTAGTTATAGCATTACTTCACATTGGACAACACATTAAGGACAGATCCCACATGAGAAGTAAGTACACAGTGACTCCTGTTGTTGACTTAACAATTTGACACTCTTGTTTATGGCGTCAGCAATCTCCCTAGGCTGTAGTCATGAGTTGCCAAGGCTATGGAAGCCTTTTGAGTTCTCCGACTTTGATCTTATTCTGACAGGGTCATAGTCAAAGTGGAAGTTCTCTCCTCCCTTCAGAGAAAGGTACCTCCTTCTTTGATGGCCCTGTTCTTCCCACTGGGATCTCACTCGCAGAGATCTTTCACTTAGGTTTTGTTTTGTTTTTTTTTTTTTTTTTTTTTTTTTTTTTTTTTTTTTTTTTTTGCCAGATTGTCTCAGCTTTCCATGCCTAAAATACTCTCATGGGCTCTTCAGCCATATCCGAATGCCTTAAGGGCTGATTCTGAGGCCAGAGTGCTATTTGGGACATCTGCCGTTCTATGAGTCTGCTGTGTATCCTGCTTCCCATGTTGGATCGTTCTCTCCCTTTTTGATTCTATCAGTTAGTATTAGCAGACACTAGTCTTGTTTGTGTGATCCCTTTGACTCTTAGACCTATCAGTGTGATCAATTGTGAACTGAAATTGATCACTTGGACTAGTGAGATGGCATTGGTACATGCCACCTTGATGGGATTGTACTGGAATCCCCTGGCACATTTCTAACTCCACCATTTGTGGCAAGTCAGCTTGAGCATGTCCCAAATTGTACATCTCCTCCCTCTCTTATTCCCACTGTTATATTTAACAGGGATCACTTTTCAGTTAAAATTTAAACACCTAAGAATAATTGTGTGTTAATTACAGAGTTCAACCAATAGTACTAGCACAAAACAAAACAAAAAATACTAAAAGGGATAAAGTATTAAATTGTACATCAACAGTCAGGACAAGGGCTGATCAAGTCACTGTTTCTCATAGTGTCCATTTCACTTCAACAGGTTTCCCCTTTGGTGCTCAGTTAGTTGTCACAGATCAGGGAGAACATATGATATTTGTCCTTTTGGGACTGGCTTAATTCACTCAGCATAATGTTTTCCAGATTCCTCCTTTTTATTGCAAATGACCAGATAATCTTTTAGAAAATATACTTTCAGATTTGGGTGTCAAAATGCATACAGTGTATTTTTTGAAGTCAGTCTACTTATTTGTATTATATAAGTAATTTTAAAGTAGTTAAATTTCTTATTTTTAGAATTGTAAGTGATATATAAAATTGTATATATTTATGGGTCACTATGTGATGTCTTGATATATGTATACATTGTGCTATAGTCAGGGTAAATATATGCATGTGTATGTGTGTGTATATCTTCAAACATTTAACTTTTTTTTATTCACTTTATTTGAAAAGCAGAGACATTCAAGAAAGAGAGAGAGAGAGAGAGAGAGAAATTTCCATTCACTCAAATGGCCACTAGGTGAGGCTGAAGCCAGGAGCTGGAGGACTCCTCCAGGTCTCCCACGTGGGTGCAGTGACCCAGGCACTTGGGCCATCCTATGCTGCTTTCCCAGTTGCATTAGCAGGGAGCTGGATCGGAAGCAGAGCAGTTGGGTCTCAAACCAGTGCCCATGTGGGATGCTGGCATTGCAGGTGGCGGCTTTATCCACTATGAAACAATGCTGATCCCCAAGTAAGCTCTTTAGTTTGATAGAATCCCATTGGTCTATTGTAAGTAACTTAGAAATATTTTCCTTGGTTGCTAGAAAACTTTTTGCCTATTCCAATATGCCTTACTTTGTGTTTTCTGTCTTTCATGTATGATGAGAATTTTCTCTCATTGTTTTGTTTTTTATTTAAAAAATTCAGCATATATTATGTTCCACTTTCTTTTTGGGTTTTATTATTTGTGTTTTCTTTTATCCTGATGGATTTTGTTTCTAGTCTTAAACTTTCATTTCTGTTGCTTATTCTAGCTTTCTAACACATGGAAATGGATAGCTACAACATTTATTCTCTTTCATGTTTCCTAATAAATCTCAACAGTTTAGGACTAAGTGTTGTCTTCCTTTTGATGGTGGATTCTAATAATTTGACTGATTTTCTATTGAAAACAATTTAGTGCATTTGATATTTTTCTAAACTATAAAATTAGAGCAGAAGTATACATGCATTAGTCTGAATGTTTCTATTTTAAATATATTTTCATGGAAATCGCTTGCTAATATATGTCAGGGGAAAAAACAACCAAGAAGATGATGTGAAACCTCAGACAATGGCTTCAAATTAGTATTGGGGAGCTAAATGAATCAGAACGGCTGTGTGCAGTGTCTCCAGAGGTCAAGTGAAGCAGACAACAAGTTTGTGATAAGAAATCTAGTTTTTACACCTCATGGAGGAGATTTTCATAAGACTTATTGTATAAATAGAGTTGTATGTGCTGTTTCTATTTTCCTTAATGTTAACATCATCTTAAAAAAGTAAATTCACATTCTAATATTGCTGACAAAATTTTACACATTCTATTCGTCCAACATATCTGTAGCTATTCTAAGCCTCAGAATTAATTTTCTGTTAATTTTCATTGCTTAAGGTACAGGGTAAGTTGTAATAAAAACAAAGTCAATCTTCCCAAAAAGTTTACTATATTCCAGAAATGGAGTGAGGTAAGTACTTATTAAACATAAAAATGATAAAGATAGTTTCAATTGCTTCAGACAATAGTAAAATATTTTTAAAAATTTAAAACAGTGATAAATGAGATAAAAGAAGGCCAGGATTACCAGAGTATAATTAGAGGATAGTTAGTAATGGGCTTGAGTAATCGGAAATAACACTGATGAGGCAGGCAGAGGAAACCAGCAAACACTTGAAACACTGTTCATCATGAAGACAATGAAAAGAAAAAACCACAAAAAGATACCAATTTCCTTCATCAGACTGGGAAATAATTGGAAAGCCTGACAAATATCACAATTTGAATGAGAGGAATTCTTGAAACTCCTTGTTGTGGTATAAATTGGAACAACTACTTTGGAGCTTAATAGTCTTATCAATAAATTTCAAAATGTCCATCCTATGTGATCCTGTACTTCAGTCCTAGGGAAATGATCCAAACACTCTCATGTGTACAGAAGGTTGTTCATAGCATTGCTGTTGTAAATACAAATCAACAGTATTGATAAACATTCTGCGAAGCAAGGTAAATGTATGCCATTGAAAGGATGAACAATAAATGACAGAATACTCATAAATTGAAACATTGTACAGTAGTAGAAATGGGTCAATAAGAGCTATGGGCAATCTCATGGATAAAGTTTATATAAATTGCTGTCAAGAAGTTACAGAATACATGTAATATAATTCCCTTATGTACATTATTTTATTTTGATGTTATTGTAAACTCATAAGTAGTGTCAAGGAGTACAGCCAAGTCTAATGGGTAACCATTACTGAGCTTCCCTCAGTAATGACAGTTTACATAATTATAGTACACTGTTACAGCTAGGAAATTAACATTGGCATAATACAACTGATGAGACCATGAAACTTCGGTTTCACTTGTTTTCATGTACTCATTTTTGGTAGGTTTATTATTTATATGCATAATTTCTATAACATTATCACGTGTATGGATTCTGATAACCATCACCACTATCAATATACAAGAATATTTCTTGACCATGTAGAAATCCTCTCATGTTATACCTTAACAGTCACACCTTTCCTATAATCCCTAATTCCTATAATCCTATAACCCAGCAATCAATCTTTCCCCCCTTTCTCTCTGCCATTTGCCACCCTAGCCTCTTGTAATCACCATTATATATATATATATATTTAAAAGATTTTATTTATTTATTTGAGAGGTAGAGTTACAGACAGTGAGTGGGAGAGACAGAGAGAAAGGTCTTCCTTCCATTGGTTCACTCCCCAGATGACTGCAATGGCCGGAACTGCGCCAATCTGAAGCCAAGAGCCAGGTGCTTCTTCCAGGTCTTCCATGCAGGTGCTGGGGTCCAAGCACTTGGTTTTCTATATGTGGGTTTATTTCTATGTCTATGGGTCTGTTTATGCAAGCCCCATGCTTTGGAATTACTGTTGCTTTGTAATATATATATATTTTTTTGACAGGCAGAGTGGACAGTGAGAGAGAGACAGAGAGAAAGGTCTTCCTTTGCCATTGGTTCACCCTCCAATGGCCCCCGCGGCCAGCGCGCTGCGGCTGGCGCACCACGCTGATCTGATGGCAGGAGCCAGGTACTTATCCTGGTCTCCCATGGGGTGCAGGGCCCAAGCACTTGGGCCATCCTCCACTGCACTCCCTGGCCACAGCAGAGAGCTGGACTAGAAGAGGGGCAACCGGGACAGAATCCGGCACCCCGACCGGGACTAGAACCTGGTGTGCTGGCGCTGCAAGGTGGAGGATTAGGCCAGTGAGCCGCAGCGCCGGCTGCTTTGTAATATATTTTAAAGTTAGAAACTATAATACTTCCTACTTTGTCTTTAAAGTTGAATATTGCTTTGGCTATTTGGGGTCTTTTGTGTCTCCATAAAAATTTTAATAATGTTCATTCTAGTTCTGTGAAAAGTGTAATTGTAATATTGATAGGAATTGCATTGAATTTGTAAATTTCTACAGATACTAGGCATCTTCTAATGATATTGATTCTTCTAAGCCATGAACGCAGGATGTCTGTTTCTTTGTGTTCTCTTCAATTTCTTTCATCAATAAGATACTGTTTTCATAGTAGCTATCTTTCACTTCTTTAATTATACTTATTTCCAGGCATTTTTTGTAGCTATTGGAAATAAAATTTCTTTCTTGATTTCTTTTTTAAATGATTCATTGTTTGTAATAATGCTACTGATTTTTGAACATTGACTTAGTATCCAGCAACTTTATTAGATCTAACAGGTTTGTGGTGGTCTTTGGAAATTTCCATATGAAAGATCATGCCACCTGCAAACAAGTGACATTTCCTGCTTTCTAATTTGGATACCTTTATTTCTTTCTCTTATCTAACTGCTCTGGCTAGGCTTTCCAGTACATGTTGAACACGAGTAGGGAAAGGAGGCGTCCTTATCTTCTTCCAGATCTTAGACAGACTCCAGGGGGCCAGCGTTATGGCATAGCAGCTAAAACCACCTCCTGCAGTACTGGCACCCCTTATGGGTAATAGTGTGAGTCCTGGCCACTCCACTTCTGGTCCAGCTCTCTGCTATGGCCTGGGAAAGCGGTAGAAGATGGCCCAAATCCTTCGGCTTCTGCACCAGCGTGGGAGACCCAGAAGAAGCTCCACCTCCTGGCTTTGGAAAGGCCAAGATCCTTTGAGGAGTGAACCAGTGGATGGAGACCTTTCTCTCTCTCTGGCTCTGCCTCTCTATGTAACTCTGTTTTTCAAATAAATAAAATAAATCTTAAAAAATAAGAAAGACTCAAGCTTTCCCCCATTGAATATGAGCACTAATGGCTAGTTACGTTATACCTTTCATTGGAGTTTTGATCATGAAGGAATATTGACTTTTACCAAATGCCTTTTTCGTCAATTGATATAGAATATAGTATTTTTTTCCATTATTCTGTTGATGTTTTGTATCACATTTATTGATTTGAATATGTGAATCATGCTTGTATTCCTGGGATGAATCCCATTTGGTGGACGATCTTTTGAATGCTCTAGTATTTAATTTTATTTGTTAGTATTTAATTCTGGCCTCATAGAGAGAATTTGGAAGAATTCCCTCCACTCCTATATTTTTTTGAAATAATTTAAGAAGGATTAGTGTTAGTTCTTTAAATGTTTGGGAGAATTCAGCAGTGAAGCCATCTGGTCCTCAACATGGTTTTAATTTGCATTTCTGCAAAGGCTAGTCATGTTGAACATATTTTCACATACTTATTCACCTTTCAAGTACTCATATCTGCTTTGGTAAGGTGTTTTAAGTCTTTTTCTTGTTTTCTGATTGGATTCTATATTTTCTGATTCAAAATCTGAATAGTTTTTAAATGTTCTGGATAAAAGTCCTTTATCATATATGTCACTGGGAAATAAGTTTTCCCATTCAAGAGGTTGTCTTTATTCTCTTAAGAGTCTTTTACAAAGAAAATATTTTAATTTTTGTTTACTTTAATTTCTTAAATTTCTTGGAGAACTTTCTCTAAGGATTCCTTGCTTAATACCCGAGATTAAAAGACTTTTTTATGCTCTCTTCTAATTTCACCTTTGCATCTGGGAGTCATTTTGAGTGATTTTTTGTAGCAAGTATGGGGTTTAGTTTGAGGTTTACATTTGCCTATCATTGTCCAATTGTTTTAATTCCATTTGTTAAGACTATCTTTACGCCTTTGGCTTATCTTTGCAATTTCCAAAAACTCAGATTAGTGCTTATTTCTTGGATCTATTTCTGGGTTTCTTTTTGCTGTGCCACTAATCTGTGTGTTGATCCTTCTGCTAATCCCATGCCCATTTGATTGCTGCTGTTACATTGTAAATCTTAAAAATGGGTAACATAGTACATCAAACTGTGCTCTTCCTCTTCAAAATGATTTTTGCTATTCTTTCCTTCTCTATATGAAATTTACAATTATCTTATCTGTAGCTATAAAAGTTTTGGTGCAGTTTTGGTATGAATTGTGTTAAATAGATTGATTTGGGTTTTATTAATTATTACTATGATTTATTATGTTAAATCCTCCAATTCATTTACATGGTATTTCTCTCTTTATTTACATACTCTTTGCTGATTTTCTACTGATAGATACTGTTTTGTGTTTTGTTTGATTAATATATAAGTATTTCAATTTTAGAGTGATTGTAAATGGAATATGTCTTGAATTTTGGTTTGATTTATCATTTATAGTTTAAATAAATATGATTGATTTGTATGTGTTAGCCTTATATTTTGTGAGATATTACCCTATAATATCTGGAATAAGTTGATTCTAAAATTAATCTCTAAGTAGTAATCTAAGACAAAACAGAAAACCAATTATTCAAACAGAGATTAAATGCAGGCTACAAAACTGTAGTAATTAATACAATGTAGTATTGCATGAAATCTATAAATATACCAATGAGTTAGACTCGTGCTTATTTGTGAAGATTAGTGTGTGATAAAGTCATCATTTCAAGTCACTATTAAATGTGATAAAGTAGATTGAAAGTATGTTATGTTCCAAATTAAAAGATAAATAAGAAAGGAAGGAGGAGGGAGGACGTGAAAAATCATTGTTTTTATAAATGTACATATGAAATACATAAAATCTGTACTCTCTATACTTAAATACATTTATTAAGAAAGATGAACTTGTTAACAAATGGCCTTAGGAAATTTGATTAATATTAAAAGCCAACTCAGAATACATCCTCATACACATAATAAATCCTAATATCCTAATATAAAAATAACAACTAGAGCAAAAACATTAGAAAAATACAGTAAATTATTTTTATAATTTGGAACTAGAAAGTCTTCTTCACAAAGACAAATGAGAAGGCATAAAAAGTTCATTAGCAGAACTTCTTAAAAATTAAAAATATTCTGTTTGGCAAAAGCCTCCAAACACAAAATTAAACAACAAAAGAAATTCTGAGAAAAAATAAAAAAAATATATAAAATATGTATATCCACAATACGTAAATAATGCTTAAAAGCAAATACTGAATAAACAATCAAATAAAAAAATAAAAAATAAAAAAAAAGAGATGTGATCATCTTAACAAAACAAGCACAATGATTAAATATGCATCCTTTTATTACTGGATAAATCACTTGCTTTTTTTACTATTAGCTTTTCAGAAGTTAAAAACCTATGTAGGGGCCTGCATAGTAGGTTAAGCCTCCGCCTGTAGAGCTGGCATCCTACATGGGCACTGGTTTGAGTCCCAGCTGCTCCTCTTCTGATCCTACTCTGCTAAAGGCCTGGGAAAGCAGTGAAAGATGGCCCAAGTGCTTCAGCCCCTGCACTTACCTGGGAGACCCAGAAGAAGCTCTGGTCTCCTGGCTTCAGATCTGCTCAGCTCCTGCTGTTATGTCCATTTGGGGAGTGAGACAGTGGATGGAAGACCTTTCTCTCTGTCTCTCCCTCTCTCTGTAACTCTACCACTTGAATAAACAAATAAATATGTTTAAAAAATAATTCTCGGGGCAGGCGCCATGGCTTACTTGGTTAATCCTCCGCCTGCTGCGCTGGCATCCCATATGGGCACCGGGTTCTAGTCCTGGTTGCTCCCCTTCCAGTCCAGCTCTCTGCTGTGGCCTGGGAGTGCAGTGGAGGATGGCCCAAGTGCTTGGGCCCCTGTACCCACATGGGAGACCAGGGAGCACCTGACTCCTGGCTTTGGGTCGGTGCAATGCTGGCCATGGTGGCCATTTTGGGGGTGAACCAACAAAAAGAAGACCTTTCTCTCTGTCTCTCTCTCTCACTGTCTATAACTCTACGTGTCAAATAAATTAAAAATAATTCTCTGCTCCTGACTTTAATCCCAACCCAGCCTTGGCTGTGTGGGCATTTGGAGAGTGACCCAGCAGATGGAGCTATCCATCAGTCTCTTTCTTTCTCTATCTCTCCCTCACAAATAAACAAAGATAAAAAATTTAAATATGGCTATGAAGAGAATTAAATATGAAGAGAATTAAAATGGCAAAAAAGAAACAAAACAAATACGACTCTCTCTGTTTCTCCTCACTGTCTGTAACTCTACCTCTCAAATAAATAAAATAAATTAAAAAAAAATAAAATTTACATTACAATAAAAAACCTTAATATTTCACCAAATAGATATAACAAGTAAAAAGCAACAAGACTCTAGTTTAGTGGGAATATAGACAACAACTATAAATAATAATTGAATGGGAAAATGACCATTTCACCCATATACAGTAAATTCTAAAGTAATCACAGATCAATAAAATTATAGTAGTATAACATTCTTAACTATTGGTTTCACAAAACCATACCTGAAGCAATACTGAATCACACAGTCATTTTTTTTTCTTTTTTCTTTTTCTTTTTTAAATTTTAGCTCCTACATATAATGGGGAACATGTGGTATTTTTCTTTCTGTGTCCAGCTTATATCACTCAACGTTATGTCCTCCAGTTGCATCTGTTTTGCTGTAAATGGTAGAATTTCATTCTTTTTAGCTGAATAATATTCATTGTGTATATATACCATATTTTTAAAATCCATTCATCTGTTGATGGACATATTGGTTGATTTTGGCTGTTGTGAATAGTGCTACTATAAACATAATGGCACTGGTATTTCTTCGATACAATGTGTTCAAGTCTTTTGGGTATATATATCCAGTTGTGGGGTTGTAGGATCATATGGCAAGTATATTTCTAGTTGCTTTTTCTTTTAAGATTTATTTATTTATTTGAAAGGCAGAGTTATAGAGAGGCAGAGGCAGAGAGAGAGAGAGAGAGAGAGAGATCTTCTACCCAGTGTTTCACTCCCCAAATGGCTGTAATGTTTGGAACTGGGCTGATCCAAAGCCTGGAGATTCTTCTGGGTCTGCCACATGGATGCAGGGGCCCAAGGACTTGGGCCATCTTCCACTGCTTTCCCAAGCCATAGCAGAGAGCTGGATTGGAAGTGGAGCAGCTAGTACTCTCACCAGTGTCCATATGGGATGCCAGCATTGCAGGCTTTGGCTTTACCTGCAACACGACAGTGCTGGCTCCAGGGTGTTAATCTTTTTTTTTTTTTTTTTTTTTTTTGACTGGCAAAGTTAGACAGTAAGAGACAGACAGAAAGGTCTTCCTTCTGTTGGTTCACTCCCTCAAATGGCCATTACGGCCGGTGCGCTGCGCTGATCCGAAGCCAGGAGCCAGGAGCTTCCTCCTGGTCTCCCATAGGGGTGCAAGGCCCAAGAACTCTCCACTGCCTTCCCGGGCCACAGCAGAGAGCTGAACTTGAAGAGGAACAACCGGGACAGAACCGGCGCCCCAACTGGGACTAGAACCCGAAGTGCTGGCACCACAGGCAGAGGATTAGCCTAGTGAGCTGTGGCGCCAGCCAAGGTTGTTAATCTTAACAAATGTTTTCTCAGCATCTATTGAGATAACCACTTATCCTGTATATTATTTGAAGGGTTGGTGTATTAACTGTATTAGTATATTAAGTAGGACATAATTCTGAACTGCATTTACTTTTCTTAATTTCTCCCCTTTTCTTCACTAAGACTCCCTTCTGAGACCTTATGTAATGACTTTTTATATTTTTCTATTGCTTTAATTTTGTATTTCTTTGTATTTTTGTTATATATTTTAGAAATTTTTCTTTATTTTATTTTCCTGGTTTCTACTTTCTTGCTCATTTTCCCTTTCTCCTCTTTCATCTTTTCATTTTGTCACTTTCTATTCTAGAAGATAATCTTTATTCTCTACTCATGTATTTCATTTTGTCCCTGATTTATAGAACTGTGCTTTCCAATTTCATGAAGATAAAATTGGAGGTTTCTAGTTCTCTTCCTTTCTCTGACTTAGTTTTATTTACTTTCAATGATGTCTACTCGTCATTTATTTATTCTTTGTCTTTTCTGATGTTGGCACTGTTTATATTCTCAGTGATGTTTGGAGCTGAGATTACATTCAAAAGGACCTGAGTAGCTTCTATGGGGGTTGTCTTCACTTTTTCCTGTTAGCTTTTACCTCCAAGTAAAACCTTTAGGTGAAAAGGAGATCCCAGTGCACACCTTCGCTTTACAGCCATTTAATATAAAAAAGATTTACTGCCTACTGGACTCTAACTAAAGTTTGAAAAAGTGATCATTTTTGGGTAGCACCTGTGTAAAAAGTGGTAGCTTTTCTACAGGGTTTATTCAGATTCTTCATATAATAGATCCAATTTGACAGATACAGGTAAACATCAGTTTATCTCTGTTCCTCGCAAGGGGAAGAGACACAGTAAATCTACCTTTAATATTTCCCTTATGTTCATCTCCATTTCTCATTTCCATTTTCCATGAATCCTGAGTGCATGGCTTTTGTGGGTTCTTAGGATGATATCACCTCCCCCTTCTGCAACTTCCTTGAGGAATATTTTGAGTTACTGCTGTATCTGAAAGTTTGTCTTTTAACTCATTCCTGTAATCATTGCATTCCTGTGCTGAAATCGTCCCACTGTCTTCAGTAGTGACTCCTTCTAATCCAGCCTTTTATTTTCTCACATGAATGTTTTCCTTTCGGTCCCTCTTGAGACTCTCAGGACAGAGAAAAAGTAAAGGTAGGAAGTATGTTCCCATCTTGAATTAAATAGGACTCATCTAATAAGTCAGTCAGCGGGTGTTCTGACTCTTCAAAGAAGGTGTTGAGTGAATAAAAGAGAATAAGGCCAGATTTGAAAACAAATCAAATATTTCAATAGATTTTTCAGTTTTAAAGCAATTTCATTAAGTTATAAAATGTTTTTCAATTTGTTGGAAGCATTTTGTTCTTTACTTTGGGCGGCACTCAATGGACACTGTGGAATCACACTGCACACATTCTGATTGCTCCATGCAGTACTCCCGTAGTGGGTTTTGAACCACTGTTCAGTCCCAACTCCAGCAGACTTAATCGAGATCATTCCTTTGCACTAAGCTCACCTATGCCATTTTCTCCTTTCTGGTCTCATATTATACTCATTCTTTTTCTGCAGATTTCAATTTTCGTCTCCTATTCCCTCCCTTCACTTCCGACTGTCAAGCCAGGCTTCATGCTATTCTTCGTACACACCCGGTGTTTTTTGACCCCCATGCCACATAGTTCACCAGGATCCCTGTCCCTGGAATGTGTTCCCTCACCCTGTCTCATGGTCAACTCACACTGGGATGGTTGCCCTGCTCACAAAGGTATTCCTACTGTTTATGCCCTCCCCACACTGATTATTTTGCTGAGTAAGCACTTGGCAATTTGATTCTCTCTTGAGAATTTGAATGTAGAACAGACGTGCCAGCTTTGTGTGACAGAGAACTGGGTAGTGTTTGGTTGTGTCCTACAGAGAAGAGTCGAATGTTTTTGCTACTGACATCTCCAGATAGGCCCTGGTTCCTGGATTTCTTAAAGCATGGAATTTCAGTTTCTCCTTTATGCGTATTATCAACAAATTTTTCTTTTATCTTAAGAAAGCCTCTTTAAATGTATTGTTCTGGGGCCAGTGCTGTGGCATCGTGGATAAAGCTGCTGCCTGTAGTGCCAGCATCCCATATGGGAGCCGATTTGAGACCCGGCTGCTCCACTTCCTATCCAGCTCTCTGCTATGGCCTGAGAAAACAGTGGAAGATGGCCTTGGGCCCCTGCAGTCATGTGGGAGACCCAGAAGAAGCTCCTGGCTCCTGGCTTCGAATCGGCACAGCTCCATTTGTTGCAGCCAATTGGGGAGTGAACCAGCGGATGGGAGACCTCTCTCTGCCTCTCTTTCTCTCTCTGGATAACTGACTTCTGACTTTCAAGCAAAATAAATAAATCTTTAAAAAAATGTATTGTTCTTTGCTTCTTAGAGCCTTCAATTGAAGACATTAATCTACCTTAAACTTTACTTCCTTAGGTCTATATTTGCTGCTATTGCAGGCCAAGTTCAAAGTCTTTCTCTATAAGGAAATGCCAGGGCCTTGCACTACTGGAGACCTTCTCCTTTATCCCCTGCCATTATACTGAACATCACTGGCACTTCTTTTGTAACAGCCATGTGGTGACTATATTGACTAGAGCACATTTACATCTGACAAATATCACCCTGCATAAGAATACTAGTTCCTTGGGGACAGGATTTGCATTTTATTTCCCCCTACAATGCCTCATGTGAAAATTGAACACAGCAATTCCCAATAAACAGTAGTCTCATTCGCTCAGATATTTAAATAGCTTCGCATGGCTGGAACAGGGGCATTGAGAGATATATTTGTTCAGAAACCATTTTATTAATGGCAACTATCACTTCTTAGGTATACTGTTTGTACTATCTCATGCTCTTCCTTTAATCATAATCTCAGTCACATTCTTTTCTGATTATTTTTAGTCATGGACTAGTAGCAGTAGCAGCAAAGACATCAATAGGGATTTGTGTATCTGCTTTCCTACTGGACACCAGGTACCTAGAATCAGTGAACCACACATTCTTTTTTTTTAATTTATTTTATTTGAGAGGTAGAGTTACAGACAGTGAGAGGGAGAGACAGAGAGAAAGGTCTTCCTTCCGTTGGCTCACTCCCAAATGGCTGCAATAGCTGGAGCTACACCAATTCGAGGCCAGGAGCCAGGCGCTTCTTCCCAGTCTTCCACATGGGTGCAGGGGTCCAAGGACTTGGGCCATCTTCTACTGCTTTTTCAGGCCATAGCAGAGAGCTGGATTGGATGTGGAGCAGCCAGGACTAGAACTGGTGTCCATATAGGATGCCAGAGCCGCAGGCAGTAGATTAACCTACTGTGTCACGGCGCCGGCCCCGTGAACTAAATTTTCAAACTACTCAACAGAAGTCATTTTCATCCTAGTTTTGGAGACTAGGAATGAGACTCAGAAAGAATGCCTTGCCTCTGTTAACACAGCAACTGTCAGAGTTAGAACACAAAGTAGATATTGTCTCATTCTTGGGTGTTTTCCTCACTGTATTGCACTGCATTGGCTAAAAATACATGATTAAAGAGTAGTAATAAAATCACAATCAATAATGGTGGTTTTCTCTGGGAAGCAGCAGATTATGTCTCAGGCACTGAGTCCTTATCACCCCATGGGAGAAATCTGGACTGAGTTTCTGGATCCTGTATCACACTGGCCCAATCTCACTTGATGTGGGAATTTAAGAAGTGAACCAGTGCACGGGAGACGTCTTTCTATGTTTCTCTCTCTTTCTCTCAAATCATTAAAAATAAACAATGTTTTTAAAATAGCATGAAAGCTGACTCTTACACAGAGAGTGCTAAAGAACAAATCTGTGTGATTTCTTTGTCAGCACTGTTCTGGGCACCTTTGGGACAAGCTTTTGATAGAGGATTTTTATAGAGATGTCGATAGGTTGTTCTGAAGTTTGTTGGTAGGGCATAAGAGGGAAGGATTGGTAGCTCAATGATGAACAAAAGTGATCAGATTAAGACGTCCAGAGACATGAATGCTGGCTTAAAATGGAAGAAACAGGTAAGCAGATACTCATGAGAAAAGTTTACAAACTAATTTCCTAAGTGCAAGAAGGGAGAACCCTGACCAGGTGGATGTTCATGGAGAAGTATCTGAGGATTTACTTGATGACACATAATCAATGCATTAGAGGACCAGTGATGTTGGGTCTAATGGTTACACTCCCATGTTCTGCACAGTGGACAGACCCAGTATGAAAAGGGCTCTATCTCTATTTGCCTTTTGGAGGAACATAGCAAACCAGAGACCTGAGAGACCTTGACCTTGCTCAATTACACATTCTGGTCTCTGTTTGGAATGTCTTTTCCCAGATTCCACCAAGGGAAGTCAATGGGCACTTAAAGGTTTCCTTAAAGGTTTCTATGCTTATGGAAATTTTATTGCCCTCTGTAGACTGAAGGTACCACTATGGAAAGAATGACCATGGGCAGAATTTGTGGGGGTGTCTGTCTCGCCATGAGGCAGGGAGTCCTGTCTAACCAATTCTCCAATCCATATCTTACGCCCCATGACCTATAAGGTGCTCCACGAGCATCATGAATCATTGTCATTCTGTAACTTCGATTCACGGACCAAACATTTTCTGAAAATTTAATTACTATCCAGTATGTCAATGTGGCAGCATTGAAGGCTTACCATTCTGTTGATGCCTTGGGCCTTTCAACCCTTTTTTATCCATGTAACATAGCAAAGGGGAGCAGTCTCTCAGTGTGCTACAATGCTCCCTTTCAGATCGATGCAATCTGAGCCATGTCAAATAGTATATTGTGAAATATTGGGTTTCACAGAAAGACAGAGGTTCAATTTACTTTGTTACTGGCATGCCCATCTAATCAAAAGAATAGGCCCACCACAGATTTTCTTTAGACATGATACCTAAGGAAGATGAAAGTGCAATTACATTCTGCTGTTTATGGCAGTTTGAAAGGAGTTAATGCAAGTGTTTGAGAGAGAACTCGGAGACAATGGATGCCTCACAGACAATGAACTGTGGAACACGGAGCTGGTGAGAGGGATGGGTATTCTTAAGATGATGACAAGCAACAATAGGCTGGAGAAGCATTGTGAGTGTCTGTCAGGCATCCATCAAATAGTAACTCCCTGTTTGTTGGGAGCCGGTGAACTTACCAAAAGAACACTCTCAACTCTATTGAACATAATTGCTTCCTGAAAATAGATTCTGATGAGTGAATTGAGACTATCCTTTCTAGCTTAAGCCCTTTAGGTTTTTTTTTTTAATTTTCAAAGTATTTTTCCACATTCCATCTCAGACACTGTTTTGAGCACTACACTAGTTCCCTGTAATGCAGATGGAGAAAAGCATGACTGACTTATGACCTTGAAAGGGGAATCAGATTTTAGGGATGGATAGACACTCAGCAAATAATCATACAAGCAAGCAGACCACCAAGATACTTGACGCCAGTAGTTCTTAATATTAAATTCATTCTAGAAATTTCTGAGGAATAAGGGAGTTTAACAGAAATAATCTGATCTCCACTCTGTTTCAATTAATTACACTCAGATTTTGTTGGATACATTGACGTCTACCAAAAACCTTTGCTATAAAAAGAAACTTTATTGCATACACAGCAGCAAACAGCCTTGTACTGTAACATTTAGGGGTATGAATAATATCTTATGTGACAGAACAATTTTATTTTTCAGAGAGTGCTGCTATTTCTAGGTATAGCACTTCTGTGTTTATCTTCTTGAATCCTTGTGTTGACTAAGTTTCTGAATTTCTTCAGCGAGTGAAGGTCTATTACCGCAGACTCTGAGTGTGATTCTGGCAGAGTGTCAGTGTGGGATGCCTACCTGGTTTACAAAGGGCAAGTGGATCCACCTGTTAGGGTGCCTGCAGCCTGGCACAGCACTGCATGCCCGAGTGTCACTCCAGCTCAGAAGAAACCTGCCTTCTTTACAGGTCACCTTGAAGAGTCTGGTTGCCATTGCAAAAGTCAGCCTATTGTCTGGGCTTTGGCTGCCCTGACCTTTGGCTTTCCTCAAGTCTTTCCTTCTGGGTCATTAGCAGGGGTTAATTAGCAGAGGGAGAGCTGAATCACACTCCCTAGGCCCTTGACCTCAAGGTGCTTCTCAGGACTGAGAAGACCACTCTGAAGAGAAAGGACAGGATGTGAAAATAGCCTTCCCCACCTCCTTCTGACCAACCCCTGCTGTGGGTCCCACCAACTTACAAAAGGCTCTCATTTCAACAAATTGGGGACCATTTTCACCATGGTTTGAAGAGCCACTTATAAAACTATACAGCCACTCAAGCGAACTTCAGATCTCTCTGGACCTTCATTAGTTGGGTGGAACAGGTGGTCCTGAGTTGGATATAGCAGTGGTAAGATGCAGTTGTTCTTTGACTATAAAGTTTAAAAATCATAGCCCTTGTTATCTTCAATTTAATCTATTGAATGTGTCTTACTTAGAACATTTGATCATTGGGCACTTTCCTTGAGAGCCCAGTGATAACCTTGGCTTCACAGGATTGGGGAAATCAAATGAGATGCTATGGATGGAATCTTCCTTTTTCTCATAGTTGTCCTCCCTCAACACTCACTGTATCCCCTCTCTTTACTTTCAGGAACTCTTCAATCTTTTTTAAGTTCCCTAATAGCATTGAATTTAGAGTCTTCATCACATGATTTAATTTCTGACTCATGGGTCATTCATTCCTATCATCAATAAATCATTCATCATCATGTATTAAATGCTTTTTTCAATGCAAGATTCTGCACCTAGTCTGGGATACAATTGGAGGTAGTGCTGCCCTCAGAGATTTTATAGTCTTCCAAAATGGTCAGCATCAAGGAGGCAATTTCAACAGTGAATGAAATGCATTTCATGGGACAATGAACAAAGAATATTACAGTTTATATAGTGAAATCTGAGTGAGTCACTCTATATTATCTAAATAGATATTTACTCAGTTTCAACTATGAGCCAGGTTTTATTCTAGGAATGAAAATTCAGAAGCCAGTGAAACAAGTCAATGTAAACTTGAGAGTTATATTCTATCACTCACTTGCTGCTGGGGCACAGAAACTGGAAGAGATAAAGTGGAAATTTGCCTGCGGTTCAGAGAGCATTGAATTTCAGATATAGCCACAGATTGTTACAAAGCTATGCCATAGGAGATCCTCACAACTTTTTTTCAATTAGCTATGTTTTAAGATTATTGATCATTTCAAAAATGTTTGCATTTTCTCCGAAACTTTCATGGAGAATGGTGTCTGCTATGCCACAAAGTAATCCCATTAGAATGACCCATGTGGTGATCTATTTTGAAGTTTGAAATAAGACTTTTCCTGTCCTATCTCAAATTCTCTGGGCCATTGAGAATTTTCTTATAATGATAATAAAATTTATTAATTTAGCTTATTTCTCTTTCTGCTCTAACTGCTAGAAAACTCAGGAGTAAATATCAGTTTTTATGCTTAAATATTTGCTTCTTGTTTCTCATATTTTTTATTTTCTAACAGGTACATGAATATTACTTAAGAGGTAAGTTGGTTTACTTTCCTTTTTTTTTTTTTTGAAAAAGATTTATTTATTTTTTTGAAAGGCAATGTTTCAGAGAGGCAAAGGCAGAGAGAGAGAGAGGTCTTCCATCCCTGGTTCACTTCCTGAATGGCTACAATAGCTGGAGCTGGGATGATCTGAAGCCAGGAGCCTGGAGCTTCTTCTAGGTCTCCCATGCGGGTGCAGGGGCCCAAGGACTTGGGCCATCTATTGCTTTCCCTGGACATAGTAGAGAGTTGAATCTGAAGTAGAGCAGCCGGGACTCAAACCAGCGCCCATATTGGATGCTGGCACTGTAGGAAACAGCTTTACTAGCTAAGCCATAGCACCAAATGCAAGTTAGTTTACTTTCAAAATACGTATTCTCCTTAGAATATTGTCAAATGATGAATCAGGGTTTTACGAATTTTCACCTTTTTTAAACTATATTTTTGAAAAAAATAATGCCATAATTTAAGACAGATTAAATTCCTCTTCTCTTTCCCATGAAGTTTTTATTCCTTTTAAAATAATCGTATTTTTTAACTTAACAAATTTTAACGTTTTAACTGGAACTATGTCACAAGCTTTTCTGAGCTTCTCGTGTAAATAATTCACATGTAGATGTTACAGGTATACACACATGCCATTTTTTCTTTAAAACAGGGTTGTTAATATCACATAATGTGTGATCCATGACATTGTATATAAATTAAGGAAAGAAGAGTATATTATTATGCAGATGGCATGACTCTCTCTGTTTATACTTTTATTTTTATCTGTCTATCAGCTGAGATTCTTAGATTGTTCCCTCTTCTTACTAACTTTGTCTCACCTAGGGCTTTGTGTACCTATTCGGCATGCTGCAACTTTGATTCTTCCTGTCATACTCTACATACATTCATTTGGCCTTTGCTTGTATTACTGTTTACATTGGCACCTCTATTTTTCTATATTAAGTTAATAAGTGAAATGTCTGTGATAGCTGATTTTATGTGCCAAGTTGACGACTAAGTGGTGACTAGTCAATGGGTAGAACATTATTTCTGATTGTGTCTATGAGAGTGTTTCTGAAAGAGTTTAGTATTTGAATCAAGAGATTGAGTAAAGATCTGCCCTTGTACATGGGTGGACATTACCCAATCCATTGATACCTGGAATTGAACAAAGTAGTGGAAGAAGGATAAATTCATTCCCTCTTTTTGAGGTGGATGATCCATCTCTTTGTATATTGATACTTCTGATTCTCAAGCCTTCGGACTTGGACTGAGATATCATTGACTCCTCTCATTCTCAGATCTTTGGATTTGAATGGAACTACACTACAAGTTTCTTTGAGCTTCCAGTGAACATGCAACAGATGGTGAGTTCCCATAGTTTCCATAATCATGTTAACCAAATGTTTTATAATATACATTATCTATTTTTCAAACTATCAATAATCTATATGTATCTATCTATTATCTATTAATCATCTATCTATCTATCTATCTATCCATCATCTCTGCCCCTCCCATTGGTTCTGCCTCTATGGAGAACCCTAACACAGCATCTGATAGAACAATATTTTCCCATATCATATTTCAGATTTCATGAGTTATTCAGCTCATGGGTCAGATGCCCATTCTGTTCTACATGGCTGATGGAGATGTAATAAGACAAAGTGGGGCCGGCGCCGCGGCTCACTAGGCTAATCCTCCGCCTAGCGGCGCCGGCACACCGGGTTCTAGTCCCGGTCGGGGCGCCGGATTCTGTCCCGGTTGCCCCTCTTCCAGGCCAGCCCTCTGCTGTGGCCAGGGAGTGCAGTGGAGGATGGCCCAGGCGCTTGGGCCCTGCACCCCATGGGAGACCAGGAAAAGCACCTGGCTCCTGGCTCCTGCCATCGGATCAGCGCGGTGCGCCGGCCGCAGCGCACCGGCCGCGGCGGCCATTGGAGGGTGAACCAACGGCAAAGGAAGACCTTTCTCTCTGTCTCTCTCTCTCACTGTCCACTCTGCCTGTCAAAAAAATAAAAAATAAAAAAAAAAAAGACAAAGTGAAAATCATTTCAAAAGTATTCTAATGAGAACCCATATTTGGATGTAGACTAATTTGTACACTGTACTATAAAATGCAGTGACTGCCTTGCCATGATTGGAAAGATATCTTCAGAAGGACAAAAGGCAGGGCCAAGACAGTGCTATGTCCTTCTAGTAGTGGTCTTGCTGTATACCAAGGCTAGGGGTAGAGAATTGATGGGTATGTGATCCTGCTCCTCTTTTCTGTGAGTGATATAAATAAGTAAACTTGATTCTTCCTCTTTAACAGGAAATTTACAATCCCTGCTGTACCACTTCAAGAACTGCTTAGACAGTCTAATGAGATAAACATGAGGTATTTTTGTAAATATTAATGGCAATTGAATTCACTTTCCTTTTTTGCTCTAATCTTTCTTCAGTTCTACCTAGGCTCCACATTGAAGATTTAGAATCCACATTTAAACTCATTCAAGTACTCCAAAGTCAATGCACCTAACCACTTTTCCATAAAACTATTTACGTCCTGTGGCCCCAAGTGAATTACTTTTCATATCCAACTATTTCCCTTCCATGTTCTATTCCAAATATTTTTCTGAACTCATAAAATTATTGTCAAATTAATGGATGAGATCTGTGCTAATTGCCTTATAGCACTCAGTGAACCTACTTTTGGGCTCTATATTCCTTAATAGATGACTCATATTCTTCCTCTAATTTTTTATTAAAGATTTTATTTATTTATTTGAGAGGTAGAGTTACAGACAGTGAGAGGAAAAGATGGAGGGAAAGGCCTTTCTTCCATTGTTTCACTCCCCAAATGGCTGCAACTGCTGGAGCTGCACCGACCTCAAGCCAGGAGCCAGGAATTCTTCCCTGTTTCACATGTGGGTACAGAGGCCCAACCACTTGGGGCATCTTCTACTGCTTTACCAGGCCAAGCAGAGAGCTGGATTGAAAGAGAAGCAGCCAGGACTAGAACTAGCACCCATATAGGATGCCAGAGCCGCAGGTGGAGGATTAACCCACCGTGCACTGTGCTGGCCCCTCTCCCTCTAATTTTGATCTCACTTGTCAATCCATCTAATTGAATTGTAAGAGCCCTACTGATAACTGCATACTATTTTCTTCTCCTAGTCATTTTTGGCACAAATTAATATAAAAAGGTAACTACATTATAATATGAAGATTAAAAGTTTATCATATTATTATTATAATGTTCAACTTCAAAACGTAGTTATTTATTTCTCCTCAGGCAGAAATCATTGGCTTGGATAATGGATACTGGAATATCTGGGTTTAGAGGAGATTGAAACTTTTTACTATGTGGTAAAAAGAAGGTGTCTGAGAGTTAGATGATAAGCTATGAATTTCTTGTGGCTAAGTTTCACAATCATCTATAGATTTATCCCTGTACATCTAAGAATGACAATGTAGAAGAGTGAAAACAAGAGTAGGCCAGAGGTGGAGAGAGTAAATTCTTGGTCCTCTTCTGCCCACTTGCTAGTTGGTATACTTAATGCCTTTGATATTCATTTAACATCTCCGGAAAATAGAGAAAATGATCTGCGTTAAAAATACCATTAAGGGGGGCCAGCACTGTAGCACACTAGGTTAACCTCCACCTGCAGCTCCGGCATCCCATATGGGCGCTGGTTCTAGTCCCGGTTGCTCCTCTTCCAGTCCAGCTCTCTGAAATGGCCTGGGAAATCAGCAGAAGATGGCCCAAGTGCTTGGGCCCCTGTACCCACATGGGAGACCTGGAAGAAGCTCCTGGCTCCTGGCTTCAGATCGGCATAGCTCTGGGTGTTGCGTCCATTTGGGGAGTGAACCAACAGAAGGAAGACCTTTCTCTCTATCTCTCTCTCTCTCACTGTCTGTAACTCTACCTGTCAAATAAATAAAACAAAAAATCGGAAAATACCATAAAGGGCTTCCTTTATGATCCAGAATTTTGCTCATTGAGGTTGGCAGTACAAAGCATGGCATAGAAGACTCGGTTATTATATTAAGTGTTTTCAAAAAGAATTTAATGCTGATAAATACGTGTACACCTGTACAGATACATAAGTACACACATCACGAAGCCAAGAACAACACACTATTTTTATACTTAAATAAATGAAAATGATAACTGTGTTCAAATTCTAATGCAAAAAAATTGCTTAAAGTAGCATTACCAGAACAGTCCTTATGATAAAACCAAAATTTTGAGTTACCCTTTGAGGAATCACATAGAAAAGGGTTGCAATCATGGTCCAAACAGAAGGACAGACATTGACAAACATCAAGAGGTGGGAATAAGCAAAGGTAAGAAGGGGATGGATGGGAGAGCATGTGACCGATGTGAAAGCCAATTCTGAGTATGATGTTTAGAAATTTTGCAGAGCGACATTAACTGTGACTCTTTTTATTTAAAAAATACTTATGGAATTCTTATTATGTCTAAAGTCTTGTGCTGAGTTGCAAGATACAGATATAGGACAGACATGGTCCTAGTCTATAGGGATCTTTCCAGAAGGGGACCACTAAATTATAAATGAGCAAAAGGTAGAAGAGACAAGCACTGCAAAGGGAAAGTCCCAGAGATGGGGAGAGCGAAGAGAGGATTCAATTAAACTGTTCCGTGGAATATCTGTCACATCTCCCACCAACTCCTTTCCTCCAACATTCTTAAAGGCTCAGAGATGACCACTGCCCTGCAGTCATGTCCAACTCCTGAAATATAGCTGTTTAATTACATCTTTCTCCTCTACCATACTTGGACTCACAGAGACTGACTGATGCTCTATTTAGCCTTATACTCCTATTGCCTAACCCAGAGTTTGGCACACGTACATAGGGTGAGGGATGAAGAACAATCCTTCCTCCTCTATGAAGAGTGCATCACCACAGTTTTTCTCTACAAGGACCTTGCTGTAATAGCGTCAATACAATTAGGAACTATTAAAAGAGGATGAATTCATGTAGTGGCCACTCTTCTCCATCTCAATTCTTTGCACATATTATTGCTTAGAAATTCTGTGTTGTAAATATTACTTGATCAGCAAGCAAACACAGCTCAGTTTCAAAGAAGAGCAATAGTTTGCTTTTTGCATGGATGTTTGGGCTGCATGATACAGTTACATCATTTATACTGCAAAGAGGGGTGGGCAAGCAAGAGATAGCTGGAGTTGGGTCCTTGTTTTATCACATTACATTGCTTTTCTTCTTTTCCTTCCTTGAATCTTAGGTTTGTAATGAACAATGGATGGATTTCAGAGGAGGATAAATAAATAAGTCATGCTAAAATGACAAAATGGGTAAATAGAATATAATGTGGAATGAAATGTAAATTGAATTTAGACAAACACTTCTAAAGCCTTACCATCCTACCCTATCCAAATGCTTCAGATTCCTACAGTGGCTTCCATACACAGTTCTATTACATGTTGCCACTCAAGGGCATTTGATGTTTTCTCTCTCTGGAAATTCATTTGCATTTAAATGATTTGAAATAATCATAAAAGCCAAGTGCTATGAAGTTTGAAATTAGTTACTGTCTATAAATTGCAATGCCATTAAAAGATGATTGTGAAGAGCTTTGCTGTCTCAAATGTAGGCAGATTAAAATCTAACACAGTACACCTTGTTACAAACCTGTAAAGAATGATGGGATACAGAGTTAAATTGATTTTTTCTCCTACCAGTGCCTATAAATGTGATGCACTTGTGTTTATTCTCAGAGTAAAAAAAAAAAAAAAACTTTTTCATCTGGCTGATATACGTCCCATTTAAATATAATACTTTTATAAAACTTTATGGATTTATTTTTATCTTTTATGGAAAAATGAAAGGAAGAGAACTGCATTGCATTTTACTTTTAAACCAGACAATCTGGCAGCATAGTTTGTTGGAGAAGCTTGGAAAACACCAAGTGCAGTGTGAAGGCCTAAGGTCAATGTTCCATCCAACAAAGAAACTCCTGTTCTGCCTGTTCTGGAAGAATCAAGCACCTGCAGTGCCTGCATCACTTATGGGTGCTGGTTCAAGTCCCGGCTGCTTGGCTTCCAATCCAGCTCTCTGCTATGGCCTGGGAAAGCAGTAGAAGATGGCCAAGTCCTTAGGCCCCTGCACCCACATGGGAGACCCAGAAGAAGCTCCTGGATCCTAGCTTTTGATCAGCTCAGCTCTGGCCATTGCTGTCATTTGAGGAGTGAACCAGCAGATGGAAGACCTCTCTCTCTCTCTCTTGGCTCTACCTCTCTGTACCTCTGACTTTCAAATAAATAAAATAATAATAAAAAAATCAAGCAGCAGCATTACAGTTGCTTAAAGTTCAGGATCGAAGATCACATATTTTTGTTTTAATTCCATAGCTACGTGACCCTAGTCAAGTGGTTTAGGCTTTTGCTTTTCAAACTAGGAATAATAACAATATCTGTATTGCAGAATTATGACAAGAGTAGGAAAAAATGGCAACTTGGAGCCAGCATTGTAGCCTAGTTAGTAAAGCTGCTGCCTGTGATACCAGTATCACATATGAGCACTGATACGTGCCCTGGTTGCTCCACTTCTGATCCAGCTTCCTGCCAATGGCCCAGTAAAAAAAGTGAAAGCAGTTAATCCAAGTATTTGGGCCATGCATCCACATGGAAGACCTAGATTAAGCACCTGGCTTTGATGTAGTTCAGGGGAGTGAAATAGCAGATATATTTTCTCTCTCTCTCTCTCTCTCTCTCTCTCTCTCTCCATCTGCATCCCTGACTTTGAAAAAAAAATCTTAAAAAAAGAAATGATATAATTAAGCATAAACTACGGTTTCTAGGTCATAACAAGTAACTCAACAAATATTAGCTGTTAATTATTTTACAAGACATATCAAAAATGTTCCTACCTTGATTCTGTCTCCTAGTCTCAAAATTCTCAATATTTCAGATGGTTTTCATATGTAGCCTAAGATTTGACTTGATGCTCCTTTCATTAAACATGGGATATTTGTTCTTTCCTTTTGAATCTGGACTCTTGATTTTTTGTCCAATAGAATACACAGGAAATTACAAGCCAGTTTCTGGGTCCAAGCTTCGGGGAAACTGGTAGTTTCTACTTCCTTACTCTTGGAGTACTCATGTTTAGAAGATCGTTACCATCATGTTTTTTTGTTTATTTATTTTTAAAGACTTATTTATTTATCTGAAAGACAGAGTTACAGAGATGCAGAGGGAGAAAGAGGGTGGGGGAGCCTTCTATCTGCTGGTTCACCCCCCAGATGGCTGCAATGGCCAGAACGGAGCCAATCCGAAGCCAGGAGCCAGGAACTTCTTCTGGGTCTCCCACACGGGTGCAGGGGCCCAAGGACTTGGGCCATCTTCTACTGCTTTCCCAGGCCATAGCAGAGAGCTGGATCAGAAGTAGAGCAGGGGCCGGCGCGGCGGCTCAATAGGCTAATCCTCTGCCTGCGGCACCAGCACCCCAGGTCCTAGTCCCTGTCGGGGCGTCGGATTCTGTCCTCGTTGCCCCTCTTCCAGGCCAGCTCTCTGCTGTGGCCCGGGAGTGCAGTGGAGGATGGCTCAAGTCTTTGGGCCGTGCACCCGCATGGGAAACCAGGAGAAGCACCTGGCTCCTGGCTTCGGATCAGCGAGGTGGGCTGGCTGCAGCGGCCATTGTGGGGTGAACCAACGGAAAAAAGGAAGACCTTTCTTTCTGTCTCTCTCTCTCTCTCTCTCTCTCACTGTCCACTCTGCCTGTCAAAAAAAAAAAAAAAAAAAAAAAAAAAAAAAAAGTGGAGCAGGGGCCGGCAAAATCTTCCGCCTGTGGCGCCGGCATCCCATATGGGCACCAGGTTCTAGTCCTGGCTGCCCCTCTTCCATTCCAGCTCTCTGCTGTGGCTCGGGAAGGCAGTGGAGTATGGCCCAAGTGCTTGGGCCCCTGCACCCACATGGGAGACCAGGAGGAGGCACCTGGCTCCTGGCTTCGGGTCGGTGCAGCGCCAGCCATAGCGGCCATTTGAGGAATGAACCAATGGAAGGAAGAGTCACTCTCGCTCACTGTCTATAACCCTACCTGTCAAATAAAAAAAAAAAATAGAAAAAGAAGTGGAGCATCCGGGACTAGAACCAGTGCCTACATGGGATGCTGGCACTGCAGGTGGCGGCTTCACTGCTTCAGCACTGGCCCCTAGCCAGTATGTTATGAGGAAAGTCAGCCACCCCAGAGAGTGGCCCGTGTGCAAAGAATATAATAGCTAGCTGCGTTAGCCTGCTAGCACTGCAGTAACAAGGCACTGCACACTGAGTGGCTGACACAAGAGAAACTGTGCTCAGTGTCAGGGGCCAGAAGTCTGTGATCCAGGAGTCGACAGGGCTGATTACTTGAGAGGGCTGTAAGGGAAGCCTCTGATGGGAACCCCTGAGCTTACAGATGGTCCCCTTCCCCTTATGCATACATGTACTGTCTTCCCTCTGAATTTGTCTATGTCCAAATTTCCCCTTCTTATAAGGATACCAATTGTTTAGAGTAGAATCCACCTTAATGATTTAATTCTGACTTGACTGTATAAAAATGCTATCTCAAATGAGATCAGCCTTCTGAGGTACTGGGGATAGGACGTCAACATACGAATTGTTGGAGAGTACAGTTGAACCTGTGGCACTGATGCTAGCTTTTAGTCATCTGGATGTGGTAATTCAAAAATGGATACTTTTAATCCAATCATACTGCATGAGCCCTGCATGAACTGATGATCATAGGGAGAATAAATGATTCTTATTTTAAGCCACTAAATTTGGCATGGATTATTATGCAGAAACTGGTAAACTCAATCCACACTGTTCTTTGGATTGGACATCTGCCATTATTTTTCATGACAGAATTTCTGACCTTTGACTGACCCTTTGTTTCAATTTTTTCCTGGATGTCTTAGATTTGTAATCCAGTTTTTGTATCTAAGAAACAAAACCAGTTTTGTATGACATACAAATTGAAAAAAATTACACATAACCTGTTCTCCATGCCCTTTTACTTCAAACATTAGTTTGGACAACTGATCACAGCAAAGTTCCCATAAAGTCACTGAAAGGAACAATCTGGCTTGTGACAGGAGGTAACAATAAGGGAACTCTTGAAGAAAGCAGTCTACAGTGTCAGGGGAAACATGGGGTTAAAATCACTTTTTCAAAATTAGTCATTGCTTCTTCTGACCCTTTTTATTGTAACACTTGCTAATGCTTGCTCAAATTACTAGCTTCATTTTCTATCACCTTTCTTGTTGCTTTCTTGTTGCTCCCCTCAGTGGGACCAGGACATGATTTTGTTCTTCTCTTCAAACGAGTGAAGATAATCTTTCCTATCTGAGGCGGTCACAACTGGGAGCATCCAGTTGGAAATCTGGCCAAGCCTTTTGAGGGGGACAGGATGGGAGCTGAGATGATGAAGTTCGTAGATGTGCAAACCACAGGGCCAGAGTAAACGTGGAGAGGAACAGGGCCAGGTGTTGTTGATTGCTTCTCCATCTCTCTTTGGTTTTCATGGTCATCCTATCAATTTTCCTTCCAAGCACAGATGCTGAGGGAAATGGGAAAATCCAATTAGCTCGGAGGCCCTGGCCGGGGCTCCATGGAGAGGAAATCCTGGCACTTCCAGATGCAGACACTTTGATCTTGGTCCCCTGAGGCCTCCAAGTGCCATCGTAGCTGCAGATGTCACTGAGACTATGTGAGATTCAGCACTGCAGGCTGGTTTAACACACGTTCAAGAGTGGCTTAAACTAACGTTACTGACTAGAAGATATGCACTTGAACTTGTGGGAAATGTTTTGCAAAAATATAATATTTTTAAACTCATAGACTGGAATTATTGTGAGAAGTAACTGACTTGCAGAAGTAGGTTATATATGATTAATAGTGCTACAGAAATTAAGAGAGAATAAGATGATTTTCTGACTATAATTCAGAAAGTTTGTGAGTAAATGGAATTAAAAGGCTATGTATTCATGAGAACCTTTTAAAGACTTTCATATTATCCCATAAGACAACTAAGCCTTTTCTCTTCACAACTAACAAGTTGACTGTGCAATGTAAAAATAGCCAATTTAATCTCTACTTCAAAGACCTAAGTTCATAATTATATTAGTCATGCAGAATATTTGCACAGCTTTCTCCCCAACTCCCACCCACAGTATTTTATTATTTTTAGGTGATCTCTTCCCAAATTCAGATGTAGCAATTGCTCCTGTACCTGAAGAGTGAAGAAGCTCCATTTAAGTTTTACAGTTTGGGGCTCAAATGTTCCTTAAGAGACCCAAACTCAAGGAATTTACATATAAACCGATGTCATGATTGCACTCAGTATTTACACACCCATAGATACTCCTTAATCTCAGACCTTCTATGTGAGGGAATAAGTCAGGGGGTGAAACAGAAAGAAAGGAGTGAGTATGTGTTCTTTCTTTAACAGTGCAATCGAAAAAGAATAAGATGTGTATCTTTCAAGGCAGGCGGCATGGTGTCCATTTTCATTCACCTAAGAGGTGGTGTTACATAAACACACAGAGAGATAAAGGAGATAGTTTGAAGATGACCTTGTGGCAATGACTTCATAGGGAATAAAACCAATTTAAATGCCAATTGTTCTGGGGTGGTGCTGTAGAGCAGCGGGTTAAAGCCCTGGCCTGAAGCGCCAGCATCCATATGGGCACTAGTTTGAGACCTGGATGTTCCACTTCCGATCCAGCTCTCTGCTATGGCCTAGGAAAGCAGTAGAAGTTGGCTCAAGTCCTTGGGCCCCTGCACCCATGTGGTAGACACGTAAAAAGCTTCTGGATCCTGGCTTCGGATCGGCGCATCTTCAGCCATTGCGGCCAATTGGGGAGTGAACCATCAGATTCTCTCTCTCTCTCTCTGCTTCTCCTCTCTCTGTGTAATTCTTACTTTCAAATAAATAAATAAATAAATAAATCTTTTTTAAAAATGCCAATTCTTCACTGAGTAGTTAGCCTTTCCTCTATTAAATATTTAGTTGTGATATTTGTAAACCTGTAATCAGGCCAGAAGATTAAATCATCTTATCAGTGTTACATCTTATCAGTGTTATGATTATGTGTGAACTATATGTCATCTGAATTCCTAGCTTCTTATCAAATTATATAAAGTAAATGTAATAAGAGCTATCAATCACCCAGATAGGCTTCTTCATTTCCTACAATGCAATGGTGGTAGTGGTGGTGGGAAATGTTCATTTAATGGCAAGGCAAGAACAGTTAGAATAAGTGCTATAGAAAGGAACTGAAATTCATAACAGATGAAATGGATCTGGACAAGCCTTATAAGATGTAGAGAGGGCCAGCGCAGTGGCTCAATAGGCTAATCCTCTGCCTTGCAGCGCCAGCACACCGGGTTCTAGTCCCTGTCAGGGTGCCGGATTCTGTCCCGGTTGCCCCTCTTCCAGGCCAGCTCTCTGCTGTGGCCCGGGAGTGCAGTGGAGGATGGCCCAAGTCCTTGGGCCCTGCACCCCATGGGAGACCAGGATAAGTACCTGGCTCCTGCCTTTGGATCAGCGCGGTGTGCCGGCCACAACGCGCTGGCCCCGGCGGCCATTGGAGGGTGAACCAAGGGCAAAGGAAGACCTTTCTCTCTGTTTCTCTCTCACTGTCCACTCTGCCTGTCAAAAAAAAAAAAAAAAAAAAAAAAAAAGATGTAGAGAATTTTACCTCAGCCTACAAAGATAAGATTGCTTTTGATACTTAGCATTCAGACTATAAACACTTCCAAAAGTCTAAAGCTCTTATATGTACAAATAAAGATGCTCTAAACAACTGGTTTTTGTTTGGATATGTTTCATTTTTCTAAGGTAAAAGACCAGGATGGCGATTGCTGGATCATTTGCTTAGAGTAGATTTAAGTTTTTAAAGAAAGAGCAAAGTGTTTTCAAGAATAGTTGTAACAGTATTTCCCTACCAGAAGTTTATGGAAAGTCTAATTTCTACACATCCTCACCAGCATTTGGGGTTGTCACTATTTTTATATTTATTCATTTTCATAAAAGTAGATTTTTATTAAGATAAAATGGTTTTCAGAATGGATCACACAACATATCCAAATGTATGCTAATGTAAGAGATATATACAAACAAAAAATTTGCAAAGTTTGACAGTTAAATACGCATCAGGGAAATGTAAACACAAAGAAAGCAGGAATGGGTAAATTAATAACAAAATGAGGAAGAAAGGGCGTATTATTATATAAAGGGCATCATTCAGTGAAGAAATATTGTAAGTATATATACCATGTCTTATATCATCCTTATTTTTACTGTATACATTGGTATATATATGTGTATATATATATATATACATATGCTTCTAACTATGTATATCTATATTTATATGGGTTTCATGTGTGAGAGAAAACATGTGATATTTGTTTTTCTGTGTCTGGCTTATTTCACTTGACATAATTAACTCTAATTTTATTCATTTTATTGCAAATGCCAGAATTGCTTTTTGTTCTATGGCTGAGTCGATTCTATTGTGTATATGTACCACATATCTTTATCAATTCATCCATTGACAAGCATTTAGATGTTCCATAGCTTTGCTGTTTTAAAAAGTGCTGCAATCAACATGGGTATGCAGGTATTTTTTTCACATGCTGACTTCATTAATTTTGGATATATTCCCAGAAGTGGGATAGCTGGGTCATATGGTAGATCTCTTTCTAGTTTTCTGAGGGACCTCCATAGTGTTTTCCATAATAATTGTATTACTTTGCATTCCCACCAACAGTGTCACTATATTTTCTGATCCAGCTATCCTAATAGATGTCTAGCAACATCTCATTATGCCCCTAATTTACATTCCCCTAATGACCAGTTGAGCATCTTTACGTGCTTATTTTCCAAATAATTTCCTCTTTGGTGAAATGTCTCATCATGTCTTTCACTCATTTTCTGATTGGCTAGTTTATTTTTTAATGCTGAATTTTGAAAGATATCATGTATTTTAGTTAGAAGTCATCTTTTTGCCAGATGTGTGTTTTGCAAATGTTTTCTCCTGATCCATCATTTGCCTTTTCATTTTCAAAAACATTTCTAATTTTGGTGAAGTCCAATTTATCAATTTTCTAAGTGGACTCTGCTTTTGGTATTGTCTAAGAACTGTTCACTAAAACCTAAGTCTCAGATATTTTTCTCATGTTCTATTCTAAAAAAATTTATAGCTATATGTTTTATATTGAACTCTATACTCCATTTTGAGTAAATTTTTGTAAAAAAATTATGAGGCTGGGGCCGGTGCTCTGGTGCAGCGGGTTAAAGCCCTGGCCTGAAGTGCTGACATCCCATATGGGTGCTGGTTCTAGTCCTGGCTGTTCCTCTTTTGATCCAGCTCTTTGCTATGACCTGGGAAAGCAGTAGAAGACGGCCCAAGTCCTTGGGCCCCTGCATCCATTTGGGAAACCTGGAGGAAGCTCCTGGCTCCTGGCTTCAGATTGGCGAAGCTCCAGCCGTTGAGGCCATCTGAGAAGTGAACCAGCAGATAGAAGACCTCTCTCTCTCCTTCTACCTATCTCTGTAACTCTGTCTTTCAAAATTTTTTTTTTTATTTGACAGGTAGAGTTATAGACAGTGAGAGAGAGACAGAGAGAAATGTCTTCCTTCTGTTGGTTCACTCCCCGTGTGCCGATCCGAAGCCAGGAGCCAGTTGCTTCCTCCTGGTCTCCCATGCGGGTGCAGAGACCCAAGCACCTGGGCCATCCTCCGCTGCCCTCCCAGGCCACAGCAGAAAGCTGGACTGGAAGAGGAGCAACCGAGACTAGTACCCAGTGCTCCAACCGGGACTAGAACCCCGGGTGCTGGCACCGCAGGTGGAGGATTAGCCAAGTGAGCCATGGCACCGGTCCTGTAACTCTGTCTTTCAAATAAATAAAATAAATCTTTTTTTAAAAAATGTATGAGGCTGAATCAGCCCTTAAGGCATTCAGATCTGGCTAAAAAGTCCATGAGAGCATTTCAGGCATGGAAAGTCAAGACACTGTGGCAAAAAATATTCTAAATGAAAGATCTCTGTGAGTGAGATCCCTGTGGAAAGAAGGGGCCATCAAAGAAGGAGGTACCTTTCTCTGAAGGGAGGCGAGAACTTCCACTTTGACTATGGCCTTTCCATATAAGGTCAGAGTTTGTGAACTCAAGAGGCTTCATAGCCTTGGCAACTCATGACAAGAACCTCAGGTAATCACTGATATCATAAATAAGAGTGTCAATTGTTAAATTAACAACAGGAGTCACTGTGCACTTACTCCCCATGTAGAATCTCTGTCCTTAATGTGTTGTACTATGTGAATTAACGGTAAAACTTGTCTTCAAACAGTACTTTATACTTTGTGTGTCTGTGTGAGTGCAAACTGTTAAAATCTTTACTTAGTATAGAGTTGATCTTCTGTATATAAAGATAATTAAAATGAATCTAAAAGAATGGGATGGGAGAGGGAGTAGGAGGTGGGATGATTTGGGGGTGGAAGGGTGGGTTTAGGGGGAAGAACATCTATAATCCAAAAGTTGTACTTATAAAATTTATATTTATTAAATAAATGCTTTCTATAAAAACAATAAATCTTCCAGTGAAATAAAGTACCCTTTACTAAAAGAAAGTATGATGATTAGATTAAGGATTTTGTTTGTGTGCCCATGAATATCCAATTCAACTATTCCATCTGTTTGAAAGTTATCCTTTTACAAGTTGCTTTTGAGTCTTGTTTTTGTAAATAGTCTTTATAGATTAAGGATGCTAATGCTTAGTATGTCATATAAACTAAATACTAAAAATCAGTTGACTGATTTGTGGGAGGTTGTTTTTACATTCCTTATTCTGATATTGATCTGTGTCTCTTCCTCCACAAATTCTACAGTCTTTATCTTTCAAGCTATGTATCTTGAATTGAACAGAGGGATTTCTATTTCATTCCTCTGATTTTCCATTTAAATTTTAGAGTGATCTTTTCTATACCTATAATATGCCTTTCTAGTATTTTGGTAATGATTGTCAAATCTTTAAACCAATTTGTGAGAAACTGGCATCCTTACAGTTAGCTTTGAATCTATGAACATAGGATGACTCCATTTATTTAGATCTTCTTTTATTTCTATCATCAGCACTAGTTTTTAGCTATGTTGTTCTTTGAGAAACATATAAGTAGTGCCTAAGACTGAACAAAGTGTTGAAAAAGTAAGTGGACTTATAGCACCTGAATGAGGTTAAACTGGAGTGGACAACATCAGGACGGGCATTTTTAAGATAGACTGAACTGTTGAAGTCTACATAAGGGTGGGGGTGTGTGTGTGTGTGTGTGTGTGTGAATGCAATGGGTCATTCCTTTGTTGCCTGTTGCCTAGGATAGCAGGTGGACTGACAAATGTTCATCTTCTCCATCCAGGCATGCCAAACACCTGTTTTCCTTTGGCTCTGGCTCCTTGTTTCAGCATAGCCCAGCCCTTGCTGTTGCAGCACTTGAAGGATGAACCATCAGATAGAAGATCTCTCTCTGCTTCTCCCTCTCTTTCTGTAACTCCACTTTTCAAATAAATAGATAAATAAATCTTAAAAAAAAAAACAAACAACAAACTCATACTTGATTCCTTTCATGTGGCCAATACCAACCCAATGTGCTCAGCCTTGGTCGGATTGTTTGAATGACCAAGCTAACCCATAGGCTGAGGAGTGATAAAAACTTTGTTTCAAGCCTCGGAACTCTAGAGTGATTTGTTACACAATATTATCAATATAATACATGCCACATGGAGGAATTTGTGGCAATGGAGATTTCGCATATATTTATGGTTTTATATAGATATTTTTTCTCACTATAAAATACACATCATTACATATTATGTCATAAACAAGCCCATTAAAGAGACATTTGTGTTGAAAGCTTATTCAAGACAAAAAATAGAAGTATATAAGAAGTTAACAGTAAGAAATAATATAGGGCTTCCTGGAAAATTGAGTGCTCTTACCATGGAAGCTGCAGACTTTCTGGTTGGCTCAGGTTTTCTCAATCCCCAGGAACTCCCAGTCTCAGCATTGGACTGGAGGCTACTGTGTCTGACACGACTAACTCCACAGGGGCACAAATCCTCAGGCAAGGCTTTAGCTGCCTTGTGGGGAAAGAGCCTGAGGCTGTTCTCTTACCATCCATCCCTGGTATCCTCTCTGCAGAGCCTGGCTGAGACGAACAAGGCATGGGTACGGCCGGAGTCAGAGCTCTACTTCTGGTAATTCTGGTTTTATATTTAGGACCCAGGTTCTCAAATTTTGGCATTGTTGCCATTTTCAAGTTGGTGATCTTTTGTTGCTGTAGGATGCCCTGCACAGTGTAGGATAATTCACAACACCCTACACCTCTACCCCAACTCGTGATTGTCAAAAATATCTGCAATATTTACACTGGGGGTAAATATTCTCAGCTGAAAGCCATTGGTTTAGAAAAATGCTTTCACTCTTTGTCCTCCCTAAACACCCTTAGGAAAACCAGACAAAAACCTAAGAAGAATAACCTTGTAAGCATTTCCTATAATAGACTTGTTGCTAAGACACTTCTCAGATATATTATTGGCCTCCTGTGTGCACATGGAGACAGAGAAAGACAAAGGATTTTCCAAACACAGTGAGCTGATCCTCCTGAGGCTATTTTCACTCATCCTGATCATTCACAACCTCCCCGATTTTTTAATTTTCCACGTGCTTCACAAGCAGAAGCTTTCTTTTAAATCTTTTTGTTTCTTACTTCCAAGATCCTCTTTATTATGTTTTTTGTCACTTCCTGTTTCCTCTTCCTCTGTTGTCCCACTGCCATTTTCCTCACTATTTTGTAACGGCAGAGTCCACCTTTGACTCAGGAGGGGGCAGAATTGAGTGGCCTGTCTCAGGTTTGCATCCCGTCTTTGTTACACAATCGCGAACAGCTCATGTGCTCTGAGGCTCCGTTTCTGCTCTGTAAGTTGGAGGAGTCTTTCCGGCTTTTATATCACCAGGTTGTGTTTAGGGTTAAATGCTATATTAGATGTGAGTGCTTTGCAAAGAATAAAATCACATATTTTGTTAATATTATCATTATGATTGATTGCTCACATTACTACAGTTACAGATGGGACAGTTGAGCTATTAGTCCCAGTCTCCCTTCAGCTTTGCAGACATATTGGCTAACAGTTTGGAGGTTTCACTCTGTGCCCTGTATTGGCTGTGTCCCTTCCTTCAGTTCCAGGTTTTTGGTGCAGATCAGCCACAAATTGGATTGAACATCTTGATGTTCCCACCCCTACCATACACACCAGTCTGTGAGACTGACTATTTCCATTGGGGTTCTCAAGAGCTTCCACCCAGGACCTCCAGGGCAGAGCTTAGAGTGCCTGACACCTTCAAGAGCACTTCAGTTTTTATTTTCTCTTTTAAAAGGCCATGGAACACTTAATAGCCATGTGCAGGTTTCCAGGAAATGATCAAAAGGGAGTAGGACCAAATCAGAATTCCCTTGAGGAATTTCAGATCACTTGAATTCACATCCACCTCTAACTCATCTGGATGGAAATTTATTTTGGTTCTCATTACCCTGGGAATATGTTCTATGAGATGCAAAAGAAGTTCAAACATTAACTAGACAGAACTTCCAGGAATTTTTACCAGATATTTAGGGAGCAGGTGGAAGGCTACCTGAAGAGATGTGGAAGGTGTGGATACTTTAATATCCTTAGAACATAAGACCAGAACAGGAATATTGGCTGCACTGAGGTCAAGTTCAGGGCAGGAGGTCAAAACTTCATCCCCTAACCCAGCACTATCTAACAGAATCTTCTGAGATGATAGTATTTTTCTAGTCCATATTTTACAATAAGGTATCCACCAGCTACAATACTGAACACTTAATATGTGGCTAGAATGACTGAAAAACTGGATTTTTGAAAGTCTTTAATTTTTAATTAACTTGCATTTAAACAACCACATTTGTTGAGTGGCTCTTGTATTGGTAAACACATTGGGACATATTCTGGATGCCAGAAACAAAAGATAGCAGGGCTCGGTGAGAGGGGACAGGGTGAGAGGCAGATAATGTCAAAGCCAATCCAAGAGGGAAGGAGTGCCAACTCACACAGGACTCCTAAAGTACTCACAACTATCCAAAATAAAATACAGAATTCTCTACCATGGTAACACTTACTTATATTTGTTATACCTACATCCTATTATACATTAGGTCTGTAAAAGAAAAGCAGAATCAATGCAAACTGATCCATGTCTGAGAGCGGCTGTAAAGAAGGAAGGAAGGAAGCAGGGGCAATAGGGTATCAGCCAGTTCTCTGGGTGCTCTGGAGGAGAGACTTGTAGCTTAAATGAAGGAAGTGACCCAAACAGGGCAAACCCAAACCATCAGTTCAGACTCAAAACTCCCAGTGAGTGTGTTTGCCCTGTAACCTCTAACCTAATGTGTCAGGACGAGGGCATTATGATCTGAGATGTATGTCAACTTTGATAGAAATAGGGAAGTTCCAAACTTTAAATCAATAGATTGTTTGGTAACTAAGTTTATGAAGAGAAAGGATAAAAGAACTCAAAATTTGTATGAATAAAGCAAAACCAAAAACACCAAAATGAAAGACATACTCAGTGTTTATTCATATTATCAACAATATTTGAGGGGATATCAAGCTAATAAGAATGATAGTGATTACAAAATGGGATGATTTAAAAGCTAGGACATTTTAGAAAATTAAAGGACAAGATGTCAGAATTAAGGAAGAAAAATGTTGACGATAGTGGATAGAATTGAATTTTGCTGGAAAAGTAAATACATAAGTATTTAAGAAGTTGGTTCAAATACACTCCAATTACAGGAAAATAATAGAAAAATGACGAGAGAAAATAAGTGATAAGCAAGATATGAGAGAAACTGAAGAAATAATAAAATAAGGCTGAATAATTAATGTTCCGTTCAGAAAGTCTGAACCATCAAATTAATGCCATGAGGCTCATACCTTGAATACCTGATGTAGCTGATGAAACTCACAGCAAAAAGGGAAACAGATAAGAGACTGCAACTCAGAACAGGACCATGACAGGAAGGACCAGGCTGCCACCTGACGTCTCCCAGGCACTGTGTGATAAAAGACTATCTTACAATGATGCAAGCACAATGCCACCTTTGCAAACATCCTCCATTGCTTCCCCAAAATTAGAATAAATTACAAATATTTTGCATGTTTTCACAATTATAAATTTGAAGTAAAAAATCCCAGGCCTTAAATAATTGATTTTCAACTTTCCAAAGAATAGAATAGTTAGCTAAAAGCCTCTGTAAATTATTTCAGAACAGGGCATTTTTAGAGGCAAATATAACCTCGCTAACTTACGAAAAGTGATTAGGGAAAACAGAAACTCCATCCTAATCTCATTTTGAACACAAAGGTTCAAGTTTTTTTTTTTTTTTAAATCACAAAAACTCCATAATAGCATTATCATGAATAATGCACATTATTTACTTGATGAATAATTCAATATTGACAAACAAGTTGATGTTTTTCCCAGTCTTGCTATAAAGTAATAATAGCTAATGGGTGCTTACTATGCTCCAGGTACTATTTTAAGTGTTATAGAGTCCTTGTAACATCATTTTAAGTATTGTTGTTGCCACTTTATAGAGAGATGAAGAAATCAGTTCAAGGTCACACAGACAGTATGGGATTTGAGGCAGGATTTTAATACAGGTAGCCTGACTCTAAAACGTGTGTTCTTTTACTTTTATACTACAGGGCAGGCATATCATGAGCATTTTTTGACCTACATTTTGTTGTTTCTACTTAGATTTTCTATTACTGTGTCCAGACTATGTTGAAGTGTAATTTATTGAGATAAAATTCATTGTTATGACTTGCTAATCTCTGTGGGTTGTCCAGGCAGGTCTTGCTTAAGTGCTCCCAAGATGTGGTTGCATTGAGATTGTAGCTGAAACTGGTGTCATCTATAAGTGTGACTAGGGCCACCTGGATTTCAGAGATACCAAAACAAGCTAGCCTTTGAGTGATTGAGTGGCAAAGGTTCAATACTTAAGAGCATGTGATATCTCCACAGTGATTATGTTGATTTAATTGGTACACATTCACCTGTATAAAATCAAAGCAGTGAGAAATGATCCTCTATGACACATCGTAATTCTTCCTTCTATATATTATGCATCCTTCCAGCACCTTGAAGAAAATGTAAGAAAAATCAAACATATTTTCACTTTTCTTGTTTCAGACACAAAAAGTGGCACACTGTACACACTATTTATCCTCTTGTACTTTCAAGAATTGCCTATGTTAATATGTTGAAAGACAAAGAGAGAGAAATAAAAGGCAAGAGGCAGGGAGGGTGGAGAAAAAGGAGGAAGGAATGAATGAATGAAAGAGTCAGACCTAGAGTATGCATTTTAGATCCTACATACAAACAAAAACATGGAAATAGGCACTAAATTATTAATAATTCTGTCTCAGTGATATCAGTGGTATTTTTCACTTTGCTTTTCTGTATTTTCTAAAGTTCTTATAATGAGCATATGTTGTCTCTATGATAAAAATATATTGGTATCAAAACCCCATGGTTCAATTTTTATACTGGTTGTACTTATTTGTTGTTGCTGTTACTGATGTTATTTGCTCATTTCTAAGGAATTGACTTCCAGCTATGGTGTCAATAGACAAGGAAGACCTTTAATACTTACTTTGGGGATTTTCCAGCACAACTCTATTTAGTTAGACAAGTGCACCGTGCCAATTCCCTTTCTCCTTTTTCCCTTTGTACTTTTGTGGTACTGTTCATCAGTCTGCGGTTCTGTTACTTGATTTTCTATGAAATCCACAATCTTCTTCGTGATTATGAAAGAGTTGTGCACCTGTGCTCTATGCTCTATGTTATGGGATGGAGGATTCACAGATGATGAAGGACATCTACACACATGTCCAGGTTGTGTTTTGGTTAGTGTCATATTAGCAGCCTCAATATCAATAAGGCAATACCTGTCAATTCACTGTTTGCATAGTGGTTACTATTGAGCTGGACCTTAAAACAACCCATTCTCGAGGCTGATGGGTTGAGGTTGACTGGATAGGCAGTGGCAATGCACAAGGGTGTTTTCAGCTGCTGGTAAGCCTTGAGAAGCAGCTGAGTGGGGGAGATGGTGGCACATGGTGCTGGAAACACAGACCAGGACCATGGACAGAGGAGCTTGCATCCAGATGGGGAGACGGATGTTTTCTCTGAGGTACTGGAGACGCTGCTGGGGGAAGAGCTCAGCTGCAAAGCGTCCGGTTCTGTTGCTTCCCCACAAGACACAACCCATCATTATTTGTCTTTTAATCAGATACTTCATGAATTCAAGATAATAAATCCTTATTGAAAACAGTTTTCTTTAAGGTTGACTTAAAAGAAAGTGTAGGCCATATGAGGGTTCAATGGAGTTGAAAGCACAGGAGCAAAGCCTGTGTTTGCAGCCCGCAGAGTTCGGCAGGTAAGAGAAGCTGTGCTCTGGAGACTCCTCCACACTCCTTCCCAGGGATCCAATGAACCCTCCCCTGCAAAAAATTTAAAAAAAAAAATCATGCTGATTCATAATCCTTGGAGTTTCCTCCCTCCCAAGACTAAAAGTGCTGTGAAGCTAGGTAGGGACTACTGTTTTGTTTATACACAGGAACTTGTCCAGTGCCTGGTTAATGAATATGCACCATGGAGAAGTCAGATGAGATAGAGCATCCTTGAAAGATGCATGCAGGCGAGCAGACATGGGCCACCTTGCATCATTATGCAGCTTCTTTTCCCTTTGATACCCATGGGTATCTGATCAGAGATGTCAGACATTGGGGAAGAAGAGCAGAAAACTGTAAGGACTGGTTTGGCCTGGAAGAAGCTAAGATTTAGTTTTGAAAAAAAAAAAAAAACTTTTGGTCCAGCAGGGAAGGGGAGGTGGGGCAGGGGTTCCAGTCAACATGAGTCTACCTATGAAGACTTGCCTGTAGGAGGTGCGTCCCGTCCCATGGGACAGCAACTGGGGCCAAGCACCTAGAAGGAGAAATGAAAGGGACAGGAGACACAAAGATGGCAGCAAGACAAGTCCTGATCAAGCTGCGATTTTTATTTTTCAACCACACTCTTATATATCATAAAGGCAGGTGTCGGGCGGGGGAATGAGGGGGAGCTTATCTTGTAGATGCAATGCTTGTGCAAGTAGGGGAAAGGTTACAAGGTCTTAAGGCACAAGGTCACACAAGGTTGCATTATCAGTACTCTCTGGCCTGGGCTGTCTAGTCCTGCCTCAGTAGTTTTCCACTAAGAGGCCACATGCTGAGTGGTCCCCGACAGAGGTGTGTATTTGATTCCCATCCTTCAGAAATTACTGGTGAGTTATTTCAATGGGGAGAGAAGGGAGATAAAAACTCTGTGTGTTCTTTACAGCTAACATCTCCTCTGCTCAGGTTGCACAGTTTCATTCAATGTCTCAGCAGCAAGTGATGTCTCTTTCAAGAGGGCTTGTTTAATTCTTCAGCTGAACATACAACCTCATTTTGCTGAGCCAACAAGGCTATTATCAATTAAGGATCTTTGAAACATTGTGACAGGACAGAGAGACCATTTATTTTAGATTAAGGTGACCCTAGTTTCAACATCTTTTTGTGCTATGACATTGCCCTGCGACTTCAGAAAAGTATTTATCTGAGACTACATTGCCTTTACCACTAAAGAGAAGGTACTATCATCCACTATTGGATTGTTGTGAGGACTAGAAGTTGTGTATAAATATATGCTTTATTATTACATTTGAGGGTGTCACATCAGTATTATTGGAAGTCAAGTGCAATATCAAACTTCATCTCTATGACTTAATCTCTGGATAAGACTTCAGGTAACCTCACTAGCCTTTGGATACATGGATATTCTTTTTTGAACCATGACACTTATACATGGTTTGGAAGAGTTGTTGAATACTAGGACTCTTTACAAATTCATGGTAAAGGAATTAAAAGATGTTTATATTGATGCAAAATATTTTGAAATGCATGCAGATAAGGGATCTTCAAAAATGGAAAATGCATGTTATGAAAAAAAAACTATGCATGGATTTCAAAGATACTGGACTTTGCTGCTTCTTTATTCCTCCACTGTGTTGCTGCTTTGTTTCTCTTTTGCTCTATGGCCTGTGAGTTCAATGTATGCTGCAAATATGTCTAGTTCTTGGCATATTCAAGACGTGCTGCATAATTAGCTTAGCAATATTAGAGAGTAAGAGAAATACATCCATTGGTGCCTTCTGTGATAGTTAGGATACAATTAAAAGAGTGAAGCCTCTGGCTGGCACTGTGTTGTAACAGGTTAAGCTGCCGCCTGCAGTGCTGGCATCCCATGTGGGTGCTGGTTCTAGCCCTGGCTGCTCTACTTCTGATCCAGCTCCCTGTTAATGTGCCTGGGAAATCAGTGGAAGTTGGTCCAAGTGCTTGGGCCCCTGTATCCATTTGCAAGATCCAGAAGAATCTGCTGGCTTTGGATTGGCCCAGGTCTGGCCGTTGAGGCCATTTGGGGAATGAACTAGAGCATAGAAGCACTCTCTCTCTCTGTCTCTCTCTCTTTCTCTCGTTCTCTCTCTGCCTCTCCCTTTTTTTTCTGTCTCTGCAATTGTACCTTTCAAATAAATGACTAAATAAATAAATCTTTAAAAATAAAAAAATACTCGAGGCTTTGCCTATTGTCTCACTTATGACTGACCTTTCATTCCTGTCTCCATAGGGCAATCACCCAATCTCATGGCAACCAAACGAAGCCAAAGTTTTCAGACTCAAGTCTTGTGCCCTTCCTTCAACTAAGTACTATTCCTACGGGTTTCCATATGGCTGTTTCCTTCTTGACCTTCAAATGGTCCCTTCTCGCCGGAAGATTCCTTCTTCAGGGAGAATTTTAAGACATGCTGTCTAAGGCATTTTCTCCAATTTCATCTTTCTCACGAACTTTTTTTCTCATATCACTTACCAAAATTTAAGTAAGGGTAGAGCCTACTTTTGGACTTTCCTGTCCATCTCACCTCTCATTTCTTGATGTAAAACTACAATTTAGTTTTGGAGAGTAGGTGAGTTTTAGGTGAAGTTGACTCCATTCGCAGACTTCAGGGTAGGATCTTATGACCTAAGGCAAAGCAAATGGATCTTCACATCTGCGGATGGTGCTTGGGTCCAGGGTGGATCCCTGACTCAGATCAGGAAAGTGTAGCTCAATGAAACTCAATCCTGGGACACAAACAAATTGCTGGGGAGTTGGGATATGAATCAGGAAATGTGTAGGGGCTGGAGTTGAATTAGCTATCTGGTAGAGAAGAATGAGAAAGGGGAACACATGTTTGTGTGTGTGTGTGTGTGTGTGTTTGTGTGTGTGTGCTTGAATCCCTTCCTTATAATTACCATTTGAGTATCAGAATCAATCTATATAACTAAATTGGAACTACAGGCAGGCTCTTTAGTTACAGGGCCAGCACATTTCTTTTGTTTCTACAGTTTGAGTTGGGCTTTCTCTTAGGTAGCATAAGTCAACATAAATATACTTGACTAGTGCCTGTCTTTCCTATCAGACCAGAGAAGGAATTAGGTCTCACTTTTAATTATACCACCACTATCTGCCATAATGCCCATTATAGAAGGAGTTCTTAAGTATTTGTTCATGAATGTGTGATGGTGTTGAGCCTTGAGGTCCTGGTCTTCTCCAGATGTGATCCCAGTTACTAATACTGTTTGGAGTGCTGGGGAATCCTGAAAATAGATCGATTGTGTTTCAGAATGCTGAAAAGTGTGGAGCGTGCAGAATCTTAATACTAGATAGCAAGATTTTTATGTTTTTGTTTTCATTAATACTTGTGTGCCTGAGAAGATCTCAGCAAAGGCTGTGTGGTGAGGCACCTCCTGCATTCCCAGGGCAGACTGCGAATGTTCAGTTCCAATCAGACGTTCTGCCTCTTGCTGTTGCTGAAATTACACTGAGGTTGCTGACACTGAGGCATAGAATAAAGAATTGATGCTCAGGTAAAGTAAAAATTGCTCAGGCCTCTCAGCTTGCTCGTGAGAGATGAATCAGGACTAGAATCAATATTCAGCCCACTGATTTCTACCCCATGATTCTTACTGCATTCCCTCTCTCCCTCCATCCACTACTCTGTGTATTCTCCTTCCCTCCATGTTAAATATCTTAATAGATGGAAGGCAACTATTTTCTCTGTCAGACACATGTGTAAAATTGGAAAATGTTACAGGATCTTTGTTCTTATTATATACAAGCATCTCACTATTTATTAGATGATAGAAAAAAGATGGGCGGTAATGTTCTAGGCCACTTGGGTTATTCTAAGCAAATATCATTAGCTGAGGAACTAATAAACAACAGAAACTTCCCACAGTTTTGGAGGCTGGGAAGTCCAGGAGCATGGGGCCAGCATAGTTGAGATCCTGCAAGAATCTTTCACTGGATTTCAAACAGCTGATCTCTTCCATTGTCTTTCATGATTAAAGGGGGGCAAACAAGCCCCGTTAGGCCTCTTTCATGAAGGTCTTCTTCCTATTTACGAGGGCTGTAAACTCATGACCTAATCACCTGCCAAAGGTCCCACCTCTTAATAGTATCACATTGGGGATTAAGATTCAGCATTTGGGACTTACCTCAAATGGTAGAGTTAGAAACATACCAGGGGATTCGAATTCAATCCCATCGAGGTGTCATGTACCAATGCCATCTCACTAGTCCCAGTGATCAATTTCTGTTCACAATTGATCGTAATGATAGGACTAAGAACCAACAGGATCACATAAACAAGAATAGTGTCTGCAAATACTAGCTGATAGAATAAAAAAGGGAGAGAATGATCCAACATGGGAAGTGAGATACACAGCAGATCCATAGAATGGCAAATGTCCTAACAGCACTCTGGCCTCATAATCAGCCCTTAAGGCATGCGGATCCGGCTGAAAAGCCCATGAGAGTATTTCAGGCATGGAAAGCCAAGACACTCTGGGGAAAAAAAACAAAAAAAACAAAAAAAAACAAACAAACAAAAAAAAAAAAAACAAAAAAAAACCTAAATGAAAGATCTCCACGAGTGAGATCCCAGTGGAAAGAATGGGTCATCAAAGAAGGAGGTACCTTTCTCTGAAGGGAGGAGAGAACTTCCACTTTGACCATGGCCTTGTCTAAATATGATCAGAGTCAGTGAACTCAGGGGGCTTCCATAGCCTTGGCAGCTCATGACAAGAGCCTAGGGTGATTACTGATGCCATAAACAAGAGTGTCAATTTGTTAAGTCAACAACAGGAGTCACTGTGCACTTACTCCTCATGTAGGATCTCTGTCCTTAATGTGCTGTACATTGAGATTTAATGCTATAACTAGTACTCAAACAGTATTTTTCACTTTATGTTTCTATGTGGGAGCAAACTGTTGAAATCTTTACTTAATATATGCTAAACTGATCTTCAGTATATAAAGAGAAACAAAAATGAATCTTGATGTGAATGGAAGGGGAGAGGGAGTGGGAAAGGGGAGGGTTGCGGGTTGGAGGGACGTTAATGGGGGGGAAGCCATTGTAATCCATATTCTGTGCTTTGGAAATTTATATTCATTAAATAAAAGTTAAAAAAAAGAAAAAAAGGAAAAAAAAAAGAAGAAACTAATGAACAAGGTAATTCAAACAAGACTTTAAACAATAAATCACATACATTTTAGCTAAAAAAAAAAAAAAAGATTCAGCATTTGGGCCGGCGCCGTGGCTCAATAGGCTAATCCTCCACCTTGTGGCGCCGGCACACCCAGTTCTAGTCCCGGTCGGGGCGCTGGATTCTGTCCCAGTTGCACCTCTTCCAGGCCAGCTCTCTGCTGTGGCCCAGGAGTGCAGTGGAGGATGGCCCAAGTGCTTGGGCCCTGCACCCCATGGGAGACCAGGAGAAGTACCTGGCTCCTGCCTTCGGATCAGCACAGTGCGCTGGCCACAGTGCGCTGGCCGTAGCGCGCCAGCCGCGGTGGCCTTTGGAGGGTGAACCAACGGCAAAGGAAGACCTTTCTCTCTGTCTCTCTCTCTCACTGTCCACTCTGCCTGTCAAAAAAAAAAAAAATTCAGCATTTGGATTCTAGGGGACATAAGCCCTCAGACCACTGCAGGCAATGATAACAACACATGATGAGTATTGAGGCTTTTTGAAATGCTTTTGCAGCACAACTATTTGTAATGAGGATGGAAGAGGGTAAGGGTCAATGAAGTCTCCTGGCTGAAGTCAAGGAGTGATGGTAGTGGGTAGTCAGAGGAAAGGTTATGGAATCAATCTTGAACTGAGTACTGAACATTGTTTAGGTAGAGGTTACTGAAACAGTAAGACTAAGTTTCCAGGAGCCACCTAATCAAACATATCAGCAGAATGGTTTGTCAGATGCACAGTGGTAAGAGATAATGGTGAAGAGAATGAGGGGATGAGTAAGAAGGACTCTGCTGGCTACACACAGGCTCCTGACATTGTCACAGGCATGAGAGGCTTTTGAGTGATAAGCAGGGAAGGGACATGGTCAGATGGGCATTATGGAGTGATTGTTCCCACTGAGACAAGTGTGGAGGCTTCCTCAGTAATCCTAGCAGGGTCCTGGGGGCTGGCAAAGGCTGGGGAAGGTGGGACAGCACAGGCCACTATGACAAAACAACCTGACACTTTGATGCCTCACCACCCACCACCTCTCTTCCTCCCTCACCTTTAATGATTTCTGGATGTTCTGAAGTGGAACCTGGCAGATGGCATTTTAAGAAAAAATGACTTTGCAGCCCCAGGTTTCAATCTGATTTATACTTTTTTCCTACCATAAAGAGATGAGGATGCAGTACCTTCTTAGGTAATTAATGATTCAACATGGTGCCTTTGCAGAATGAAATTGAAGCGGCTGGAAGCCTTGTTTGCAGCCTATGAATTCAAAGGACACAAGAAGGCTGATTTGTGATTGTTGCTTTTCCTCAATAAAAATTAAACTGATTATAAAAAGCTGACAATGAGACAGTGCCTTGCAGAAGTAATGTTTCTGACATTTCACAGACTGTTTTCCACAAATATTCAAATTGATCATTCTTGAAGTTTTTTAGAAAAATGGGGATAAAATATTATTTTGGTCCTGCGATATTTGCTTGTATGCACATGTATATTCATGCATAATTGACAGACAATTAAAAGAACTTTCAGCTCCCTGTCACATTCATTTATTAAATTAAGGGTTCTGATAGAAAATCATGAAATTAAGCCCAATGAAATCTTATTTGGGGTATTAAGAAAAGCATTTGAAAGGTGAAAGTGTCTATTTTCTGAAGGGAGAATGCAGTCACTATTGAAAACCTGGGAATATTTGATTAAATCAATTATCAAGGAAGAATTATTACCAAAAAAATACAGCTAATATGTATATGGATCTTAAAAGCTTGCAGCTATGACCTTATTTAAATATATCATTAGTCACATTGATGTTATTACTGTCCTATTTCATAGATGGTAACAGAATTCAACTCATGGTTTGATCTCAGACAACTTGTTAACCTCTCTAATCTTCTGTTTCCTCTTCTGTAATCAGAGCTGTTTCTTTGTTGTGGGGCTACACTGAGAAGTTCACGATCTAAATAAAGTTCTTAGCCCAGTGCTTAGTAGCACCTGTTGAAATGATTATCATTAATACCTTATATGTAACATTTTAAAAAAAATTTGAAAGGCTGAGAGAGAGACAGAGAGAGAGAAATTTCAGTTTTAATTCTGTTTTTCTTATTTCTGATTTAATAACCTTGGAGTCACCCTGAATCTCATCACTCCTCTATTATATAAGTTCCCTCACAATATGCTTTAACTATATTTTTCTCTTTTCCATTTTTCCTGCTATTGTCTTCTACACATTTTTATGGGGTTTTCTTAATGCTGCTCATGTGCTCTTCACTGTTACAATCTTCTTATCCTTTCCATTCACTTCATCTGCCACAGTGAAACCATGTGGATCTTTCCAAAGATTAGCTCTGGTTGTATTACTTTTTTAGTGTCTTTGTAATGTCTATAGAATTAGGAAAATATTCCAACTATTCAAGGGCTTTTAATTTCTCCACTTACCTTCTGATTTCTCCCTATATGTTTCTTATGGATGCTAAAACAAGAACATCACTCACTGACATAATGTTTTATACATTTCAAAGTGTTGGTGGTTTGTTACAGAAACAGAAACTTGTTCTACCATAGCTTTTGGAAGAATGCTCAATTGTGTTATATTGATAAGTGTTCTGGCTCTTTCAATGTGGAAGTAAATTTCATCTGAGATTCTTGAAAGAAAGTGACTACATAATATGGAATGCACACCCATTAAAATGACTAAATTTTTTAAAAAAATGCTTTGACAGTACAAAGCACTATTAATGATACAAAGCTACTTGAACTCTTAGACCTTGGTGATGAGAGTGCAAAATGATTGGCAGTGTTTTATGAAGTTAAATGTGCATATTACATGACCTAGAAATTTCGCTCCTGGATATTAAACACAAAGAAATGAAAACATTTGCACATAAAACTTGTGAAAAATGATCAGCTTCATTTACAACAAACAAAACAGCAGTTTCATTTGTAATAATACCAAGCTTGAAACAATCTAAGCATCCTTCAAGAGATGAATAGTAAAACAAACTCGTACATTCACGTAATGAAATACTACTCAGCAGTAAAAAGGATCACATTATTAATTCATAAAACAGTTCTGTTCTCCAGGGCAGTAATCTCAGTTTAAAGAAGCCAATCTCGAAGGCTGTATATTCTTATTAATATTTTCAAAGTGACAAAATTATAGTGAGGAAAAACAGATGATAGGTTCTCAGGGGTGAGAAGTGGGTAGACTATAAAGAGGGCAGTGAGGAACCTCTGTGGTGGCAGAATGGTGCTATTTCTGATTGTGTTGGCAGTTATACAAACCCATACAGGTGATAAAATATCAGAACTACACACAGACACAAGTACGTGCATAAAGAACATGCTGAATTCTGAATATGATCTGTACTGTAGTTATTAGCATTGTGCCAATAGTTACCATGGTTATGGAAGATGTTATCATGGAAGAAACTCAATGAAGGGAACACAGGAACTTTCTGTACTATTTTTGCATCTTCCATGTGAATCTAAATTTATTTCAAAATAAAAAATTTAAATATTAGGGAAGTAAAGTACTTTCATAGCCCTAATAAAGACTAAAAAGCCAATTTTGCCCAGAATTCAGATGCAAAGTCTCTGACCGGCACAAACTGTGAGCTGTAACAGCAGTACCATTTTCATAAACAGATAAAGCCACAGCCAGCATATTGGTAAGAAATAAACCTTTTTAAAAGAGATCAACTGATAGAGACTCAGTCTTTAAAGACTATATTTTAAGCAAATGCATATGTCTAGCTGAGATCTTTGTAAACAAAAGATAGTTCCTTCCATACAGATTAAACCAGTGACTTAGAATAGAAACCAAGTTGGGCAAAGTCAGAAATGTGACAAGATTTTATTCTACTACAAAGGTAATTTTTCAGCTTATTTAGAGACCTTCCTCTTGCTAAATGCTCCCAAACTAGTTAAATGTTAGAAAGGAAACACCCACCCCCCACTATATCCCCGCCCCCATACACACAGAGTCCCTGACACAAGACCGGTTGGTTCAATAGACTAAATCAACACTAGCCTCTACTGGGATGATGGATGCCATAACTAAATCATTTCTAAAGCCATTTTACAGAAGAGAAACCAGAAGCTAGTAGCACACATTGTAAAATCCACAGAATTTCAAACACACAGCTTGGTACTATAACCTTGTAGAAGCAGATAGTTCTAATTCCAAGGGTGAATTTACCTTCATTCAGTGGATGTACTGACATTCATTCATTAATTTGTCCATTCATCCATTGAACAAATATTGTTTCTTTTTTTATATAATGACCTATGCCAATGTCTGGAGATACAATAATAAAGAATAAAATGAGATTTTTACTAAGTCATTAAAGAGGAGAGAAGCAATGTCCTATGGTTGTAAGGATTAATTAAAACTGTGGCAAGTGCAATTCAGGAGGAGTAGGCACGATGCCATGAAAATATGGAACAGGTGAGGTGACCAATCCTAGAGATAACAATGGCTTCTTAAATCAGGCTCTGACTATACAATCCCATTCCCCATATTAGGTGGTTGTGAAAGAAAATAGCAGTGCTTCCAAAGGGAAGATATGGTGTCCAATAAGTATCTCAATCCCAGTCTTTATCCAAGATAATAGTAGTTTATGAGGTGGGGTGTATGAATTGGAGGTTAGAGCTTGGTCATAAGAAATCAGGGTAGGAAATCTCACTCAGGATATATATTAAATAGATTGTTGGTTTCAGTGAGGTCCTTCTGGGGTAGCAAGTTTAACACTTTAGCTGATGATGGGCAACACTTGATTCTCTGATGAGGCAAGAGACCTAGGAAACCTGAAGATATAGTACTTGGAAATACATCACATACAACAATGAACCAATCAGTGAGGACAGGAGTTTATAATCTGCAGTCTGGTATTTGAGCAGGGAAACTGTGAGAAAACTCCTACTTAGGATTAAGATCAAAACCTATGGGTTAATACCAACTAGCAGACATGTTAGCTTTCCTAGCTCAGAGGACTCTGTGAGCTTCCTGCATAATTTCTTTGTTTCACCTCCAGCAGTCCACCTGTAGTTAGCTGCAGGCTGCTCTTTACTGTTACTGACATGAACTATGAAAGACTTGAGGTGTGTGGGCTCTTCTGGCAGTCTTTTGAGGCTCTTCTTATAAATAATTGCCTCTTTAAAGACCCCATAGGTAAACCATATGCTTCCAACTTGATAACTTTACTGCCAAGGAAAAAAAAGTTTTCCAAAGGACATTAAGTGTTACCACTTAAAAATATCCCTCCTGACCAATCCTGAACACTGCAAAGATGTATGGATTTGTGTTTGTATATGTGTGTTTACTTAGCAATCTATAGTCTGCTTTCCTCCTAAGATCACCAAGACCGGAATTCTTTCAAGTGATAACAAAAGCATTTCAGCATTCATTAACCAAGGTTCCCATGACATTTGCTCAGCAAAGGCATGGGAATCCAGATGTCATCTAAAAATAAAAAAAAATTAAAAAAGAGAATTGTCAGTATTAACAGGCAGATCAGAGTCCCCCAACTACATAATGAGTCTTGTCATATGGGTAAAGCCACTATGGAAGTCAGTCGAAATTCCTCAGAAACCTGAATATAACCCTACCATACAACCCAGCCATCCCTCTCCTTGGAATTTACCCAAAGAAATTAAACTGGCAAATAAAAGAGCTGTCTGCACCTCAATGTTTATTGCAGCTCAATTCACCATAGCTAACACATGGAATCAACCTAAATGCCCATCAATAGAAGATTAGATAAAGAAATTATGGGATATGTACTCTATAGAATACAGCAGTAAAAAAATGAAATCCAGTCATTTGCAACAAAATGGATAAATCTGGAAAACATCATGCTGAGTGAATTAAGCCAGTCCCAAAGGGACAAATATCATATGTTCTCCCTGATCGGTGACAACTAACTGAGCACCTAAAAGGAAACCTGTTGAAGTGAAATGGACAGTATGAAAAACAATGACTTGATCAGCCCTTGTCCTGACTGTTGAGGAACAACTTACTATTTTATTCCTTTTAGTATTTTTTTGTTCTACTTAATACCATTGGTTGAACTCTTTAATTAACATACAATTATTCTTAGGTGTTGAAATTTAACTGAAAAGTGATCCCTGTTAAATATAAGAGCAGGAATAAGAGAAGAAGGAGATGTATAGTTCGGCACACGCTCAATTGGACTTACCCCTAATGGTAGAGTTATTAACGTGCGAGGGGATTCCAATTCAATCCCATCAAGTTGGCATGTACCAATGCCATCTTGCTAGTCAAAGTGATCAGTTTCAGTTCATAATTGATCAGAATGACAGGATTTAGTGTCAAAGGGATCACATAAACAAGACTAGTATCTGCTATTACTAACTGATAGAATTAAAAAGGAGAGAATGATCCAACATTGGAAGCAGGATACACAGCAGACTCATAAAATGGCAGATGTCTAAACAGCACTCTGGCCTCAGAATCAGCCCTTAAGGCATTCAGATACAGCTGAAAAGCCCATGTGAATATTTCAGGCATGGAATGCCAAGACACTCTGGCAAAAAAAAAATTACCTAAATGAAAGATCTCTGCGAGTGAGATCCCAGTGGAAAGAATGGGCCATCAAAGAAGGAGGTATCTTTCTCTGAAGGGAGAAGAGAACTTCCACTTTTACTATGACCTTGTCTAAATAAGATCAGAGTTGGCGAACTCAAGAGGCTTCCATAGCCTTGACAGCTCATGACAAGAGCCTAGGGTGACTACTGACATCATAAAGAAAAGTGTCAATTGTTAAATCAATAACAGGAGTCACTGTGCACTTACTCCTCATGTAGGATCTCTGTCCTTAATGTGTTGTACTATGTGAATTAACAGTACAACTAGTACTCAAACAGTACTTTATACTTTGTGTTTCTGTGTGGTTGCAAACTGTTGATATCTTTACTTAGTATATACTAAATTGATCTTCTGTATATAAAGGTAATTGAAAATGAATCTTGATGTGAATAGGATGGGAGAGGGAGTGGGGGATGGGATGGTTGAGTGTAGGAGGGAAGCTATGGGGGGAAAAGCCCCTAATTCAAAAGTTGTACTTTGGAAATTTATATTTATTAAATAAATGTTAGAAAATGAAGCTGATATTCATGTTTTTCACTTGTGCTTAATTTATCATCACTATTTTCTCTCATGTTATTAAATGTGCTTCTAAAGCATCTTTGTAGGATAGATAGGAACAAAAAAAATGAAAACTCCAAGTTGAAAATGCTGAGTTTTAGAAGAAATTAATGACAGGTAGGATGAGTAAAGGGAGGTTCATGTGGCTGAAACATTAAAAATGGGCAGTGTAAAAATCATGGAGTTGAACCACCTGAAGAAAACCCCCTAGAAAAAGGACAATGATTGACCGTTTCCCACTACTATATCTATCTTTGAATTCATCACAGCTCTCAGCTGAGATCATGACTCCTCTAGGCTGTTCCATTTCCACGTTTGAGCAAACAAAAGAACTATTTCAGCTCAGTTTGAGACTCCTCTAGTGATCAACATTTATTTATTGGCTTCTCATACATTTGATTAAGACTTTCTCCTAGAAATTTGAGTCTCTATATTGCATTCTCCTCTCTTCCTGCTTTGTAGATGGAAGACTCACATCAAAGTTACAAAGTTTTCCCCACTTATCCTTCTCATTGTTTTGTTTTCCCCAGATGTTCCTGTGAAGAGATTTAGTTTTCCTATAAGTTTCCTGACATCTAATCCTGCCTTGGTATCTGCTTCATGGAGGACTTGATACAGATGGGTTTTTGAGTGAATCACTGGTGGGCATATTAATCAACATGATCATGGCTCTGCTTAGCTTGGTGGAAATATTCACACTCAGTTATTGTTCAAGAGTAGAATCTCTTGGTTCTTCAAGAATTGAAGCTGGGCACCAGCACTGTGGCATAGCTGGTAAAGCTGCTGCGTGCAATGCCAGCATCCCATATGGGTGCCAGTTTGAGTTCTGTCTGCTCCACTTCCAATCTAGCTCTCTGCTATGGCCTGAGAGGCAGTAGAAGATGGCCCAAGTCCTTGGGTGCTGCACCCATGTGGGAAACCTGGAAGAAGCTCCTGGCTCCTGGCTTCGGATCTGCCCAACTCTGGCTGTTGTGGCCATTTGGTGGGTGAACCAGCAGATGGAAGACTTTCTCTCTCTCTCTCTCTCTCTCTCTCTCTCTCTCTCTCTCTCTCCTCTGACTTTTAAATAAGTAAATAAATCTATAAAAAAGAGAAATGAGGCTAAAAATGACTAAAAAAATACAAAGTAGCAAACAAAGAACTGCACTGGAATCATCCTGCCCTGAAACATCCCATAGTTCAGAAAGAACATTTGAGCTATGGTCCCTGGTACTTTTGTGTTACTTATACTCGCATCTCCTGCAGATTCACTCACTGTCGTGTCCTATCTGTCTAAGGAAGAGCGCCTTCCCCCCACCTCTATGGACAGTTACTGCTGTTAGAAATTTCATATATTTTCCCTCCAGGTTTGGATCTGTCTCAGTCGTTGGACCTCACAAGACATTATGCTGATCCATCATCAAGTCACTAACTCTCACTCATTTGAAAAATCTTACATGATGGCTTATACAAGAAATAATTACTTAAGTGAGATGATAGAATAGCCTTTCAAGTCCAAATTCCTGTATGCAATCATATACAAATCTTGTATCAATAAGACTTAAATATCCTGTATCAATATCCTTAAATATCCTTAAATTCCTTATCTATAGAAGGGAATGATAAACATCATCATTTAAAAAATCATCTATTATTTTTCACTTTATGTTTCTGTGTGGAAATAAACTGTTGAAATCTTTACTTAATGTATGCTAAACTGATCTTCTGCATATAAAGAGAATTGAAAATGAATCTTGATGTGAATGGAAGGGGAGAGGGAGTGGGAAAGGGGAGGGTTGCGGGTGGGAGGGACGTTATGGGGGGGAAGCCATTGTAATCCATAAGCCGTACTTTGGAAATTTATATTCATTAAATAAAAGTTAAAAAAAAAAATCTATCCTTTAAAGTTATTGTGTGGTTAAATACATACATACATACATACATACACACACATTTAGAACAGAATTTGCTGTAATAGAACATTTTCACAACATAATTATTAGTAATGCTATTTAATTATGCTAGAATTTGGAGATATGATGTTTAATTACAGAAATGTAGAACATGTCCTCAAATAGTTTGTATTTTATTGGAAGAAGCACAAAAATAAGTCAATGGAAATTAAATGCTCTAATATGGTAGTAAATGCTAAAAAGGGCTCAGAGGACACTAGGATAGTGCGGTGATTCTTAATTTGGGTGGTCAAGAAAAATGTGACTGGGAAAGAGATTTTTTAGAAGGAAACAATGATTTGTGCAAAGGCCCTGTGGCAGGGAGGGTCTTGGAGCATTAGGGAAATGAAAAAGCACACTATTCTCTTTACAAATAAATGCAGGCTAGATCTCTGTGCTCATGGGCACATTCTAGACTTTCTCTAGGATGGCTCTTTAAGGTTGCTTGCACTGTTTGGCCCCAGATCTCTGCTGGGGTTTCATATTGTTAGCAACTGAATTGCTTTTTACATGCTGTAGCATTTTCATCATCCCCACATTACAGCCAAGTGTTTTCATGGTAATTTCTCTGACTATTCTCGATTTATGGGTTAATTATGACTCACACTCATGCCTGTGCTTATGTAATCTATGATTTAAGAAGGAGCTCTCTTAGAAGATGAGAATATGAACTCTGGAGCCCATTTACATAGTCCCTGTCATCACTTGATCTGGGGGTAGTGAGTTTATCTCCCTGTGTTTCAGATCACATATTTGTAAAGTGGGATTAAAAACATTTTCTTACCCATGAGCTAATGGAACTGTTCAAAGGATTAGCATAAATAAAATTAGAACTGTACTCAACAGTATAAAAATGTTAAGTATTATTAACACCAATGTCATCATCATTGTTACTTGGACTCCTGGCATTCCTTTGGGACCCTCTCCTTGAACATAACTAGATTACTGAATAAGAAACTTTTCTGCTGAGTTTCAGTGTTCTCTAGTGAGCAACATTTCATTCATTCTATTGATGCTTCATGATGTCTGCTGAATCTCACCTTCCTCTCTGCCTCTTAAAGTCCCATACTGGGCTTCCTAGGCTGAGTTTTGGACCAGTGCTGGCTCTCCCAAGCAAGAGATGAAAACTAGAGCAGCATTTGGAATGCCTAAGTGTTTACATCCCCAAACACACCCTCCACTCTTGTGAGCCCTCAGGACTATGTGAAATGCTGCATTTTTGCTCACTGTGTGGCTGCAGAAGGGGCTCACACACTCACTGTGTTGGCATTCTTTCTATGTTCTGTCATAAATGATAGTTTCAGGGAAAGCAACTGACATTTTCAATAATCATGATCTTCAGTAAAATGGCATCTAATTTTAACGCTTTCAACTGCTGCTCCTTTTCAAGGCACAAAGCAGCCCGACTTCCTTTTCATTGAAGAGACTGCTAATGTGATGACATTCAAGCCATTAGCTGCCTCCCACATGCACACTGACAGCTGGGGTGCGATCTGCTTTCTCCATAGTTATTGTCCCCTCACCATTCACCTTTTTCACAGATTAGATTGAAGCAGTAGCTTTTCACTGGAGCTAAGACCGGGGGTACTGCAGACTGACAGATATAATTATCACATTTGCTTTCCAGCATGTGGTATCTAAGGAATAGCCTCTGTATTTATCCAGCGTTAATCAGGAAAGATTTCAGTCTGTTGGAGAGAGTTTTTCATCCAGTAACAATGGCCTTTATTTCTGATATGAGGTTAGAGTCTTGCTCTGGCTCTGTAGTAAGCAGCAGTCACTGTCCAAGGATCCAAGGCTTCAATGGGGCATTCAATGGACAGCCAATGGGTCCATAGAAAGGCCTAGCACCATTCATTCTCAGAGCAAGGAGGGATGGCAGGACTCTATCAAAAGGCAGTAATCAGAAAATGATGGATTCAAGAATGCACAATAGAGTTAGCCACAGTCTGGGAGTGGGGCTAGTAAAAGGAGCAAAGGAGGTATACTGACACGTTGTCTTGTCCGTTTGTAGTGAGACACTGAGATTATGTTGTGAGCTCTGGTGAATACCAGAGATGGTGTGGCATGCCTTCTCTCTCCCCTTTCTCCACTAGTCCAGAGCCATTTGACTCGTTTGGGGGAAGTTCACAGTTTGCATGGAGAGCAGAGCCAAGACATGAAGTAGATTCATGAGACCATTGCATCTGTTATAATTTGTATTGATGTTGTCTTTGAGTTTCAGAGAGCAAGAGGGCTTCAATAATCTTTATTTCTCAACCCTTCCCATGAATGGCAACCTGAACTTTCTTTGGATGTCTTACATGAAGTATGGCGATCCAAATATCAGACAGAGTGGGGCTATAAGCTCAGCGACAAGGCTGGACCTAAGAGGTGATTGCAACAGCAATTACTATAGAGATTCCAGGGACAGAGGGAAGCCATCTGATGTTGAACAATTGATTCTTCCAGACCAGGCAGGTTTCAAGGTCTTTACAGGAATCATCTTATTTTACACCTTGCCACAATTCAATGAGCTGGATGACATTACTTTCATCAGTGTAGGGACAAGACTTATCATACTCAGAAAAATTTTCTGAGTCAGGCAGAGGTCAAGTGTTAGATCTGGAATTGTCTGATAGCAGCCCTTTGCTTAATCTTATGCAATGCTGTTTTACATGCACTCTTCATGTTCTTGAATCCCAAGTTCAAGGAGAATATGCAGCAGAGAATGAGTGGAAGGAGAGTCTGGGCCTAGGGAAAAGTGCAGCACAGGGGCCAGCATTGTGGCGTAGTAGGTTAAGCCTCTGCTGGCTGTGCTGGCATCTCATGTGGGTGTCAGTTCTCGCCCCAGCTGTTCTACTGCCAATCCAGCATCCCTGCTAGCAGCCTGATAAAGCAGTGGAGTACTTGGGCCCCGGCACCCATGTGGGAGACCCTGAGAAGCTCCTGGCTCCTGGCTTCAGATGGTCCCAGCTCTGGCTGCTGTGGCCATTTGGGGAGCAAACAAGAGGATGGAAGAACTCTCTTTCTATCTCTCCCTCTCTCAGTCTGTGAACACTGCCTCTCAAATAAATAAATAATCTTTTTTTTTTTTTAAGAAAAAGAAAAGTCCACCACAAACAGAGCAAGACAGCATGTGCTCAGACAGAGATGAAAGCTTAACCCAGAGAGATGTTAAACATGAGTAAACACAGCCAGTTAATTTTGATTCTCCAATTGCTGTGAGTCTTCTGGGAGAGTTCATCAAATGGCCCACTGCCTCCCTTGTCTATTTTATTTTGTTTGTAAGCTCACTGAGCAGAAACCAGTCTTTTCTCTGTGGCACTCCCATAAAAGTTAAATAATGCTTCTATTAAAAGACCCAGGGAAGGCTCATTCCCAATTTTCTTTGGAGACCTATATACCACTCTTCTAGTGTGACTATCTTTAAAAAGAATTTCATTTTCCTAACAGATACGCAAAGCCTGTTTCAATTATTCGAGTTCTTTTTCTAAATGAGCAGTTACAATCTAAACCACACCCAATGTATTAGGAAGACCTGGGGAAGGGAAACATATATATGGCCTTTGTAAACAGAAGAGCTCATTATGTGCTTTGCCCTATACTAAGTACTTTATCTGTATTCACACAGTTATCAGGTCAGGTTGGTCATGATAGTGCATAAAGGAGGAAACTTCCATGGAGAGAGGTGGTGCCCTGACCAAGATCAAAGAGCCAGAGTGCCCCAGAGCCAGGACATCCAGGGGCTTCACTTCAGGGCCAATTTTGGGACTACAGGAAGAATGACATGAATGTATAAGGGCAGACATGCAGCAAGCATGTTATGAGCAGGGAAAATCTGAGCTCAGATTTGAAGGAAGTGGCTGAGACAGGAGTATTTTGAGCAAAAAGAACAAACATTGATTATGTATTCTGGAGTTTAACAAGAGTAATATCCCTGACATGCAGTTGGCAGAAACCAGATAGGAGAGATGGGAAGAATAAATGGGAGACTGGGAAGTGCAGACAGCAGGTGTCGATGACTTTGTCCAAGGGTTTTGTTTTCCTTCTGAGAAGGCTGGAGGAGAAGGTGGGGTCAATGGCAGGTTAGTGAAAAGGGAAAAGCTATGTGTGAATGCTGACAGGATTGATCCAGGAGGAAGAGTCATTACGATACCCTGGGGGAGAAACTGACCATGTCCAGAAACATTGGAGTGTTATTTGCTTCTTAGCTTTTACCCAAAAGGAATTTATGGACATTTATGAACTAGGGATGGGTGTTCCACCCCACTTGTCTCATTTCTATTCTGTACTCATTCCTCAAACGGATGAAGGAAAACACCATCAATATATAATGTGCATGTTGCTTTTATTTGCAGTGGTTTGAATTTTTCCAAAGCTCTGTGATCAATTATCTCCTTTGTGAAAATTAAATGAGATAAATAGTCAATTGGCTTATTAGCTCTTCCCTCAACAAATACATTTGATCATCTTCAGTATGCCAGATATTGAATGATAGGAGATGGATAATGTAATGATGATGTCTGTTCCCATTCTTACGGCATATGCTGCAAAGTTCTGCGGCACAGTACTTGGACTTTGCAAAGCGGTGTCATTAAATGCATGTAAGGTGCATCGTTTTATCTGTGAGATTAGAAAAAGACAAATATGCAAATCAGTTCTAAAATTTTAAAGGTTTTAAATTTTATCTGATTTCTCCTTCTTTTGACCTCTCCTTTCTTAAATTTTTGCTTCCATATGCCCAATTATATATAATATTTACTACGAATATATACTATATACATTATATTGATAAGCATTTTACTCAGAATATTAACAAACTTACAAATCAAGAATAAGAAAAGTTTCTCAATTAAGAAATGGGAAAATGATTTGTATTGACATTTCATAAGAGAAGGTATATAAATAAGCAAAGAACATAATAAAACATTTTAGATTCATTAACCATCAGAATACAAATCATAACCACATTGACACAAGTGCTCATTCTCAAGAATAGTTCAAATTAGAAATACTGACCAAAAAATGTTAGTAAGAATGTGTAGCAACAGGAATTCTCGTGCACTCCTGAGGAGTGTATTTTAAAATGCTGCAACTGATTCAGAACACTGTATGTCATTGAACACGTATCTACTGAAAGACCCCAAGATTTTCAAACCTAGTTATTTGCCCAAAATAAATGGAAAGTTATCATCACACAAAGAACTTTTGAGAATATTTACAACAGTTTTATTCATGGAAGTCACAACTAAAACATCCACCAACACTTCAATCAATAAACAAACTGCCTTAGAGTCATTCGAAGGAATACTATCCCTTAACAAAACAGGATGAACTACTGATATATACAACATCATAGAGATTTTTGAGGTTAACCTCAAAAATATTATGCTGAAAGAAGCCAGGCATAAAAGCATTACAAACTACGTAATTCTTTTTTTTAATTTAATTTAATTTTTTTGACAGGCAGAGTGGACAGTGAGAGAGAGAGACAGAGAGAAAGGTCTTCCTTTTGCCTTTGGTTCACCCTCCAATGGCCACCGCAGCCAGCACGCTGCGGCCAGTGCACCGTGCTGACCCAAAGGCAGGAGCCAGGTGCTTCTCATGGTCTCCCATGGGGTGCAGGGCCCAAGGACTTGGGCTATCCTCCACTGCACTCCCGGGCCATAGCAGAGAGCTGGCCTGGAAGGGGGGCAACCGGGACAGAATCCGGTGCCCTGACCAGGACTAGAACCCGGTGTGCCGGCACCGCAAGGCAGAGGATTAGCCTAGTGAGCCGCGGCGCCGGCACAAACTATGTAATTCTGTTATATGATGTCAAACCCATCCATGGCGATAGAACATAGAATGGTGTTTGGCCACAGAGGGTGAGAAATGACAAGAGGGACATAAGGGAAATTTCTGGTAGAAGTGACTTTATTCTTAATGGGAATGGGAAGATGTAGGCATAAATACTGTCACAATTCTTCAAATTGTACACTTTGCATGCTAAGCAGAATTTTGTGGTGATCATGACTTATGCCTGTGGTACTACTTCCCTGGGTTCCAGAAGGCAAAGTTTGTGAGCTTTGAAGCATAAAAAGTATTCAATGTACTGGCTTGAATATGGATCAGGCCAAATGTCTGGGAACATAGGAGGGCTTCTAATTAATGACCAGCCCTGAATGACAGCCAGCAAGGATAGAGTGACTTCAGACCTGCAGCCACAGTCATGTGTTTAGCCCACAATCTGCAAGAGCTGAAATAGTTTCTTCTCCTAGATCTTCAGGGAGGAGACCAACCTGGCAGACAAGATTCTAGGCTTGGTGAGACCCTAATTAGAGATCTAAGTTAACCCCACCAAGACTCCCGACCAACTGCAAGAAAATAAACAGGTGCTTTTTATAACAATTCAGTCTGTGCTAATTTGTTGCATACTCCTAACATGCTCGTGGTAATCTGGGATTTTACTAAATGTGCATAATGTATCCCCTTCAAAGTGTGTGGGTGTGCATGTGAGTGTGTGTCTGACATTGGGGAGATTGTGGAGACATAGAGTCATGATGACTTTGAAATACAAAGCAGAGATCAGCAACTGAGCTTATCTCGTGGACACATAGTAAATGGCTTCTGCTTTCAAAGCTGGTGTGGTGGAAGAAAATGCTATGACAAAAACAGGGTTCTCAAATGAAGCTTATTGCATCACTGGAAAAAAATTGTCTGTTTAAGGAGTCTAACATTTTCATTTCCCTAATGTGCTCTTTTCCTGTTTCCCCAGAGATAACATTTATTGAGCTCTTACTAGGCAGCAGCCATAGTTTTAAGCACTTTTAACTCACATAATCCTCATGGCAATCCTAGGCAGCAGGTACTGTTTTCACCTTGTTTGCAGATAACTTACATCAGTTACACAGCAGGGCAGTTTGCAGAAAGATATTCCATCCACTGATTCACTTCTCAAATGCCCCAAACAGCCAAGGCTGGGCCAAAGTTGAAGTCAGGAGCTAGAAATTCCATTTAGTCTCCGACGTAGATGAACCCAAACAGTTGGGTCATCATGTGCTGATTCCCAGGCAGATTAGCAGGAATCTTGATTGGAAGCACAGGGTAGCTTAGACTGGAACCAAGTACTCTGATACGAGATACGAATGTACCAAGTGACAGCTTAACACCCTGTGCCACAATGCCAGACCCCCAAAACCATAGCTTTTCATCACAATGCCATACCTTACCACGTAAAAAGGGGAGCCGTCCTTGTTTCGTTTGTGCCCTGATGGCCCCACTCTATGCTGAAGCATCACTATGCCTCAGCCTAATGAACCATGGGCGGTGGACACCTCACTGCTCTCCTGCTTCTGAGCTTTGCATTCACTACCCAGGGTCCTTGGTTTCTGAGACTGTCAGGTTATTTCTTCACTCTTCTCTGCTTAAACCCTGTGATAAGAGCTAGTATTGTCACAGTGGGTTAAGCCATCACTTGTGACACAAACATTCCATATTGCAGTGTTGATTAAAGTCCCAGCTGCTCCAGGCTCTTGGCCATTTGGGGAGTGAAACAGTGTACAAAGATTCATTCATCCCCCCACCCCTTCAAGCAAGTAAGTAAGTAATTCTTAAAAAAAGCCCTGATGGTTTCAAAAACGCTTGGGATAAATATCTGGCAGTCTTTAGAGAATATTGGCAATACCTAGAGTTAATTTTGTTGTAATGACTGGCAAGGGTGCTACTGGTATTTGGTGGGTGGAGGTCAGGGATGATGCTAAACATTCCATGACACACAGGTCATTTCCCTAAAGCAAAGATTTATTCAGTCCATGATATTATTGGTGCCAAGGCAAGAACCCCTGCCCTACACTTAATATAGCAACTTGCAAAGTTCCAAGTATCATATGAAGTTACTAGGCTCTCGTCAAACTGCTTTAGGGATACAGCGTTCTATGAAGCAGGGAACTAAAACACTTGGGATTGCCGAGCATGGAACAGTGAGCTTGACCTGGAATTCAGCTGGGACTGGGATCCCAAGATTTTGCAAATGGTGAATTGTGTTTCTGAGAAGGATGAAGAAGGAGGGAAAAACATTCTCCCGAGGCAGCAGGAAGGAGCAACTGCTTCTGCACTGGCCTCAGAAATACCTGCTTCTCCCTGCTCCCTATGATTCCTGATCATTCTTCGATTAACTTAATGTCTTCATCTGTTGTGAATGGTAGTAGTTACCATAGTAGTACATTTGTATAAGGATCAATTTTGCCTCATTTTTTCTCATAAATAATACAAGTCTCCTGTCAAAATGGAAGATAATTTTTTAAATGCAGTGTAAAAGAGCAGGAAAAAAGAAGTAATTCTGAGTAATTCAATTACTCAGAAATAACCACTAATAGTGCTTTGGGGTGTGTGTGTGTGTGTGTGTGTATTTGAATAGGTGATACTTCATCATTAGCATCTCTTGTTACCTTACCATGAACATCAATGCTTGGTATTTTACCTCTTGATGTTGATGATATTCGTATACTTCCTAAGTCATAATCATTGTGATTGGTGATAGTCATTTTACTGCTCAGTGTGAAGAATTGAAGAAAACACTGTTCACCCTCATATAATTCTGAGTTCTAGACATGGTCCCAGGCAGTGTGTAGGTGAATGAAATTGGTTTTCTGCATGTGAGATGGACTGAGCAGAAGTGGTGGGTGGTGAGTGGGCAGAGAATAGGTGTGAAGCCGGTTATCAGCTTCCAAAGCAGCTTCTGGGAATCACCTGGTTTGGTGATGAAGGAAGTAAACAAAACCATTTGTGATATTTTCTCTCTAATCTGGAAAACTCTCACCCTGACTAAGCCTCACTCTCAGCCATGCCAGGGTGTGTGGGCCTTTAACACCCTACACTGAAAATACCGTTACCTGGATTATGGATTAGTCTGTTCAGGTTGCCATAACACAACTCTACAGGCTGGGTGGCCTAAACAACAGACACTTGCTTCACACAGCTCTGAGGGGGCCAGTGTCTGAGATGGAAGGTGCTGGCTAATTCAGCTCCCGGAGAGTTTGCAGGCAGTTACCTTCTTACTGTGTTCTTACTGAGAGAGAGAGAGACTCACTCATCATTCTTTGCCCCACATGGGTGCTCCACTCATGATCTCAGCCACCCCTGATCACCTACCAAAGACTGTGCCTTCCAATGCCATCACACTGAGGCTTGGCTTGGAGCTTCAGTATTTGAATAGAGGCTGGGGACATAATTTGGTACACATCGGGTAACCTGTTTTTCTAACGAAAATGGATGGCTCCTGTTTTTCTAATAAAATATGGATGACACAATTCCTTTTATGTTCACACAAGAAATGCAGACCCTTATTTTATACAGACAAAATGTGTTCATGCACACAGAGGACAATCAGCTAAAAGTTTCCAGAAATTTTCCATTTCTCTTCATGCACATGGGGTAGTATTACATATACTACATATGGGATATGTTACATATTAACATTGATTCACTCATCTATCCCACACACATATATCAGCTCTTCTTCTGCGCCAGTCACTGTGGCTGGTGCTGGAGAGAAAGCAATAAAAGATGAACAAAACAGCCCTGGTGTCTATGTGTACACAGATCAGAGTTTAATATAAACTGGAGCTCTGTTCCAAGTGTACTGCTGTGTGAATGTTTCACTGAATATTATTTATACCTAAGTCTGCCTCTAACTGGCTTCATTATAAAAAGAAAACTATGTGTGCATATCTATAAGCTAACATGTACAGTCTAGGTAGTCTCTTCACTTCCTTGGGAATACAAACATGTCACAGGTGCCTTTATGTGCTGCACACCTATGAAAAAGTCTCATGACTCAGGCAATCATGAATTTTGTTGAATGGATGGCCCTCTTTTTGTCATGATAAATATCTGAAGAAGGTAGTGACAATCCTGTTTTATCCATCTCAAATTTCTGTTGGAAAACACTGTGGATTTAGGGACTTAAACAGAAGAAATTTATTTGCCGTAGTTCTGAAGGCCAGAAGTCCAAGATCAGGAGGCCCGCATGGTTGAGTTCTGGAGAGAACCTTCATCCTGGATTGCTGATAGCTGCCTTCTTGTATCTTCCCATGCTAAATCTCCTCTTTCAAGGACACCATTACCATTGCATTAGGCCACAACCCTTAGAACCGTTTAACTTTATTTATCTCCATAAAGGTCTTATCTCCAAATAGCTACATTGGAGGTAATGGTTTCAGTCTTATGAATTCTCACTATATACTTAGAAGACAGGAATATAACAGGACTTACCCAAATAAGACTTCTTCTGATTGGTAGTTGTTGCCTGGTGTCTGGTGGGGAGGGATGCTGGAACCACACCTGGGTACAGATTGTGTGACACAGTGTATGTGCATGTATGTGGGAGTGGGAACCAGCAGTCTTGTGCATACATTTACCATCTGTGTGCCTGTTGCTATGAAGCATTATCATTGTCTTTAATGCTCATAACCTGCAAGTCAAACACATCTTTTCTGTGTTACAATGAATAACTTAAGGCTAAATAATGGAACTATTTCACTAGAAAGTAATTATATGTACACCTTCCTTTAATTAATTTATTTATTTATCTGAGAGGCAGAGTTACAGAGAAAGAGAGTCAGAGACAGAGAATGGTCTTGTATCCTGTTGTCGTCTGCAAATGGCCACAATGGCCAGAGCTGGGCCAATCCGAAGTCAGGAGACAGGAGCTTCTTCCTGGTCTCCCACATGAGCGCAGGGACCCAAGCACTTGGGCCATCTTCTGCTGCTTTCCCAGGCTATCTGTAGGGAGTTTGATTGGAAGAGGAACAGCAGGGGCATGAACTGGTACCCATATGGGATGCCTGCAGAGAAGGCAGAGGCTTAGCCTACTGCGCTGCAGCATTGGCCCCCAACATATATAGCTTCTAGTGGAACTGGTTCTGTGTCTTTTTATGGTATGACTCTCTTAGCTTCCTCTAATACTGAAGATTTTGTAGTTCCTCATTTCATACAAGTTTGAGCAAAACATATTTGTTGGTGAAATTGCAATGTTAAAGAAGGTAGAAGCATGACTGACCCTTAGAGATCATCAGACTTTAGTTTTTCTCAAATTATTACTGAAACCATTTTGTCAATCATACATTAATAACATTCTCAATACATAAAATTAATAAAAAGCATAATTGTGGATAATAAAGTCCTTTTACCATTTCTGAAAATGTCCATATCCCCAGACAACTTCCAGTATTCCTGGGCTCTATAAATCATAGCTTTCAAACCACATAACCAGCTCAGTTGAAAACCTGTGACCAATAAAGACAAATATCAAATTTTGAAAATCATGCAACTAATTAATGGCAGTGTCACGGGTACAGCCACTGACCTCCTGATTCTTAATTCAACGCTGCTTCTCATGCACAGGTGTTGAAGTATTTTCTAAAAATCATCAGGGACTTTGAGCGACCAGGCACTTCTGGAACCACAACTGCATTATGTAGGGCACATGAGGTTTTCTGAAAATCCTCAAAAAAACAAAGGGAAATTAGAAAAGCACTGTGGGATTGACTGCAAACAATTGAAATTCTTCTCAGTTAAATGCCAAGATGAAAAGGCCAAGCCAAGCACAGTTCTGCAAAGAAGAGAAATGAAAAGTCAAGTCCGAAAGCTTTACAGATGTCGATATTCTGCCGAGGAGACTTAGTTCCAGAAGAGAAGAAAAGCTATGGTTACTGAGCACATGCAAGGCTTTGGTTCCAGTGTAAATGACTGGTCTCACTCTGGCTCAACCTGGTGTGTGTCTAATGAATATTTCAGTGGCTCCTACAGGGTTGAAGGACTTTGGAGGTCAATGAGGCCCATCTACCACTTGATGCAAGAATTCTCTCCTTAGCAACTAACATTCAGTTAGGCTCCAACTTTTACATCATTTTGGACAGCTCTGAATACCAGAAAAACCATACTTACACAGAGCTAAAAAGTAAAGACACAGAACTTGTATATCAGTTCCTGAGAGACTAAATTCATTTTAACTTTTAAAATTAATTTTAATTTTTCGAACAAGCCATATGAAAGGCGTAATAGTCACACATCACAGATGAGAAAAATGGAGCTCAAAAGGATTAGATAACTGGCCCCATAATATAGCTAGTGATGGTTCAACAGGAATTTCAAACCAATTCTGCCTAAAGTTTTCCAATTGCATGACAGAGGCCAGCAACAACATTTTCTTGGTTGTCTTTCTTACCTTAGGTAAACCCAGGGGACTTATTTTTAAACAAATATTTAGTTAATTATTTAAAAGCCAGAGAGAAAGAGAGAGAGAGAGAGAAAGAGAAACCAGCAGCCAGGAACTCCACCCTGGTCTCCCACATTGGCAGCAGAGGTCCATGTACTTGGGTCATTTTTCTGCACAAAAGCACAAAACTGGATTGGAAGTGTAGAGTAGTTAGGACTCAATCAGTACTCCAATATGGGATGCCAGATTTTTAAGTAGTAGCTTAATCGAAGTACCACAACAGTGGCCCCCAGGAGACAGATTTATGTGCCTGAAACATAGAAGCAAAAGGAGTCATGTCCATGCCTGGTCCTTGAGATTACCTCTTCCTCTCCATTGATATTGTTTTGGATTTGATTTGTCATTCTAAAGTTCATGTGACAGAAGTCTGGTCCAGAGTATGGTTATGCCAAAAAGTAATAGAATCTTTAAGAGATGGGGCTAGTGGGAGCGTCTTAGGTCATTGGAACCCCACTGTTTCATTCTCTCTCTCTCTCTCTCTCTCTCTCTCACACACGCACACACACATGCACACACACGCACTCACACGCACACACACATGCACACACACACATTTCTGCCATCCACCTTAAGGTCCTCACAATAGCCAAGCTGATCTCTTCACCATGTCCTTGAATCCCTAGGACTACTATGGGATAAATGAACCTCTTTATAAAGTTGTTCTGCCTCTGTACTTCATTATAGTAATGGAAAATGGATCAATACAACTTGAACAAAAGAAAGTCCTGAGGATCTTGAGAAAATGAGCCCTGAATTCTTGAGCGACTGTGACTTTATGGAGTTAAGCCTCTCTTCCTATTCATATCTGATCCTGCCCCCTCAATGGACTATGCATCAAATTAGTAACCACTAATTGTTTCAGTTACGACCAAAAGTGGCAGACCCAGCGATATTTGGGTAAGGTCTCCATTAGCTTCTCCAATCAAACACCAGGAGAAGGTGACCATGACCAGGGCTGTTCTGGTCAACACTGTGACATTGCTCTCCAAATCTCTTGATGCACAGTTATGAACAGAACCACACATCTGGATTCCAGTCACACAATGTTATGATCTTGCAAAGAACTTTAAACTCCTCCACTCCTAGTCAAGACTGAAATGTGTGTTCACTGAAGCTGCAGGGAGAATTGATGGCTCATAATTTGCATTTGATCACCCCTCCTGGAGGTGACTCTTTCCTGCTCGTGATTTGTGTAATTCCTGGTTCATTGTTGGGTTATAAGCGCTCTGCACCTTTATCAAGATTCAGGATAGGCCTGAGTGCTTTCCTAACAGCTACCATAATGGTTGGGACACCTTGTTCCCATGTTGGAGTTCCTGAGTTTGATTCCAGACTTCTCTCCTAACTCCAGCTTTCTGATAATGTAGACCCTAGGAGGCAGCAGGTGTTGGCCCAAGTAGTTGGGTCCCAACTGCCCATGTGGCAGAACTGGACTGAGTGCCTGACTCGCAGCTCCAGTCTGATTGATTGGCAGATGGAAGCACTCTCTCTCTCTACCCCCCCACCTCCCTTTTTGTCTCTCAATTACTTTAAAAATAAAAATAAATTTTTCTAAAGTCCAGGACAAACTTGTAAGTTTATTCCAGTTCTAGAGTCACCTGCTCCACCATGGGATTGACCAGAGCCTTTGCTGGCCACATATCATGGCCCAATTTCTCCCTTACCGCAATTCTGATATGAAAACCATAAATATCAGAATCTATACTATTTTTTAAAAAAACAGTGATTTTAAATGACTTACTTTTTCTAAAACCATTTTTTTTAATAATTAAGGAATGAGGGGCTGGTGCTGTGGTGTAGCAGGTTGACACCCTGGCCTGAAGCGCCGGTATCCCATATGGGTGCCTGTTCTAGTCCTGGCTGCTCCTCCTCCGAGCCAGCTCTCTGCTATGGCATGGAAAACCAGTAGAAGATGTCCCAAGTCCTTGGGCCCTTGCACCCACATGGGAGACCTGGAAGAGGCTCCTGGCTCCTGGCTTTGGATCGGCACAGCTCCAGCTGTTGCAGCTATCTGGGGAGTGAACCAGCAGATGGAAGACCTCTCTCTCTCTCTCGCTCTGCCTCTCCTTCTCTCTCTGTGTAACATTGACTTTCAAATAAATAAATAAATCTTTATAAGAATTAAGGAACGATTTACTTTATGAAGCAAGAGAGATGATGGTCTGATCCATGATCTCTTAATGGCTGGTTGGTGATAAAACTGTAGCCTAATTTACTGGGACTACACAAGGTGTTGTGGGTCAATCAAAACATTGAGATTTATATATGTGTATGTATACATATATATATGCATGTGTGTATATATATACATAGCATACCATTATGTATATAATATATGCATATATAATTATATAACATATATTACTGTTACATGCTACTTTAAAACAGGTATATTGCAGGCAGTGGTTCCCCAACAAAGATATATCTGCATTTTAATTTTATGTGTCAACTTGTCTGGGTTGCAAGGTGCCCAGATTTTTGATAATGCATTCTTCAGTATGTATTTGCTAGTATGTTTTAGATGATACTACCGTTTGAATCAGTGTTCTGAATAAAGCAGATTGTTCTTTGTAACCTGGTAGTTAAAAGGCTGAATAGAACAAAGGACAGATCCTTTTCTGCGGAAGAGAAAATTGTGCCAGATGGCCTTTGAACTGGAACGTGGGCTTGATTCCTGCCTTAGAACTTGAACTGAAACATCAGCTGAGTCTCAGTCTGCTGCTCTTCAGCTGGATCCACATCACTGACTCTACCTATTTGCAGACCTTTAACAGAGGACTGGAGCTAGATCATCAGCACCTGGGCATCTACAATTTGCACTCACCCTACAGAGATTGGCATTTACCAGCCTCCATAACCACATGAACCAATTGTTCATCATCTTGTTTTGTTGATATACACATCTACTGGCTCTGATTCTCTTGAAAATCTAACACTGATTTTGATGTACAGAGTCATATTACAGGAGCGGAATCAAGTTTTATGAATTGGTTCTGGGATTTCTGAACTTGGTTCTCTAATGTGATTGTATTCAAATATATTAATGACTATTTTTAGTAGCAGATAAAGCATTCATAGGCAAATCTGCGGTCTAACAACAGAGTTATGCAAAATATCCCATCAGACACTCCTAATTAACCACTTAGAAGAAACAAGGATGTGAGCAACTGTGAATATGATATTTTTTGCATATGTCTCTTACAGTAATAGATCTAGCTCATTGTTCCTAATGTGATTGGACAATGCAAGGAAAGAAAAAGATGAGTTCAAGGATTTAAATTCCCAATTCAAGTGCCACGTAATTTATCTGAAAGACTTTGTGTATCTCGAAGGAAACTCTTCTGTAGATACAGAGCTGAGAATGCTGGAGAGAAAAACCAGAATCTCACCCTATGTCTTACTGAATTATAGTGCAAACTGAATTCCCAGATTCACAGGATGTCTGTTACGATGAAAGCAGTAATTAGAAAGCAATGGGAAACAGTTTGCACAGGGACATGTGGGAGGGCACCAGTGAATCCTAAATTCTGATGAGTCTTCTGTGCCAGTAGAAGTAGCCTCGTCACTCCAAGAGGTAAGAGCATTCATATTCTTGCCTAAGGAGATTGACCTTGATTTAATTTAGGCAACTTTTATTCCTTCATGATATTCGACTCACCCACTCAAATTCTGCTTGATAACTAATCATTGACATTTAATAGAAAAAGTACTGCTCTGTTGCAACTATTGTATATCTTGTTACCTTCTTTTCCTTTCTCTTACTGTTAGAATGATTCAATTCCTGGGGCACATTTATGTCAGAATGATTCAGATATTCACATGCCATAGAAGAGTGCCTGGTTTCAAATCCTAACTCTGCTTCTGATTTCAGTTTCTTGTTTGTATGTATCTGGGCATGAAGCATTTATGGCTCTAGTATGTGGATCTCTGCCACATACTTGGGAGATCTTGATAGAGTTACTAGTTCTCAGCTATGGTCTGGCTCAGCCTCTGGCTTTTTTTGGGGAGTGAAGCAGGAGATAGAATTTATCTCTCTATCTCTTTGTCTCTATTTTATTCTGTCTTTCAAATAAAACAAATACATACATAAATAAATGGAGATAACCAATTCATTTTTGCAATCTTTTCCATATCTGGTGCATAATACTCAATCATAGCTCACATCATGTCATTGTATTTATCAGTATAAAAGAGGATAGTTTGTTACTTATTTCTTTATTCCCCAGCTCCAACATTATGTCCTACTAAGGAATGATTTCTTCAGTTTTTGAAAAATAGGTTCATACTACATCAGAAGATACATAAAAGACAACTGAAATGACTTTACTTACCACTCTTTATTTATTACATTCTTGAAGATAAATTCATAAGTGGAAAAATTTATAAAACCAAATGTGGTCACAAAGCAGCAGTGTGGCATGAATGTAAAAATATCCTCTGTTCATGTCAACAAAAGGCAGAAGCTTTCTAAAGAATAAAAGTTAGGCTGGGATCTCATTCACAGAGATCTTCCCTTCATGGGCCATCAAAGAAGGAGGTAGCTTTCTCTGAAGGGAGGAGAGAACGTCCACTTTGACTATGACCTTGTCTAAATAAGGTTGGAGTTTGTGAATTCGAGAGGCTTCCATAGCCTTGGCAGCTCATGAAAAGAGCCTCAGGTGATCACTGACATCATAAATAAGAGAGTCAATTGTTAAATCAACAACAGGAGTCACTGTGCACTTACTCCTCATGTAGGATTTCTGTCCTTATTGTGTTGTACTATGTGAATTAACATTAAAACTACTACTCAAACAGTGCTTAATACTTTGTGTATCTCTGTGTGTGCAAACTGTTGAAATCTTAGTATATACCAAGTTAATCTTCTGTATATAAAGATAATTGAAAATGAATCTTGATGTGAATGGGATGGAAGAGGGAGTGCAATATAGGATGGTTGCAGGTGGGAGGGAGGTTATGGGGAGAAAAGCCACTATAATCCAAAAGTTATACTCTTGAAATTTATATTTATTAAATAAAAGTTTTTTTAAAAAGTTAGGCTGGAGGAGGAGTTTAAAGAGGGAATTCCTCCTCAAATTTCATCTTGAATGGTATATTTCTTCCTTATCCGTCACTTCCATCCAAGTAGAAACCTAGTGGCTTCCACTCACACTGCCCCCTCCTCCTCCCCACAAAGCCACAGCTTCCTAACTGGTACATTTACATCTAACCTAAACTGCCACACTAGTATTTTCAATACACCAATATAGTCATTGCAAATATGCTTTTCCCTCCTTAATCTGATGCAAGTCCTTCCTTGTCTTAGCCTGACTCTGTTTCAGGACTCATCTTTCACCACATCCCTCATTTTTGGAAACCCTATTTTTGGTGCCCTCCTATTCTTCACAGAGGATCGGCTTCCTTACTGATCCTTCTCCTGGGAATCTTTTTCCCTCCTGATCTACAGCACTCCTTTGTCCTTTCTCAGCAGATCTCAACTCTCACAGGCAAACTTACCTGGTGTTTCTGATAGGTGTCAATCCCAGAAAAAGGATATCAGCATCTTGTATTCTAAGTGTATAGAAGCCATTATGCAAGTACGTGGGTTTTATCCTGATACAGATGCAGGGCCTGGCATACAGCAGACGGATAGTAGATGCATCTTCCTCTTTTTTAATGTTTCTTTTTTAAATTTTATTTAAGGTATATACTTTTCTTTTTCTTATTTTTGGCAGGCAGAGAGAGACAGAGGGAAAGGTCTTCCTTTGCCATTGGTTCACGCAGTAATGGCCGCTGCAGCCGGCACGCTGTAGCTGGTGCACCGTGTTGATCCGAAGCCAGGAGCCAGGTGTGCTGGCGCCGCAGGTGGAGGATTAGCCTATTGAGCTGCAGCAACAGCCAAGGTATATAACTTTCATGTATTTCATATATACATATTTAGGAACATGATGATACTTCCCCTACCCTCCCTCCTGCCCATGCTGCAATCTTTCTTCCTCCTCCTTCTACTATCTCCACTCTTAATTTTTTACACAGATTTATTTTCAGTTTACTTTATACTCATAAATTAACCCTACACTGAGGTTCAACAAATAGTGTGGAGAAAAAAAACAAAACAAAACAAAACACTGGTCCTCAACAGTTGAGACAAAGATTGTAAACAGTCATCCACTGTCAAAATGTCAATTTCACTCCTAAAATACCTTTTAGGTATTTTATTAGTTACCACAGACCAGTGAAAATATATGATATTTGTCATTTTGAAAGTGGCTTATTTCAGTAAGTATAATGATTTCCAATTGCATCTCTAAAATACAAGATACATTGAGTCCAAGTGAATCAGAAGAGTGTATCTCCTATAGCTGAGAGAAAGAGCATGTTGGTCAACCCTGAGTGGAGGGACACACTAAAATGTGAAATCTTGTATCAAAACAAAACCTTCAAAACTCAAAGTCAAATGGTGACCCTGTGAAGAATGGAAAACTCACAGTTTGATGCTTGTGTCTTTAATTGCTGAACTCTGGCTACTGAACTCTCAGTGACCCCAGTGAAACATTACATAATGTTTGCACTGGGTATAAATGTGATAATGTTTTAAAATAAAGAAGGTCAATTATAATAAATGTGCTTAAAAATCACTATGCCAAGACAAGCTGTAGAAAATGGAAACAAAAATACAAAAGTGTTGAGGAATAGGAGATCTATTTCCGCATCCAATATTCATCTCTCATCTAGGAATTCATAAGGCTAAGATGCTGATATTCCCACCTCTCCTACAATGTATTCATCTAAATTAAATTCTCATGTTCCTGGAGGGTTGGTCAGCTAGGCTAGGGCATTGAACACTCAACTGGGATAGGCCCAAAAATTCTGAATGAGTAATGTAAATGGCTCAACAGGGCCTAAGCAAAGGAAGCTGGGTGTAAAAGTCATGAAATGTATAAAGAGCTATCTTTAAAAGAGAAAAATACATCAAGATGATGAAGTCCCACAGGAAATGTAAAACCTATGAGTTTTTTACTTCACTTTAAGAGCTATGGCATGCCTGTTCTAGAAGATCAGTTGGCTTTGATAGGCTTAAAGATTATATCTTAAAATGGATCTGTCTATTCAGCACCACTCAATCACCCACTCATGTTTCTTTGTATCCCATCACCCATTTATTACAGAGGGTTGGATTGTAAATATTCAATCAGAAGTGAAGAATACTGCTGACCCAGTCCTGTTTATCTCTCTCCATGCAACACCAATACAGGAAAAGACCAACAGGGTTGCACTCGAGTATAGCTCTGTTATTCTCATCTGTTATCTGAGCCCTTTTCTAGAGGTAGAAAGTCTTTTCCAGGTAATTAGATAAGCTAATTGGTTTAATTCAATAGCAATAACACTTTGGTATTAGCTCTGTATAATGGAGCTAATTCAAAAACCTATATCACAAGGATATTGTGAGGGTTCAATGAACTAACAAATGTAAAGATGAGTTCTTGGGACTACTGTTATTTCAAGAAAATCTGTGGATAGTTAAGTGTGTGTGTGTGTATAAACTAGTATTATCCTAGATAGTATTTACTAATTCTTTCAAAATTTCAAAATATGTGCAAAGGAAGTATGTTTAAAGGAAGTATTTTTCCCCATTTCATAGGTAGAAAACACCTGAACTTTTGCACACTCTCTCAATAATTGAACTTCTGAGTGACAAGACTGAAGAGTACTCCCATCTGGACTTCATCACACACCTACTACATAGTAAAGAGCCAGTAAAAGTTGCTTCAGCAACTGAAGTTGCAAAATCCTCTTGCATGCATCTCTAACCTGTTCATCCTCTCCCTGGTTCAAGTCTTATCTTTTCTCAGCTGCATTGTCTCCAGAGTTGCCATATCTGGACTCTCTTCTGCAAGATCCATTTATAATAAGTGTGTTCAGAGTCATCTTTTTCTTTCTTTTTTATTTTACCAAAGTTTTTATTTAATTATCTGAGAGAGAGTGTTATAGGCAGAGAGAGGGAAAGACAGAGAGAAAGGTATTCCATCTGCTGGTTCCCTCCCGAAATGGCTGCAACAGCCAGAGCTGAGCTGATCCAAAGCCATGAGCCAGGAGCTTCTTCCAGGCCTCTCTGGTGGGAACGGGAACCAAAGCTCCTAGGCCATCTTCCATTGCTTTCCCAGATCATAAGCAGAGAGCTTGATCATAAGAGGAGCATCAGGGTACAAACCAGAGCCCACAGGGGATGCAAGTGCCACAGACAGAGGCTCAGTCTACTATGCAACAGTGCCAGCCTCCTAGAGCATCTTTTCAAAATTCAGTTTGGCATGCCACTTTTAAAGCCTTCACTCTTCCCAGCTCAGGAAGGGTGAGATCCTTCATGCTCACTGCTGTTCACAAGGCTCTTAGCCAAAAGTCCTGCCCCCTCACCAGCTTGTTCGCCCACTGCTAAATCTTTAAGCTTCCCTGACCTGAGAGGTTTCAATTTTCTCAAAAGCTGGGGCTGACTCAATTTTTGTTTTAGAATTTAATTTCATGTTTTAAACATGATATACAGGTGGATGCAAAGTTATCCACTTTTTGTCCCAGTGAATGAAGAAAGACTAGCGAGGGGCTTGCATTATGGTGTAGGAAATAAAACTGCCACCTGCCATTCAGGCATCCTCTATAGGTGCTCGTTTGAGTCCTAGGTGCTCCACTCTGATCCATCTCTCTGCTAATGGCCTGTGAAATGCAGCCAAAGATAGATCAACTGTTTGGGCTTCTGCCACCAACATGGGAGACCTGGATCTTGGTTTCAGCCTGGCCCAGCCCTGGCCTTTGTGGCCATCTGGGGAATGAACAAGCAGGTGGAAGATTTCTCTCTTACTCTCTCTCTCTTTCCCTCTATCCCTTTCTGTGACTCTCAAATAAATATATAAATCTTAAAAAAAAAAGAATTACTGGCCAGTGCTGGGGCTCACTAGGCTAATCTTCCGCCTGCGGCACCAGCACCCCGGGGTTCTTGTCCCAGTCAGGGTGCCGGATTCTGTCCTGGCTGCTCCTCTTCCAGTCCAGCTCTCTGCTGTGGCCCGGGAAGTCAGTGGAAGATGGCCCAAGTGCTTGGGCCCTGCACCTGCCTGAGAGACTAGGAGGAAGCACCTGGCTCCTGGCTTCAGATTGGTGCAGTATCTGGCCATAGCAGCCATTTTGGGGGTGAACCAACGGAAGGAAGACCTTTAAAGAAAAAAGAATTAATATATTCCTAAAGTTGCGATTACAAGATACATGAAGTTTATATTCCTTAAATAAAAGATTTATTTGAGGGAAAAAAAGACTATAGCAAAGAAGTCTTGGATCAAATAACTAAAACTTGATATAAGACATGTTATATGAGACAAACATGTAATCTACCACATTGTTGGCTCTCTGTAGTTACTTTGTCTATACGCAAAGATAATAACATTGCTAACTACGACAACCAAATCACCCTGGGAAGAACTGATGGGATAGTAACTGACTATATTGAGCATTTCCCGCTGTCTGTTTCGGTCCTTGCAATAATATGAGACAGTAGAGATCCCGAAAGTTGAACCACGGTCTCCCTGCACAGCTCCACACTGTGTGTCACCATACTACCTGCAAGATTGCCGGGATCCAGACATGCCTCTCAACACAGCTTCATTTCATAATGCTCCCACCGATTCCTCTGGGTGACTCCCTCTCTTTTTAGGCCTCAGATCAAGACATAATCTGACTCAGCTCTTGTTCTATCCTCTTTTTACACACATTCAGAGAACACGTTTTTCACAACACTTACACAATTGTAAACAAAACACTTACAGATATTTTGCATTAGACGGTACTCTCTGTGATGTCAGGAGCTAGTCCATCCAGCCACGCATTCTCAGAGTTTACCCCAATGCCAAGGACAGAACAAGTACTAATTAATTGTTGGATGAATGTTGGTGGGTTACATATACCAGAAATTTTGATGTCCATTGAGATAAATGCCCCTATATCTATGATCATCGTGGCTAAAATAAAGCATGTCTAAAATCCTGGGAATTTGGTAGTATAGACAAAGGGGAGCTTGGTAGCAATTTGTAGTCTACTGTATTGTATTAAAGAAAATGGATTTTTTTGCACAACCAAACGTTTGATGTAATCATGTGCCTATGTGGGTGAAGAACACAAAAGCTTCTCCCTTGCATAGGAAATGATCAACTGAATGGAAGACAACCTATGGAGCAACAGAAAATGCTTTCATATTATACGTATGTTAAGGGATTGATATCTAAAATACATAAGGAATGTATACAACTGAATGACAACAGCAACATCAAACAGCCAAGTAACCCCATCAGAAATTGAGGAAAGAGGCCGGTGCCGCGGCTCAATAGGCTAATCCTCCGCCTAGCGGCGCCTGCACACCAGGTTCTAGTCCCGGTCGTGGTACTGGATTCTGTCTCGGTTGCCCCCCTTCCAGGCCAGCTCTCTGCTGTGGCCTGGGAGTACAGTGGAAGATGGCCCAAGTGCTTGGGCCCTGCACCCTCATGGGAGACCAGGAGAAGCACCTGGCTCCTGACTTTGGATCAGCGCGGTGCGCCGGCCACAGCGCGCTGGCCACAGCGGCCATTGGATGGTGAACCAACAATAAGAAGAAGATCTTTCTCTCTGTCTCTCTCTCTCTCACTGTCCACTCTGCCTGTCAAAAAAAAAAAAAAAGAAAAAGAAAAAGAAAAAAAGAAAGAAATTTAGGAAAGGACTTCGACAGGTCTAATAGGTCTGCTGACTTAGTTTCATGGATGCTGGGATACAGAGTGTCAGAATAATTATTTCAGACCACGAGAGACAGGCATAATTTCTCCAAAGAAGATATGAAAATGGTCAACAGAATGTGAAATTATTTTCTAATAATTACCAAAGAAGTGCAAATCAAAAGCACAGTGAAATATCACTTCAGACCTGTTAGCATAGTTGTCCTAAAAACTAATGAATAAATAAAATACAATAATATACACTAGCAAGAATGCACATAAATAGGAACCCTTGTGTACTGTTAATGTGAAATTTTAAAATGGTGCAATTGCTATGGAAAACAGAAGGGAGGCTCTTCAAAAAACAAAACAAAAAAAAATGTATTGTTCCTTTACCGGAAATCCCACTACTGGACATAAATCCAGAGTAATTGAAGTCAGGGTCTCATTGCTATCCTCATGATCATTACTGCATTGTTCACAACAGTCAAGATATGAAACCAATGGCAAGTGTCTGTTGATGGATGGACAGATAGAAATGTGTTACAAACAGACAAGAAAATATGGTATATTCAGCATCAGAAAAGGTACATATTGCCATTTCTCATGTGGTTGAACCTGGAGAACTTTAAGGTAAGCAAAATTAGTCAGTCACAGAAGGACAAATATTACATAATTCCACTAAATGAGGTATGAAAAATAATCAAACTTATTGGAGCAGAAAGTAGAATGGTGATTGTCAAGGGCTAGGTAGAGGCAAAAGTGGGGAGTGGTCCATTTGATGTAACATTTCAGTTATGAAAAATGAATGTTATAGAGATCTATAAAATGTGATATAGTTAATAATACAGTATTGTGCACTTGAAAAAGAATTGCTGAAAGGGTATCTTTCTTGTTAAATGTTCTTACCAAATTAAAGGGGGGCCATTAAGATATTCTTGGAGGTGATGGGCTTTTTTATCATGTTGGTTGTGATGAAAGTTTCAAGAGTATACGCATATGTCCAAATTCATAAAACTACATTGATTAATTATGTGCAGTTCTATATGTCAAATATAATTCAATAATCTTTAAAAATAACATTATTTAATTGATATCAGAAAATTCTAAATTTAGTCTAGCATAGCATATAGCCTCAAAAAAGGCAGAGCTCTTTTAATTCAGATGCTGTTCATGGCTGAAATATTGTATGTGACAATTGGAGTTGTTCACGCAAATGGCGACTGCATGCGTACACGTCATGCTTTACCCTTCTCACAGCATCTACTCCATCACCAGTTATCTTATCCTAGTGCTGTAAGGCATGAGTTCCACTGACATTCCTCTCGGGCTGACATTATGGCAATGAGACTTGGCGAACCAGTTGACCAGTGCAAATTCATACAAGATCTTAATTTTAAAATTTAAAATATGTGATGAAAAAATGAATATCATTGTATCTGTATGTTAAAGGTGAAAAAATTCTAAAAATGTGTATTTCCACAGTCAGTCTTGATATTTATTTATCTTTTAATGTCTTGGAGTCCTCAAAAGTTGAGCACAGCTTGAGTCCTAGAAGTGCTTTGTCTACAATAGCACTCTGGCCTCAGGATCAGCCCTTAAGGCATTCAGATATGACTGAAGAGCCCATGAGAGTACTTTAGGCATGGAAAGCCAAGATACTCTGGCAAAAAAAAAAAAAAAAAAGACCTAAATGAAAGATCTCTGTGAGTGAGATCCAGTGGAAGAACAGGGCCATCAAAGAAGGAGGTACCTTTCTCTGAAGGGAGGAGAGAACTTCCACTTTGACTATGACCCTGTCTGAATAAGATCAGAGTCAGCAAACTCAAAAGGCTTCCATAGCCTTGGCGACTCATGACAAGAATCTCGGGTGATTACTGACACCATAAATAAGAATGTCAATTGTTAAGTCAACAACAGGAGTCACTGTGCACTTACTCCCCATGTAGGATCTCTGTCCTTAATGTGTTGTACAATGTGAATTAATGTTATAACTAGAACTCAAACAGTACTTTACACTTTGTGTTTCTGTGTGGTTGCAAACTGTTGAAATCTTTACTTACTGTATACTAAATTGATCTTCTGTATATAAAGACAATTGAAAATGAATCTTGGCCTGCGCCATGGCTCACTAGGCTAATCCTCTGCCTGCAGCACCAGCACCCCGGGTTCTAGTCCTGGTTGGGGCACCGGATTCTGTTCTGATTGCTCCTCTTCCAGTCCAGCTCTCTGCTGTGGCCCGGGAAGGCAGTGGAGGATGGTCCAAGTGCTTGGGCCCTGCACCCGCACGGGAGACCAGGAGGAAGCACCTGGCTCCTGGCTTCAGACTGGCGCAGCACGCCGGCTGTAGCCGCCATTTGGGGGGCGAACCAACAGAAGGAAGACCTTTCTCTCTGTCTCTATTTCTCACTGTCTAACTCTGCCTGTCAAAAAAAAGAAAAAGAAAAGAAAATGAATCTTGATTGAATGGGATGGGAGAGTGAGCGGGAGATGGGAGGGTTGCGGGTGGGAGGGATCTTAAGGGGAGGGAGAGCCACTGTAATCCAAAAGCTGTACTCTGGAAATTTATATTTATTAAATAAAAGTTAAAAAAGACATATATTATGTTTTGCCATTCTCTCCTAGCCTGTAGTTTCTGATGAGAATTCAGCTATGAGTCTAATTGAAGGTCCTCTGAAAGTAATTTGACATTTCTTTCATTCATATTTTAGAATCTTTTCTATATATTTTCATTGAAAGTTTGACTAAATTGTGTCATGGTGAAGATCTTTTCTGATCAAATCTATTAGGATTTCTATGTGCTTCCTGTACTTGGACATCCCTTTCTTTCTCCTAATTGGGGATGTTTCCTGTAATTATTCTACTAAAAAGGCCTTCTAGTCATTCTCCCTTTCCAGACCTTCAGTAGCTAATAAGACCTATTGTTGGGTCACTTGATAGTATCTCATAAATTTCCAACACTGTTTTTTTTTTTTTTTTTTTTGACAGGCAGAGTGGACAGTGAGAGAGAGAGACAGAGAGAAAGGTCTTCCTTTTGCCGTTGGTTCACCCTCCAATGGCCGCCGCGGCTGGCGCGCTGCGGCCGGCGCACTGCACCGATCCGGTGGCAGGAGCCAGGAGCCAGGTGCTTTTCCTGGTCTCCCATGGGGTGCAGGGCCCAAGCACCTGGGCCATCCTCCACTGCACTCCCGGGCCACAGCAGAGGGCTGGCCTGGAAGAGGGGCAACCGGGACAGAATCCGGCGCCCCGACCGGGACTAGAACCCGGTGTGCCGGCGCCGCTAGGCGGAGGATTAGCCTAGTGAGCCGCGGCGCCGGCCCCAACACTGTTTTTATGTTATCTAATTTCTTCTTTTTCTTTGCCTTCTTCTTCATATTTTGGTCTGTTTAAAGATTCCTAAAGATTTGTTTTCAAATTTGAATATTTCTTCTTTTGCCTCATGAAGTTTTTTGTTAAGGCTTTTCCATAACATTTTTACTTGATATGTTGAATTATTCATTTCTAATATGTCATTTTGATTTCTCTTTAAAAATTTCAATTTTATGGGAAAAAATTCATTCATATCATGTATGGTTTTCTTTAGCTTGCAGATTTGCTTCTGATTGCTTTTGAGTAATCCTAAGATTCCATTTCTGTCACTTCATCTATATTTTCATCTTCTCATTCTAATATTGAAATATTGTGTTATTTTGAGGGGGTCATGGTGTCTTCCTTATTCTTGTTTTTTGAATATCTACATATATATATTTAATTTTTTAACTTTTATTTAGTAAATATAAATTTCCAAGTACAGTTTATGGATTACAATGTCTTTTCCCCCCATAACTTCCCTTCCACTCGCACCCCTCCCATCTCTTGCTCCCTCTCTCATTCCATTCACATCAAAATTCATTTTCAATTCTCTTTATATACAAAAGACTAACTTGGTATATACTAAGATTTCAACAGTTTGCACACACAGAGATACACAAAGTTTAAAATACTGTTTCAGTACTAGTTATAGAATTACTTCACATTGGACAACACATTAAAGACAGATCCCACATGAGAAGTAAGTACATAGTGACTCCTGTTGTTGACTTAACAATTTGACACTCTTGTTTATGGTGTCAGTAATCTCCCTAGGCTCTAGTCATGGGTTGCCAAGGCTATGGAAGCCTTTTGAGTTTGCTGACTCTGATCTTATTCCGACAGGGTCATAGTCAAAGTGGAAGTTCTCTCCTCCCTTCAGAGAAAGGTACCTCCTTCTTTGATGGCCCTGTTCTTCCACTGGATCTCACTCACAGAGATCTTTCATTTAGGTCTTTTCTTTTTTTTTTTTCCAGAGTGTCTTGGCTTTCCATGCCTAAAGTACCCTCATGGGCTCTTCAGTCATATCTGAATGCCTTAAGGGCTGATCCTGAGGCCAGAGTGCTATTTAGGACGTCTGCCATTCTATGAGTCTGCAGTGTATCCCGCTTCCCATGTTGGATCATTCTCTCCCTTTTTTATTCTATCAGTTAGTATTAACATATATTTTTAAGTGTTTGTGGATTTACTTCTGGTTTTCTCCTCTGATGGCTTTTGTCTTTGAACTATGCTTAGTAGAGTGTCTGCACTTTTGGTGAACATTAACAGGTGTGTGGTGGGTGTGCTCAGGGAGCTCTGGTCAGTGTTCCAGGGTGGGGCAAGTATCCAAGGTAACAACCAAGTTACGTGTGGTAGATCTTCTCTTGTTCACAGAAGCGGGGGAATTGTCACCTCTATTCCAAGGTGAGGAATGTCCAGATGTTAGGCCTCAATAGGTACAATATTCATCCATGACACTGTATGAACTGCACAAATAATCTGCACAGTCCTCATTCTGAGTATGATTCCTGCTGCAATGACACCAGGCAAACAAGGAGCTCTGAGCATGTGCAGCTGAATCCAATGACTGCCCAGAGACCCAGCTATACCCTTCACCTCTTGTATAGCCTCAAGTCCCCATTGTCTTCGCACATAAGGCTCCCACGGTCATTGGATGCAAATGTTCCATCATGCCCTGCCAGCCTGTCCAGTCAGGTTAGAAGCAGATGTTCTCTGAGCTGCCTCTACCTAGGCAGGTTGAGTGTTGGAGCCTGTGGTATGTTGGGAGGCTAGGGGTGCCACACAGTACTACATGGGTGGCCAGCCACCTGTCAATCCTTTCTGGCAGCCTTAAACTGTGGGGACTGAAGAGTCTTCCCTGTGCTAGAATCTCTGGGTCAAGTGCATGTACGAGAGCCATTGGCCGAATGTTGCCCTCTCCCTGCCAGTGCCACCAATACTGCTGAGAATGTGGTTCCTGTCTCAGCTAGTTGCCATGTGCATGCATAAAAGCTTTCACAACTGTCGCCCAAGCCGAAAGTGCCGTCCACCCTCTCTCAGCCAGGCAGTGGGCACCTTTGTGGGGAGGAGAGGGTGAGAGAAACATGCCCTTTATTTCCACTGGGTCTGCAGGGAACTGAGAGCTCCCAGGGCTTCAGGCTGGACTCATGCCACACTCTCCCTTCAGCTATATCACCACATGTAACTTCAGTCTGGTCTCATGTCCGTCTCAAAGCTGCCACTCACTCCATCTCTCAGCTGCTGCAGTTGTGTGTTGTGTCTGTGTTCATGCTACATGTCTGCACCTTCCATGAAGGTCTATGGCATTCCTTTTCCTTTTGTAGAGTATGTAGTGTAGTTTTCTCTAATTCTCCTCTAAGAGTACACTTCCAACACTTTTTTTTTTACTGTATTTATCCATAGCCTAGGGCAAAATGTTATTCCCTATTCAGCCATTTTGGAATCAATCTTCACCTGTCTTTACTGATTCTGAGGACTAAATAGAAAAATATAAAATAAAGTTCAGCTGGCTTTTAAGTTTGCTTTCGTTTATTTATTCATTTTCTGGAAAACAACATTCACATTTGTAGATAGTTCAACACATACTTTGCATAGATCGTAAGTTCCCATTTTCTCAATTCAATGTATTATAGGGAGTATGAGGGCTCAAAGTTCATACTTTTATATGTTGCTTCTTTGAGTACCCCACATTTCCTGAAATGTTAATATTTTCATGGACAATGTTTATACATTAAACCAGTAAAAAACATAAGTCATCTTGACTTTCCAGTTCCCATGGAATTCCAGTTATAGCCAACTTCCTGCCAGGAGAGAACAAGAATAGAAAGACCAGTAATCAGGAGATGTACTGTGCTCACATTATAACTTTGCTGAAGATTGATATGAGTAGTTTTTTTAAAACTTTATATCTGATTTATTATTTTTGTGATAATATATTTTTAATTTACATTACAGTCAAAGACTCAATGGCTCTACTGAATAAAGAGCTCAACAAATAATATTTGAAGACCATAGTCCTGCAGGTGTAACATTCAAGATGAAAGTTTCTCTCAGAGTCTTGGGCAGATGGTAAGCTCTGGGGAGGCAGGAAATATGCTTCTATTTCAGAACTGCATCTTAAACACCTGGTTTATAATCTGGTACAAATAAATATTATCTGGGTAAATGAGATTTGTGACTAAATATAATGTCAGCAATCGATTGTTGAAGAGTTACACTAGAAGGAAGAGGAGCAGGGGATGGAAAAAGAAAAAAGAGGCAGGAGGAAGGGAACTGAAAATATGTAGAATAAAACAAAGAACTAATTAAAAATATGTGTTTAAGAATGACTGAAACATACCTCTTGCTCTAGCAGTTGGATTTCACTCACAACACCTGTAAAATTGCTCTCACTAGAGTCTGTTGATATCCATTTTGCAAAACCCCATAGCAAAATGATTAAATGCGCCCATGACTTACATTGTATGTTTGTTACAACAAAGTGGGTGACTGTGGTGAACAGATGTGAAAATAATCCTCAATAATTCTTGCTCTTGCATATTCTTCTCTCCTTTAACCTGGGCCTTGCTTATAACCAATAAAATTAGGCAAAGTCAGTGAGTTGTTACTCTCATTATCACGTTACATTATATGAGATTTATGCCTTGATAGCAAACTCAATTTAAAGATTCTTCTAGCAGATTTGATGAAATAAGTGGCCATGTTAGGAAATCTATAGGGAAAGAACTGAAGATGTTGTCTTGGAACTGCAGGCAGGTTGCAGCCAATCATCATCAAGGAATTGACTGAACGTGAAAGCCACCTTTCTATTTGAGCCTTCAGATGAGAACACAGTCCAGGAAGAACCATGGTTGAGGCTTTGTGAAACTGTAAGCAAAGGACCCATTTAAGTAAACTGCTGCTGAACTCTTTACCTTCGGAACCTGTGAGATAATAAATGATGCTTTGTCTGAGCCGCTGTTCATAGTATTATTGTTATACGGTGTAACAACTAAAACAGTAACTCCAAGTGCCAACCTTCCCTTCCCTTAACACTATATTCTGTAAAATGGAAATAACGACATGTCTATTTTGAAGCTTTGTTGTGTTAATGCACATGTCTTATAATAGAGTTACCCTGCAAAGAGAGTTCTAGAAGCTTAGGTATTATGATATATTCCTTTGAAATGAAGATCTTCAGAGTCATTTCTCCCTTGGAAATTATATTTCACGCCCTGCTTTCCCTTCTGCTTTGGTGTGTACTTTGCTGTGTCATTCAACAAACTCCTCTTTGTGCTAGTTGTTAGTTTCTTAAGAATCCTCTTTGTCTTATTACCTTTAGTGTCTTTCTGAGAGCTCAAGGTAAGAATTTACTTTCCCCTTAATACTCTAAGCACTTCTGGAGGATTGCCTTCCTGTAGACTCCGATGGAATAGTTTCCATTGGCAAGATGGCGGAATAGGAAGGGAGCACACTGATATTCCAGGAAAAGACAGTTTAATAAAAGTGGAGATACTGCAGGTTCAAGGAAGAGTTAGGGAAGAAACAGTGGAGGAAACTCTTCCAGAACTAGCAGTTCACATGGACCTACGTGGAGGGCACGGGCGCCCACGGCTCGGGACCCTGGCCGCGGAATCTAAGCACCAGCGCTGGAAAGGGAGGTGAGGTGAAACCTCAGTAGCCCGACACTCCAGCAGGAAAGAGGAAGGAGGAGCCACTGAAAATTAATGGAAAACTCTAAAAAAAACAAAAGGATGAATTCAAGTAAAAATAGTGTTGTGTGGTCCATCCACAATGACATTTTGTCCATTGAAGCTATTTGTATTGACTCCAAGAAAAAAGAGGCCCAAAAAGGTAAGTAACAATATAAAAATGGAAAGAATTTTATCTTTGAAGTCAAATCTGGATTAAAAATATGTCTCTGCCTCTTACTAGTAGCATGGCCTTGGACAAATTGCTTAACATTTCTGGGTTTCTTTATCCTCAAGGCAAAAGATGCATAGTGGTATCCATCTCAGAAAATTGTGAGAATCATCGCATGTGTGCCTCAGGAGCTCACTGCCTTGTGGCTCTGTTTGTCTCAGGCAGTGATACTAGTCTTGGGATTTGGTTCTGGGATTCCCAGATCAAATAGATTATAGATTTTTTTGATAGATAAATAGGTAGTGTAATATGTAAATAAGAGCTGTAAATTCAAAAAAGAAAGGTGAATATGTAAAGTAGTATTTGATATTTCTTGAGGATTTCCATGGGAAATATCATGACAGAGCTATGAGAGTTTTCAAAGGCCTCGTTGATTTATGGAGAACGAATTTGGCTTAGGGAAAAAACACACCTGTGCTCCAGAAAGCCCCAAGAGATTCTGCTACTGCTTATTAGGTGAATACAGATGGTACAACCTAATGAGTATAAATGATTTTTGAAAGTGAAATCCTGGGTGTTCCTTATTTCCTATATTTAAAGGTGCTCAGATCCCTATGCCTGCCCAACACTTGATAACTCCTATGCGTCTATTTGCCAAGTGTCTGTGCCGCTGTGCCATAAAACTCCATTTATTCTAGTACTGAGGCTTCTTTTGAACAAGGAAGGCACATAGACTCCTGTGATTCTTTTCCACTCCCATCCATCCTCTGATGCCTACCATGCACACATACTAGGGACTTTGGTCTGGGAAGTAGAACAGGTTAAAAACAAAAACCACTCTCACTAAAATCTGTTAAGTCCTTAGGAGGGAAACCATACTGCTTTACTTCACTGTGAGGGTTCAGGAGTTCAAGAGCACCACAGAAGTGGGATGAAAAACATCTCAGGGCCGGCGCCACTGCTCAATAGGCTAATCCTCTGCTTAGCGGTACTGGCACACCAAGTTCTAGTCCAGGTCGGGGCGCCAGATTCTGTCCCGGTTGCCCCTCTTCCAGACCAGCCCTCTGCTGTGGCCTGGGAGTGCAATGGAGGATGGCCCAAGTGCTTGGGCCCTGCACCCCATGGGAGACCAGGATAAGCACCTGGCTCCTGCCTTCAGATCAATGCGGTGTGCTGGCCGCAGTGCGCCGGCCACGGTGGCCATTGGAGGGTGAACCAATGGCAAAAGGAAGACCTTTCTCTCTGTCTCTCTCTCTCTGTCTGTCTCTCTCTCTCACACTGTCCACTCTGCCTGTAAAAAAAAAATTCTCAGAAGATGTGAGGCAGTTGTGAGAGATGTGGAGATATCTATATTACCAGCAACTCTTCAGGTAGGAGTGAAGATGGTGAAGTTGTCTTAATATCTATGAGAGCAACATTCACAAAGCACATTGACATATGAATAGTTGCACAATTGTGTGGATGAGTGTAATTGTATAATAAGGTAGCAAAATTGTAATGGCATTTGCTCACTTTGCAGAATGGCTGCTTAAGACAAACTTGTGGCAACTGAGTTATGAGTCAGGCAAACACCCTTTCGAAGCGAAGGTAGTGGCATTGGAACTGAGCTCTTGTAGAAGTCCCAGTGCCAGCCCCTAAACAGCACATCTGGGAGATAAACTGCTGCTTACCCAAAAGCTTGAATGCCTGGTCCTTTAACAAAATCCTTTGCCAATAGCATCTGTCTTCTTGAATTGTTGGACCATGTCTCACCTCTTTCTTCCATGCCCATTTTGACTGATTTGCTTTTTAAACTGTTCAAACCTGTTTTTTTTTTTTTTTTTTTTTTTAACCTTTTCTTTCATTCTTTTGCCTGATTTGCACCATGACTCTCAACCGTGGCTCCAATTACAGTGTCGTCTGTTCTGGATTTTTGTACATAAATTCAATTGTCTTCAATTCTTGCCCTTAGTCTGCATGCTAGTCTTTGCTTGATATTTGTCTACAACTCAGTTGGAACACCAATCCCTGGACCACCCTTTAATCTTTCATTCTCCACTTGGAAACTCACGGCTGTATCTATATATTAGGTCCTAAGATCCATTGGTGAAATCAAGGGAAAGGTTTGTGTCTCCACATATTATATTTTCTGTAGTATGCCCTTCTGTGACTCATCTTTCCCAACAAGTAGACTGTTAATTTTACTTTACAAAAAATTCCAGGCACAAGTTTTGAGTGTTGTTTTCATTGAGAATAAAGTATAAAGATTAATTCTAACAATGAAATCTTATCATCACATCTTCCAAAAGGAGGTGATTTGAACAGGTTTCAAGGCAGGAAAACACTGAAAAATTAAAATAATGAGAGAAAACTTGTTCTCAAGGCCTGACGCAACTATTCTACCTACTTAGGAATCTATCATAAATGGGACATTGTGATCTAAAGGATGGTTCACTGATAACACTAATAGACATAGTAGTGGATGCCCTTTTTGATAAGTATCAATGCTAGACAATGAAGAATCAATTTAAATTGTATCTGAGACCTTCAGTACTCCCACCTGAATAGCAGGAACAGACATTTTTATACAGACATCCATCCACAGTCCCTAAACCCAACCAAAGTCATATTATCAATAGTTATGGTAAGAGAGAGGAGTGGGATTTCCAGTGACCCATAGAGCACTGTAAAGCAGACTGAAGGCCTAATGAGAGATTTCAGGAACTCATATTTTACTTCAAGTCTCCCAGGACCACTAATAATCCTTGGTCCATGTCAAGTTACTTCCTTAACTATTACTTCTCTACAGTCTATAAAAACACTCTTTCCTCTCTCATCTAATATCCTTATTGGAATTGATTTATGTCTCAGCAAATTAGTTGGGTTGGCCTCTGGCTCACATGGCCTTGGGGTTTTTTTTTAGGAAAGCCAGTGTCATGGGAACATCTGGCTGGTGCCTGTTAAAAGAGAGCTTTAAATATGTGGTCACTGTGGTCATTAAGGGCTATGTAAGGGAGAGGATAGTCTTGCCTCTCTCCTGATCGTGACCCCACAGGCAGAAAACAATTTTCCAAGATAAACATTTTTTTAAGCAAAATGCACTGGTACAGCATTTCTTTAAGTAGCAATGTTGCTTTAGAGATCAGATTGAAGTTTTCGATGACGACAGACCATTTTTTTTTTCCAGAGGGAAGGAAAGATTGTATAGAGATGATTAAAGCAAGAATGAACTAAATATACTTAAGCCCTTGAATTCTATGAATTCTTTAACCAATGAAGAAATTAGAGCTCACTGACACTGTAGAACACGTACATTATTCATGTTGAAAGGAGTTTAAAAAAATGTTTCAAGCTTCATAATGCAGATAGCAGTCATTCTTATTTCTTAGATTGGCCAATATAGTATCTTGTGATTTAATTTTTCCCATTCTAGCCAGACATACTCTAAAGTAAACACACACACATAAACACACACAAAACAAATCCTTAAGTCTCAAACATATGTTTCTAAGAGACATTTTGTCTCATTGCAACAACAATCTAGCAGTGTGTTAACAGCTTGCTTTGCCTTCAAGTCAAAATGACTGTGCATATAACCCTCTCTATGTTCCAAAAGCTCCTCTCCCCTGCTTCTGTGTTGTCTTTCTTGAGTATTTTCTCTGATGATTCTCAGAGTTCTTTGTTTACTTTAACATAGAAAAGGGCACTTTAAACCATTTTGACTAAAAGCGCTTCTTGCATACATGCTAAAATAAAAGTTGATCAATATTTCTCCTTACCAAATTAAAAAGAGAAAGTCAAATGCAATGACATTTCTAATACTCATATTATTATTAACAGTCAACTTCCATTCCTTGCTGACTCAAATGACTGTAACTCAGGATGTTTCTCCTTCACCACATCTTGCTTGTGACCATTTAAGTTGGACTGATCAACTGAACTAGTATTATCATATTAATTTCATATGGCCAGAAGAATGAGGGAGAGACCTAACTTTTATTGAGGTTATTTGATCTGTCAAGGTGTTGGGTTGTTTTTTTTTCCCACATGTGGTGTATTTTCAGTTGTCCAGACATAGTATTGAGGACTCCAATTTCTATCCTTTTTCCCAACTTGGTAATTCTGTGAAAAATCATCTGATAATACACATATGAGTTATTTCTGGAATCCCTATTTTTCTACAGTTTTAAGGTCTTCAGTATTACTTTTAAAACTGCATTTATTTGAAAGGTAGAGTTACAGACAGAGAAGGAATGACATAGATATTTTTCTATCTATTTATTTGCTCCCCAAATGACCACAATGGCCATAACTGGGTTAGACTAACCCAGGATCCTGAAACTTCATCAGAGTTTTCAACATGGGTGGTAGGGGCCCAAGTACTCCTTTCCTAGGCCACTAACAGCAAGCTGGATTGGAAACAGATCCTGAGACTCAAACTGGCACTCATATGGGATGCCGGCATAGCAGGCAGTGGCTTAACCCACTGTTCTACAAGGCCAGATCTCTTCGATTTTTTTTTTTCACTATATTTCTAATTTTCAGTATACAAAGTAAATACAGAATTCTTAGATCAGAATTTCAGAGTTTCTTGCACTATATATTTTTTTCATTTTCTTCTGGCTTACTTGGTTCCTTATGGCTGTTTATTTGTATCTTTATTAAATATAGATTATATATATCTTTTATAATATTTTATTTTTATGAATCATTTTCTTCAATTTAAATGCTGTGTCTTTTTTTTTAATTTATCTTGGTTAAGGTTCATTGAGTTTCTTAGAAGTATAAGTTTATAAATTCTATCAAATTAGGAAAAGGTTTGTCAGTTTATAAAACAGCATTTCCTTTGGCAGTCCAGTGACACTGTGTAGTGGATTTGGTGATATTTTTGCAAAACATTCTGGTGTCTGGTTGATATTTTTTGTCTTTATTCTCTCTGTGGTCCTTTTTGCATATTTCTATTGATATTTTCCCAAAATTCATTGGTCTTGACCAAGTCTAATCCATATTATTTGCTTCTTACTTTTTAAAAAAATTCCACTGTTTATTTCATATATAATGACTTTCCATTTCTAGTACTTTTATTTGTTTATTTTGAATCTTCTCTTTGTATCTCTATTTAAGTAACATAATACTTCAATAGCTCTTTTATCATCTTTGTCTACTATTTCCATTTTTTGTCTGTTTTATTGAATGTTGTTCCTCTTGATCATGGTTTATTTCTACTTTTTATATGTCTAATGATTTTGATTGGATTCTGTATATTGTAATCTATTTTGAAGTGTCTGGAATTTGTTGCCTTTTTTTGAATGAATATTGGGCTTTGATCTGAAAGACTGTTAATTAATTTCAGCTCAGTATGAGCTATTTTTCTAGGTTGCCTTTATTTGTCATTAGGGCAAATCTACACTACTCTTCATTTTACAGATTGTTTACTCTCACTGATAAGATTTGGTCCCTATAGCATCTCTCTTGAATACCCTAAGAAATTAATGAGTATTTTTCCCTCATTCTGTTCAACTCTCAAATATTTGATTCCTGAACTGCTTATAAAAACAATTTTTCTCACAGCTCCTCAGTGTTAATTGTCTTTCTTCATGGAGTTTGATCCTTTATCTTTTTGTCTTGATATTAAGCAAGTAAGTATCAGTTTTTAGATTTCCGAAGTTCTTTTTTTCTATTTAATTCTTTAGCTTCTGAAACTGTGCAACTCCCAGCCATCTCAGTCAACCTGATCCTTAATTCCTATCACCTAAATTCTGTTAGGTCCCAATTTAATTTTTGCCCTATTCCTCTTTGCTCTGTTGTTCAACAGGAACCACCTGCCAGCATGTCAGAGGATCTTGGGGACCATTTTGTCTCTTTTTCTCAGAAATCAAAGAAATTTGCTATTCCTAAAGTCTTCAAATTACTGTTTTATATATTTTGTCCAATATTCAGTAGTATATATAAAAAGAATAAATTTAAAATCTGTTATTCTGCAATCAAAAAAGAAATTATATACTATGTTTTAGCATTTATCCTGCATGTGCTTAAAATACTTTCATGATTATATTATTGGTAATAAATGTAGTTCAGATACCAATAAAATGACAAGGCTTGATTTAGTGCTATAATGGAGTTGCTAATTAATAGCAGTATTATAAAATTAATTCACTGAATCAATAGAGAACTTCTAGATTAAAAATATTCTGAAGGGCTCAAATGAACAGGGCTCCTCTGGAATGAGAATAGAAGAATGTTTTAACATGTTTACTGAGTCTAATGAAATCAACCTTTTTATTCATATAAGACTGATCTTCAATCAGAGCAGTGCCAAGAAAAGGAGAAGCTTTTTAAATGTTGTATGCTCCCTGACGATAAAATATAAATCCTTGTTGAAGATGTGATACTATATTCAAAAATATTTTCAGTATTTTCAAAATGCATAAGTCCTCTGTGTCTAAGAGGAATTTGTCTTATCTGCTGGGTATGGCAAAAATTTCAATTGCTTATAAAATCACCTCAGCAAACTTTTTGTCTCATTATTTTAGGGGAAAAATCACAGATGTTTATTTAGGAATTGAAATTTAACTTTAAATACTCTCTTGTCAATTAGCTCTAAGCTAAGTAATATGGGTACCTGGAGATGATTAAGATATTTTATAAGTAGTGTGGTCATGATAATACGACAAAATGCCTACTGAAGATTATTTCTGCTGCTTGTACTTTCATGAACTTTAGTGGTGCTACTGAGTCCCATGTATTGCATTTCCTAGCTCAATTATTTTGGGTTATTTCACTCTTACTGTATCTAAGTTTTCTCTTCCATACTATATTAATGAGACATGCTGTGAAGATTAAATAATTAGGAAAGTGTGACAGACTCTCAGACACAGTTAGTACTAAACATGTGTGACTCTATTGTTAAGGTTAATTCCTTCATCTGTGTTCTTTCTTCCTCTATGTGATCTACACTGATTCATCATTTTTCTTCATTCTCTTCTACTTCTTCCTCACTTAGCCTTCAGAATAAATACATCCATGCCTGGCTGTCATCTCAGGAGAGTAGATAATAAATGAAATAAAGCAACACCTCTCCATTGAGCATGGGTCACTTGGCCATCAGCATGGCCTTTCTCCTTTCCCACAGGATGTGACCATGATTCTAAGATTTTGTGTTTCAGTTTCTTCCACATCCTTAACCTCACTCCTAGTTATTTGCCTTTTAAACCAAAGCTTTCAAAAATATCTTTATAGTTCAACATTCTCAAGTCAATAAATGTGATGCATCATATTAAAAATAAAGAACAAAAACCAAATGAGAATCTCAATAGATGCAGAGGAAGCATTTGATAAAATACAACACCCTTTCATGATGAAAACCTTAAGCAAATTATGTATAGAAGGATCATTCCTCAAAACAATCAAGGGAATTTCTGACAAACCCACAGCCAATATCTTATTGAATGAGGAAAAGTTGGAAACATTCACCTTAAGGTACAGAACCAGAGAAGAATGCCAACTCTCACCACTGCTATTCAATACAGTCCTGGAAGTTTTAGCCAGAGCCATGAGGCAAGAAACAGAAATCAAAAGGAAACAAATTGTGATGGAAAGAGTCAAATTTTTCCCATTTGTAGATGACAAGATACTATATATAGGGGAACCAAAACATCCCACTAAGTGACTACTAGAATTCATAGAAGAGTTTGGGCAAGTGGCAAGATATAAAATTAAAAAACAAAAATCAATAGCCTTTGCATATATCGACAATGCCAAGGCTAAGAAAAAACTTCTAAGATCAATTCTATACACAGAAGCTAGATAATATTTAAATATCTTAGAATAAATTTAACCAAGGGTGCCAAAGATGTCTACCATGAAAAATTACAAAACATTAAAGAAAGAAATAGAAGACAAACAAAAAATGGGAAAATCTTCATTGTTCATGGATTGCTAGAATCAACATCATCAAAATTTCCATACTATCAAAGCAATATAAAGATTCAATGTGATCCCAATAAATATACTGACATTTTTCTTGGATCTAGAAAAAATGAAGCTAAAATTCATATGGAAACACTAAAAACCTTGAATAGCTACAACAATCTTAAATAACAAACACAAAGCTGAAGGCATCACAGTACCAAATTTCAAGACATACTACAGGGTAGTTATAATCAAGATATCCTGGTGCTAGAGAAAAAAAGATGAGTAGACCAATGAAACAGAATAGAAAGTCCAGAAAATAACCCATGCATTTGCAACCAATTTATCTTTGACAAAGGAGCTAATATCAATCTCTGGAGCAAGACAGCCTCCTCAACACATGGTGCTGGGAAAACTGGATCTCCACATGCAGAAATAAGAAAGAAAATTCCTAACATATCTTATACCAAAATCCACTCAAAATGGATCAAAAACCAAAATCTAAACCCAATACCATAAAATTACTAGAGAACATTGGGGAACCTCTGTAAAACATTAACATTGGCAAAGACTTCTTGGTAAAGACTCCAGAAGCACAGGCAATTAAAGTCAAAATTGACAAATGGGATTATATCAAGCTGAGAAGTTTCTACACTGCAAAAGAAACAATAAGCAAAGTGAAGAGACAACTGACAGAATGAGAGAAAGTACTTGCAAACTGTAAAACTGATAAAAGGTTAATACCCAGAATCTACAAAAACCTCAAGGAACTCAACAGCACCAAAACAAATAGTCCAGTTAAGAAATGGGCAAAGGACTTGAACAGGCATTTTTCAAGAGAGGAAATGTGGTGGAATGAAGTGAAAAGGTCATATCATGATGTCTGCTGAGGTGAAAAGGTCATGCCAAGATGGCCGCTGAGATGAAAAGGTCATGCCAAGATGGCTGCTGACAACAGAAACTGCCTGGCAACGGGCTGTGATTGGATGGCTTCAGAAACCACATGACAACAGAGGAAACCACATGACAACAGAGCCTGACTGATGGCATGCCGTGATTGGATGGTTTCAGAAACTGCCTGGCAACAAGAGCGTGACTGGCAACAGGCTGTGATTGGTTGGTGCATAGACCAACCCTTGACTGGATTGTCTGGTCTTGACTATATAAGCTGTTGTACTGACTGAAATAAACGAGTCTGCAGGCTGCTTGCCTCAAGCCCGCTTTCACCGGACCCCCAGGGTCTGTGTGGTGACTCCGCCTCTTGCCCCCACCACACTCCTCCTCTCAGAAATGAATCCACTGCAACATTGTTGAGAAATCAACTGCAACAAGGAAACTCAAATGGCCAACAGACACATGAAAAAAAAAATGCTCAGGATCACTATCCTTCAGGGAAATGCAAACCAAAATCACAATGAGGTTTCATGTCACCCAGTTAGAATGGCTCTCATACAGAAATCAACAAACAACAAAAGCTGGTGAGGATGTGGGGGAAAAGACACCCTAATCCATTGTTGGTGGGAATATAAACTGGTGCAGACATTGTGGAAGACAGTGTGGAGATACCTCAGAAATCTGAGTACAGGCCTACCATATCACCCAGCCATCTCACTCTAGGAATTTAACCAAATGAAAAAAATTTGCAACAAAATGGATGCATCTGGAAACCATTATACTTATTGAAATCACCCACCCCCCAAAATATATATACCATTTTTTCCATCATCTGTTGTACCTAATAGAGTAACTAAAAGTTAATCTACCAGAGTGAAATTGCCACTTTGAGATGTGATGATTTTGAACAGTTCTTGTGTTAACTGTGGAGGATCAGTGTTTTGTTTCTTTTTTTCTTCATATTACTTATTGAGCTCTTTACTTAGTGTAGGGTTAGTCTTATGAGTATAAAGTTAACTAAAAATAGGTCCCTAAAAAATAAGATGGGAATAAGAGAGAGAGGACTAAACAAGTGGGAACGTTTGCAGGAGAGAGAGTAGGATGGAAAGTATTTCTATGTTCCTAAACCTATATATAGGAAATACATGCAATTGTATACTTTAAATACAATTAAACAAAATATCTTTATAGAAGATGGTGCTTTGTGTTTGTTTTTAGTTGTTAAAAGTGTTCTATTTTGTGAAATAGCCACTGAAATATATCATGCTTGTCTCCTTCTTATAGGTGGAGTAGATGAAATGAGATAATGGTAAAACACAGAATTGTCCTTCACTCCACCAGGTCAAATCCTATTGATCACTTCCTGCTCTTTTTCCCCCTTTTTAAACACAAGGTCATTTATTGGATAAACAGAAACATGACACAAAGGACATAGACCTTTAAGCCAATTGGCTTTCCACCCATTTCAACAACTACTCTGAGCAAGACAATTAACCTCACTTTTATTCTATAAAATGGTTCTAACAAAGCCTAATGGTATGGCCACTATGAAAAACCATTCTAGTAATAAATGCAAAGTGATCAATCTGAAGTCCAGAAAATCCTTTATCCTCATTTCATTTAAAATGTTTTGTCTATAAATTACACTCAGCTTGGAAGAAAATTTTATTTAAATAATGAAAATAATATTATTACTTTAAAGAATAAGCATAATACTGATAAAGATCTTGAAAAAAATTTGGCTTTTGAGTTGAATTCATGAAATGAACATATACACAGCTCTATGCTTATGCTCTTGCTAGAATTAGCAAAAATGGACAAATCTTAAAGAAGAAAGAAACAAATTTCAGCTTCTCCAGATTATAAATGGAAATAAATGCTTGCCAGGAACATGTGGCCACTAATTTAGCAAACATCTATGAGACATCTATTATATACATGAAGAAGTGATATGTACTAGAAGATGAAAAATGATGGTTGCCCTGATGCTCATCATGCCCTGGAATAAAGAATGGATCTTATATTAACTTTCTACATAATTTTGAGAAAATATGTACACTCTATTGACTTTAACTTTTACACTTCTAAGGAAAAAAAAAGCCTTTCTAGGTCACTTTCGGGAAAGCATGGAGAACTCCAAAGGCTACATATGTGAATGAGCAGTTCATCCATCTGCAAAATAACTTAACTCAGTGATGTCCGTGTTCTAGGTATTGGCAATAAGAGGATTGGCCAAGTCTCTGTGTTCACTGAGTTATTGGAGTTATGAACTAGACAGTACATGACAAATCATAAATTACTCAAAGTTAAAGGTATGCAGGAATTAGCATAATAGTAGCAACAGTATCAACAGCAATGCTCATTCATTTGTCCCATCTTATTGAGGGCCCACTGTATAGTAATAATGAATGGAAGCAAATTTTTAATGAAACACAGTTCTCCAAGCAAGCACCACTAACTTCTTAATTTAGTTGCCCTATTCAAGGTCCAATGTTCTGGTCTAATAGCTGGAATGGCTAGAATGAACTTAACCAGACTGAAAGTATCATTCATAAATATTATAAACTTATATGACTATAAGACTATTAATTTTAACAGAAAAAAATTGAATAGAAGCCCAAGTCATCATAACACTGATCTCCAGGCAAAAGGATTTTGCATAATTATTGCCTAATATGCTCTTGATTTAGCCTTTGGATGAATCCTAGACTAGGATTATTTATCATTTATACTGTAGGTACACCTTCTCAAGGTAAATTTTATTTAAATTTGCCTTTTAGTGTTGAGTTGGATTCGTTCTGCGAGGAGGAGCGTGGTGGGGCCAAGAGTCGTGGAGTCACCACACAGACCCTGGGAGTCAGGTGAAAGCAGGCCAGAGGCGAGCAGCCCGCAGATTCATTTATTTTAGTTGGTACAGCTGCTTAAATAGCCAAGGCAGCCAATCTGGTCAAGGGGAGGTCTATGCCCTAACCAATCACAGCCTGTTGTCAGGCAGGCTCCATTGCCTTGTGGTTTCCAAAGCCATCCAATCACAGCCTGTTGCCAGGCAGGTTCCATTGTCATGTGGTTTCTGAGGCCATCCAATCACAGCCTGTTGCCAGGCAGTTTCCGTTGCCAGTGGCCATCTTGGCAAGGCCTTTTCATTCCACCATATTTTAGTATGTTATTTTGTGAATCAGCAATAAAGACATGATACTCATTTTCTCACACAGGTAAAATATAATCTCTGCCATAGGCATATGGAGCTGCTAGAAATAGGATGGTTGAATTAATTCCATTTCCTGTGTCTGTGCTCTCTCAACAATGTGTGCATAACTCTATCTGAAACTTCATCCCAATTTATTAAAATAATATGTTGTCAATATTTGTGCCTGAAATCCTTCCTCTACTACTTACTGTCTATGCAAACCTCATCCCATACAACATGGACTTTATGGGGTCGGCATTGTGCATAGAAGGTAAAGTTGCAGACTGCAGTGCCAGCATCCCATATGGGTGCTGGTTCTAGTCCCAGCTGCTCCACTTCCAATATAGCTCTCTTCTATGGCCTGAGAAAGCAGTAGAAGATGGCCCAAATCCTTGGGCCCCTGCCCCAACGTGGGAATCCCAGAAGAAACTCCTGGCTATTGGCTTCAGATCAGCATGGCTCTAGCTGTTGCAGTCAGTTTGGGAGTGAAGTAGTGAATGGAAGACCTCTCTCTCTCTCTCTCTGCCTCTCCTTCACTCTCTATGTAACTCTGACTTGCAAATAAATAAATAAATAAATCTTAAAAGTAAAAAACTTGGACCTTATGAAAAATCTCACAGGTTTGTTTCCATGAACTGACACATGAAATATCCAACAGAATTTTTCACATAATCTTACCTTTCTTTGCTCTTCATGCATTGGATGATCACCAGAAGTTTGCTATAGCTACTTGTGTGGTCAATCCTTATTTTATTTATTTATTTATTTAAGAGACGGTGAGTTAGAGAGGTGGGGGACAGGGAGGTTGGGGGAGGAGATCCATTTCATTGTTGGTTCACTTCCCGAAAGCTTGCAATAGCCAGGGGGTGGAAGCTAGGAGTTGGGATCTAAATCCAGATCTGTCACATGGGTGGAAAAAACCCAACTGCTTGAGCCATCAATCACTACCACCACTGCCTCCCAGGAGCCACATTAGAAACACAAAAGTATAAAGTACTGCTTTAGTACTAGTTATACCATTAATTCACATAGTACAACACATTAAGGACAGAGATCCTACATTGGGAGTAAGTGCACTGTGACTCCTGTTGCTGATTTAATAATTGACATTTTATATATGGCATCAGTAATCACCTTAGGCTCTTGTCATGAGTTGCCAAGGCTATGGAAGCCTCTTGAGTTCGCCAACTCTGATCTTATTTAGACAAACCATAGTCAAAGTGGAAGTTCTTTCCTCCCTTTGGAGAAATGTACCTCCTTCTTTGATGGCTCATTCTTTCCACTGTGATCTCACTCGCAGAGATCTTTCATTTATGTCATTTTTTTTTTTTTTGCCAGAGTGTCTTGGCTTTCCATACCCAAAATATTCACATGGACTTTTTAGCCAGATCTGAATGCCCTAAGGGCTGATTCTGAGGCCAGAGTGCTGTTTAAACATCTGCCATTCTATGAGTCTGCTGTATATCCTGCTTCCCATATTGGATCATTCTCTCCTTTTTAATTCTATCTGTTAGTATTAGCAGACATTAGTCTTATTTATGTGATCCCTTTGACTCTTAATCCTATCATTATGATCATTTATGAACTGAAACTGATCACTTTGACTAGTGAGATGGCATTGGTTCATGCCACCTTGATGGGATTGAATTGGAATCCCCTGGCACGTTTCTAACTCTACCATTAGGGTAAGTCTGATTGAGCGTGTGCTGGACTGTACATCTTGCTCTCTTATTCACACTCTTATATTTAACAGGGATCACTTTTCAGTTAAACACCTAAGAATAATTGTGTGTTAATTAAAGAGTTCAACCAATGGTATTAAGTAGAACAAAAAAATACTAAAAGGAATAAAGTATTAAGTTGTTCCTCAACAGTCAGGATAAGGGCTGATCAAGTCATTGTTTCTCATAGTGTCCATTTCACTTCAACAGGTTTCCTTTTAGGTGCTTAGTTAGTTGTCACCGATCAGGGAGAATAGATGATATTTTTCCCTTTGGGACTGGCTTATTTCACTCAGCATGATGTTTTCCAGATTCCTCCATTATGTTGCAGATGTCTGGATTTCATTTTTTTACTGTTGTGGAGTATTCTATAGAGTACATATCCTCTAATTTCTTTATCCAGTCTACTGTTGATGGGCATTTAGGTTAATTCCATGTCTTAACTATTGTGAATAGAGCTGCATTAAACATTGAGGTGCAGACAGCTCTTTTGTTTGCCAATTTAATTTCCTCTGGGTAAATTCCAAGGAGTGGGATGGCTGGGTTGTATGGTAGGGTTATATTCACGTTTCTGAGGAATCTCCAGACTGACTTCCATAGTGGCTTTACCAGTTTACATTCCCACCAACAGTGAGTTAGTGTCCCTTTTTCCCACATGCTCATCAGCATCCAAATGGCCAACAGGCACATGAAAAAATGTTTAGGATCACTAGCCATCAGGGAAATGCAAATCAAAACCACAATGAGGTTTCACCTCATCTGGGTTAGAATGGCTCACATAGCTGTGAATTCAATGTGTTGGTCTGTATAAGACCTAGTTCAAGACATTATTGTTTGTTCAGTTCTGCAGATGAAGATCTATTTATTTTATTACCATTAAAATAATACATCTAATTTTATTTTAGCAGGTAAAAGCCATGGCTTGTAGAAATCCATCGATTTTCCAAGAGTTTTTCCCTCTCCTTCCCCCCCCTTCCTTCCTCCTTCCTTCCCTTTTTCCTTCATTCCTTGCTTTCTATTCTTTCCTCCCTTACTTTCTTTTAAGTCTCTGTGTGTATGTGTATGTGTATGTGTGTGTGTGTGTGTGTGTGTGTTTGAGAGAGAGAGAAAAAGAAAGAGTGAGAGCGAGAGCGAGAGCGATAGAGAGAAAGTAGTTCCCTTTTGGTGGTTCACTCCCCAGATGCCTGTAATGGACAAATCTGGGTCAGGCCAAAATCAGGAGCCAGGAACACAGTCAAAATCTCCAATGTAAGTTGCAGAAATGCAATTACTTGATTCACCACCACTGCCCCTCACAGGCTACATTTGCAAGAAGCTAGAATTAAGAGCCAGAGCTGGAATTTGGACCCAGGCACTTCACTATGGGACACAGATATTCAACCAGCATCTTGACTACTAGGTTAAATGCCTATGCCTTAAGTATTTCTAGACCAGTTATTTGGAAAAAGAAATATAGAAAGGAAATACAGGTTTTGGATTTTGAGCAGACAAAATCAAATTTTCCTGAGTGTCAGTTTTTATGCTTACAAATGGTATTCATGATTTTTGCTTCTCAAATTTATTAGAAGGATTAAGTGAAATAATGCATTGTAAAATGAAGTAGGAACTAAATAATTTATCTTTCATTTTAAGAGTAATTACTTTTTACAAAATAGAGTGAACATTTCTATCTTAGAATTATGGAGATTGAAGTAATGTATCTGAAGTGCCTTTTGAATTATAAATTGATATTCCAATAATGTAATTATTAAAATTGATATTAGTACAACTCAACATATTTTATTTCAAATAAAGACTTCATTTAAGGAATACTTAAATTTTATTTTGAAAAAAGTGTTTTTTTTTTTAATAAAAATTAAATACAGGCAGATTTGGCCATGATTAAGGCACTGGTTGGAATGCTCACCTCCCATTTTGAAGTTCCTTGGTTAGAATGCCTGAGTTTGAGTTTCAGCTCCTCCATTGATTCCAACTTTTTCTAATGCCCACCCTGGGAGGCATCAGATGATGACTCAAGGAGTTGGGTTCCAGCTACCCATGTGGGAGTCCTGGATTGAGTTCCTGTGCCACAGCTTTGTCCTGGTCCAGCCCAGGTTTTTGTGGAGATTTGGGAAGTCAATCAGCATGCAGTAGCCCTCTGCCTGTCTCCTTCTCTTTGTCTCTCTTTCTTTCAAATAAATAACCAAGGCAGATATTCGGATTGACAAGACCTGTGCCAATTTTGTACTAAATGGAGATACTGTTCCTTGATTTAAACAATATATTTTTACATAATTTACTGCTGGGAAAATGACATCTGTTGTGTCAATAGGATACTCTGAAAGGAGCACATAATTTTTTTCTTCCCTTTTCCTATTTCAAGGATACTATTTAACAGATTCTCCCTCCACAGTCCAAATTATCAGAATCTTCAAAGAAATACCACTTCTCTCAAAAGTATAAGATAGCAGTTCAGGATCAGTGGCTTCTAGCATATTGTATTATAGTTGCATCTCATTTGTCCAACATTGTTGGAAAATGAGCAGTTTGATAAGAGATAATTTTGTAAATGACTGAAAGCTATATTTTCAATAAAGCAACTAATGTTGGCTGAATATTTGAATGGAAACTTTGTAAATGAATCTCCAACATCTCCTTTTTATGAATTCAAGCAGTATCAACTGTGGTCTGCTGTCAGACCTCCTCACATGTTCAAGTGTGAAAGCCTGCTTCCCTCTGCACTGAAGGGAAGCTTGCTGTGCTTATGGTTATCATGTTTTACTCTCATTAGTTTCATCGCCTGCCCCGGAAGGTCAGTTTCCAGCTCCTGCTGTCACTGCACCTGCCTCTGTCCATGCTCCATACCCTGCCCTTGGTCTGAAGATGGCTGTTAAGATGGTGACGGTCTTCTGTTTGTCTCACAGTGTTTCCTGATTTGTTTTTGCTGATCTTTACTAATATATCCTTTGTGCCTTGCATTTTTCCTGGTATACAACCACTCACTTGGCATTTGTTGAATGAATGATGAATGCATGAGTGAGTGAACAGAGGATTTAGGAAAAAGCCACCCACAGAGGAAATTCTGTGGAGCAGTGAGGTTGAGGGAAATCTCCGTGGCATTTGCATCTGGACTGTTACAAGCAAAGGGCAAGGAAAGACAGCGCAAGAGGCAGACAAGGCATCCAGCAGTGATTATGCATCTGAGCACTCATGCACCTTTCACAAGTCATGTTCTCTGGTGTGAATCTCGTCATCATTTGACTATGGGAAGGCCAGCTCCGCTGGCTCACCTCTCAGACCTGTCATGAGGGTCAAGTCTGATGATAAATGCGAAAGGGCTTGGCCATTTAAGTCACCACAGGAGAATTGGACACTGTTAGATGAACATTGACAGAATTGTGTGATTAAGTCAGAATCCTCTCAATACGACAGACATGATCAAGATGCTGGAAGAAATACTGTTTAAATTTTAATTCACTGTTCTATAATCCCTTTTTAAAGTTTATCTTACAATGCACATTCTGTATAAATTAAATGATATATATATATATATATATATATAGCCTGTAGATTAACAAACATATATCTGTATAGTGATATAGGTTCAGAATTTTCATTTTTCCTGTCTGGGTGTGTAAACAAGAAAGCCCCAAGAGCATGGTTTTAAGCCATAGTTAGCATTAATAGTGTGCTTTTGCCTGAACTGATGGCAAGTTTTCTCTAATTAATAGACATCTAAGTAGAACCAACATGCATCAGACAATAGTCTAGGCACTTTTCATATATAGATTTGAACAATGTGAATGGAAAAGCAAATTAAAGTGGCTTTTGCCCTAGGTCCAATTTGGGGTTGAATAAAACTCCTCCAAAGGGGTGAAATTTGGTTCTTGATAAAAGGCAGAGGAGTTTTTGCTTTTTTCACATGTAAAGCACAGATAAACATATAACACACGGCATATACATAGCTCTGTGGTATTAAAATTCTATGGGGATTTATTAGGGAAATAATCCCTAAAATGGCTTACTAGGTTTTAATAATGAAAAAATAAATAATTGGTTGGGAAGCACTTCCCTAGACACTAAAGTGATACACGTTACACATATATAATATATTGGTGGATTGATATGTTGCAGATAGAGAAAGAGAGAGAGAGAGAAGAGAGAAGGGGAGAAGGGGAGGAGGTAGCAAGTGTCCTAATCCTTGGATTCACTCACCAAATGCCCACAACGGCTGAGATCAGCTGGAACAGAAACCAGGAGCCTAAACTCAATTTGTGCCTCACATTTGGTGGCTGGGACCCAAGTACTTCATCCATCCTCTGCTGCATCTCAGGGCTCACATTAGCAGGAAGCTGGATCAGAAGTGAAGCAAGGACCATGGCATTCTCATAAGGACTGTGGGCATCCCAGGCAGTATTTTAGCTCTGTAAACATTACCCAAGAGAAAGATTATTTTTAATAAGTAGTTAGATACAAATGCTTAAAATGAAGCCAAACTACGTGTCAACACTGTAAAAAAAATACAGTGTTTACAGCAGAATTCTAGTATGCGATTTACTCAGAAGAAAAGGACAGAAATGAGATCTGAAAAATATTTACTTGTGTTTCAACAAGTCAAACCACTCCAATATGGCAACATCACTGACATGAATAACAATTTATATTTATGTTGAAATGTTCAGACATATTAACATGCACTAGCTGTCTACAGTAGCTCTGTGAGGTGGATATTATTACACTTTGCAAATAACAAAACAATGTTTTAGAAAGTTAAGTAGGAGAACTCAAATGCCAATATTTTAGTTTCAGAATGTTTTTTTCTCTTTCTCACAAAGAGCAAATAATTTAAGTATTATCTTTTCATATGTATTATAATCCCTGAAATAATGTAATCTCTTTATTATGATTTAGATCATTTATTTCTTCCAGCCATGCTTTATAATATTTCAACATGATCATTTTCATGTGGTAATAATATTATAGTTGCTAGTTTGTATAAGTTTTCTCAAGCTGAGTATTGAAAAGCAAAATTTGTATGAGAAAAGCTACACCATTCATGAAAACTGCAGACTGGGAGGCAGGCCCTTAACAGAGATCAGCTGAGCCCTTGTCTCAGTGGTAAGTTTGATGTGTGACTCTCTGCTCAGGTGATATTATTTTATTTATTTCGTTATTTTATTTATTTCTTAAATAAAGATTTGGGAGATGGAATTAGAATCATGATATTACAATCAAAATCATCTCATATTGCCCTTCTTCTGCAAGTCTTTCCTTGATCTCCCTAGATAGAGATCACTATTCCCTGGGAAGCAGCAGGTAATTCTCAATGAGCTGGGTTCTTTCTTTCTCAATCGGAGACCTAGACTGAGTTCCAATCTCCAAGTTTCAACCGTGGACATTTTAGGTGTTTAGGGAGCGAACCAGTGGATGGGTGTGCCCTCTCTCTCTCTCTCTCTCTCTGTCCTCCCTCACCTCCTTCTCTCTCCCCCCTCCATGAATTATTTTGGAATAGATGTCAACATTGAGTGGAAGCTATCACACAAGCTACTGTGGTTTCTATAACTGCTCTAGTATTCATAATTGCAAGGCTCCAAAATGACTGGGATTTACTCTTCGGTTAGACATGAAATTCCTTGCCGCAGTGGCCTATATATGAGTTGTGTGACTGTCATAGTACCATCTGTCCTAGTTTGCTAAGACTGTCATAACAAAGTACCATAGAATGAAAGGCTTAAACCCCAGAAACTTATTTTACCATATATACTGCCTAGAAGGATGAGGTCAAAATGCTGTCAGTGTTGGTGTCTTTGGAGGAATCTCAATGCCTTATAGATGGGCATCTCTTCCCTCTGTCTTTACATGATCTTCTCTGTGTGGTTTATCCTGACATCCTCTTTCTGGAAGGATACCAGTCATTTTAGATTGGGGCCTGCCCTAATAACCTTACTTATTTTTAATTCTCTCTTTAAAGACTGTTATGTATTGAACAGGATTTGAATCCTCAGACTCAAACAGACATCTAAAGCCAACAGTTTTATATTAATAGTTAATAGTATATAATTATATTAATTAATGGTTTAGGGTGAATCCTTAATCCCAATGTAGTGTCTTGGGAAGTCATCACATTGGATTAGGTTGCTAGACTGATGCCTTGTCATTGAATCATGATGGCATTATAAGGAAAAGCCACAGAGCAGATACAGTATGAATTCCTCCCTTCTACAAAATGTTAGAGAATGGCAAGAAAGCTGTATATTTTCATTTTTATTCAGAAAGCTTTATTTTATAACATAATATGTATGCATAAAATATACATTTTATAAATATATAGCTGCAGCCCTGGCATCCCATGTAGGCGCCAGTTCTAGTCCCAGCTGCTCCTCTTTCTATTTAGCTCTCTACTATGGCCTGGGAAAACAGTGGAAGATTGTGCAAGTGCTTGGGCCTCTGCACCTGCCTGGTAGTCCCAGAGGAAGCTCCTGAGCTTTGGATCAGCCCAGCTCCAGCTGTTGCAGCCATCTGGGGAGTGAATGACCAGAAGGAAGACCTTTCTCTCTGTCTCTCCCTCTCACTCTCTGTAACTCTACCTCTCAAATAAACAAATAAAATCTTTAAAAAAAAATAAATGTATAGCTTGACCAATTATTAAGACATAGTGAAAACCATGTAACCACTACTGCCAGTCCGAAACTAGGATATCATCATTTCCTCTCTTATTCTGCCACTGATTCCTCCCTCATCACCACCATCTTGACTTCTCCCACCATAAATTATTTGCCTGGGTTTGTATTTTATATAAATGGAATCATAGAGCATATATTTCTTTGCATTGACTTTTCTGCTCCAAATTATGTTTGTGAGATTTATCCATATCAATTCATGTACCATGAATTTGTTCACTTATGTTTCTCTATAGTATTCCATGGTATGGTCGCCATAATCTGTTTCTTCAATCTACTCAATGTGGACATTAAGATTATTTCCTGTTTGAGGCCACCATGAATGATACCTGTGACATATATTGTTATATATGACTTGTACACTTAGGTATGCATACCAAAGCAGCTCATACTTGATTAAAAGTGCTTAATCACGTTCTTTCTATGGATAATTCTATTTGTGTTATTCACCTTTTTTGTTACTACAAATAAATGACTTGATTAAGACAAGCTATTTACAAGGGAAGGAAGTTTATTTCAGCTCATTGTTTTGGAGGTTCATACTCCAAGACTGAGCAGCCCTATGGGTTCAGTTCTGATCTTGGCGATCTTGCTAGCTGAGTTCTATGACAGTGCAGAGATTCACATGGAAAACAGAGCATGTGCAGAGGAACAATTACATGGAGAACTAGGAAGCAGAGAGAACAACCGTACCTGACTTAGGCTACTCAAACTCTCACTTCTGAGAACCACCAAGGGCCTAAGGGACTCCTATTTGACCCTGCTCACAAATACCACAGTTGGATTAAATTTCCACCCTCTTAGTGACATTTACTTATGCCTTTGGGATTTAAATGTATACGTGATTTGGGAACCAAATTCTATTCAAACAATTGCACCTTTGCATTTTCCATCAACCATGTGTTGAGCTCCAGGAGCTCCGTTTCCTTAAGAGCACTTGTTAATTTCAGTGCTTCTTTTGATGGGTGTGTCATGTTATTATGACTTTTATTTGCATATTACTGATGATCTGAAAGGATGAATGTCTTTCCATAAATTTCTTAAAATTTTTTTAAAATACTTTCAAGTTATTTGCCCATTTTTAATTGAGCCATCTGTCTTTTCCTTATCAATTTGAAGGCATTTTTCCATATTTGAGATGTTAGCCTTTTTAACAACCTTTTAAACAGCTATAACTCTGCATTGCTTTTTTGTTTTGGTAGTTTTATTTAAGTACTGTTGATACATGATAAACAAAATAATTTTAAACGTACAATTTGATATGACTGTGTATATACCGTGACACCATTACTACATCAACATTATCCATGGCCCTTTACAATCCTTACCTCTTGCCACTCCTCAGCTCTTTCAGTCTTTGGTGTATTTTCCTTTGACCTCTCTTCTAACTCACTAACATTTTGTTAAGTTGGTTTTATCTGTGGTTAGAGGATTTCCTATCATGTCAGTCCTATACATTGTAGTATATTCACCTAGCACCCTTAGTCTGTACCTAATAAAGGCCAGTATCACCTCCCAGCCCTGTAAATAAAATGTCTCCCCAAATTGCTGAATGTCCGTTGGTTGGGGGAAGGGAGGAAGAGTATGCAAAATCTTCCCTGACTGGGAAACACGAAACATTCTTTAGGATCCTAATTTTAGTTTCTGCATTTTGATGTCCTAATATCTAGGAAGTTCCTTTTTAGCAGTTTCTGTATTTATTTTTACTCAGTCTATTTATTTATTTATTTATTTGGCAGGTAGAGTTATAGACAGAGAGAGAGAGAGAAAGGTCTTCCTTCTGTTGGTTCACTCCCCAAATGGCCGCCACAGCCGGCACTGCGCTGATCCGAAGCCAGGAGCCAGGTGCCTCTTCCTGGTCTCCCATGTAGATGCAGGAGCCCAAGAACCTGGGCCATCCTCCACTGACCTCCCTGGCCACAGCAGAGAGCTGGACTGGAAGAGGAGCAACCAGGACTAGAACCTAGAACCCATATGGGATGCCGGCGCCGCAGGCGGAGGATTAGTCAAGTGAATCAGGGCGCCAGCCCTACTCAGTCTATTTTTATATCTACTTCATTAACATATTTGACTTAAAATATCTATGTTGAAAATGTCCAAATCAGAATCACCTGTGGTTCTTTTTCTAACTTCTGTTTTTCTTAGTTTTCAGTTAAAATTTAAGTTATTTGTGTAGCTATCCTTTGTGATAGGTAGCAGGCATTCTTAATTTAATCAGTGTCAGATGCTAAGATAGTTAAAGCTGAACTTTATTTCTTGTGAGTGTGGGCTTATTTCACATTTCATGCTAACATCTAGATATCCAAGGGCGTGGAGAATGTGTGAAAAATCCATAGCAAAAACAAACTTTGCATGGCCTTCAAAAATTTTTGTAATCAGAATAAACTTTTTTTAATAGTATTTTTTCATGAACTTGTTCATGAACTCTCACAACCCTCCAAGATATTCATAAACTTTCCTTTTCAGTGGGTCCTGAAGTCAGTTTTTCCCGCAGGTCTGAGCTGCTGACCTGTCTGTTTTTGTCCTCCCAGAATCCCAGCCCATGAATTTAGGAAAAGATCCTTGTCAGGTGGGGAAAGCTTGCAAATGCAGACTCAACCCTCTTTGGTTGCTATTCTCCTCCAGATGTTCGTCCTAATGTTCCCACTGCCTTCTGAGCTCTGTGTGCCTTCAAACACATGTTTTTATGTATTTAACGGTTGTCCTGGTGGTTCTTGTAGGAATGACTGTTTCAAAACTACTGAGACAACCATTGCCATGAATCTATGTTTTGTTTTCCCTCTGTTAACAATCTATCTGCAGAATTCTGTGTTGCTTCAGGGCTTAGGGTTGGACCTGTGTGTGTGTGTGTGTGTGTGTGTGTGTGTGATTGCTTCTCAATACTTCTCTCCTAGGTTATCAGTCCTAGCTCACAGAGTTCGTTTTTGTTTGTTCTTTCGTTTTTTTCCCCAGATTATTAACATGATATGTCAATGAAAAAGAAGTCAAAAGCAAAATTGTGGAAAAGGTTAATAATCTCCCCCCAAATTTGTGCCTCTCTAGTTCCACTGAAACAAACAGTACTGAATGCTTGGTCTCTGACATTCCTCCTTCTCTGCATTTGCATGTGCATCTCTACAACACAAGCACTCCTGCACACAGCATGCACAAAGGATTTTGACATTTGACAAAAGATGACTCTTAGTCATAGAAGTATCTGAGCTTGATAAAAAGTATCTTAGTGTGTATATGACTTTTCTTTTCGTGGTTAAAAGTGTGTCATGCTTTGTGGACCCTCCTCTGGGTCATTATGAGGGTCTGGCTCATTGTTTTCAAATACTGTATAATGTGGCACAGTGTAGACATGTCACGCTCATTCCCAGTTATGTTTTTATAACAAAACAGAACATAAATCATTGCCCTTCAATAGGAAATTATACATGAACATATAAATATTATAAATACATATGTATGTATGTACATTCATATAAAGAAAAAAAGACTTGCTATAATAGACTTTCTAGGTTAAATAATTAATATATTTTAATCATAATACATATAATTCCATCACTTTCCAAAATGTTTGCATCTATTACAATTACGTATGGCATTGTGTATGAACCCCCAACCCACTAAATTATCAGTTGTGCTGGGTACGTTTGAATTTTTAAGATTTTGGCAATCTGGGGAATGAAATTGGTCTGCTTTAATTTTATTTGCAGTTCTCTGACCCATAGAGGATGTCTAGAAACTGATGTGTATTATTATATAGAAAACATCTACTTGCAGCACTAAGTCAAAAATGCCTACTCTCAAGTGCCAAGAAAATGGCAACATGATTTCACTGTGAATCTATGGAGAGATCATTAGGATGTCAAAATGAAAATTTAAAAAGTCAATACATGCTGAACGTACTGACATCCGAGACTGACTCATCTTGTCAAGTTGGGGGAGAATGAAAAACTGTCAGGGGAGATCTATGCTGATCAGCATAGGGAGTCAGGAGAAGTAGGAGGCAACTGGATCCCCCGTCTGAGCTACATTATAAAATAATGAGACTAAGATGAAATCAAATGTACAAGGTTTTTTGCCATTAGGGATTTATTCAGTATAATATTCTAATTCTAGCTTTTCCATCTGTCACTCCTCTGAAATGAGCAGCATTCTCAGAACGAAATTTATTTTGTTACTACAGAAGACTCTAAGGGGATTTTACCTGATGGTACTCATGCTGGGCATCTGAATGTGTTCTCTGTTAAGCAAATAACATCCCCTCAAGTAGCTCTGTATGAATGATAAAGCCTTGTGTTATTTAAGTCAGGACAGTTATTGTAAAAATGACTGATTCCACATTCTGTAAGGAAAGCCTTCCTTCTTTACTGTATACATTAATCCTCAAGCACAAACTATAAGTTGTATGGGGAAGGTTCACAATGGTGCATTTATTCTTATTGAGTCATGATTCTGTTTTTGGGTGTGGCTGAGGGAGTGATCTCTGTACTGGACAGATTGTATTTGCTTTTTAAGATATGATGCTATTTTTGTCTCACCATTTGGTCTGTTAGAATGGCTAGACTTTGCTTTATGGCCCTTATTTATGTGTCCTCTCTGCTTCAACATTGCCTTAAATTTAAACTAGTGATTACTGCACTTTCCTAAGTATTCTAAAACTCTTAGCTAGAGCCTTATTGTCAGCACTTTAACTGCTTCAAGTCTCTCGTCACAAGTAAGAGTTCTGAAACCATATCTACTCTAACTCCGGCCCTCTCCCACTTTCCTTCAAGAATGAACTTCTCAAAAGTTGTCCCTCTATTTCTACTTCCTCTTGTATTCTTTCCTCAACCCACTCCAGTCTCAGTTATCCACTATTGTCCACTCCCTTCAAACTATTCACACTCAGATCACCAATGAAATTGCTCTGGGGATCCTGCTCATCACTCTTTTTTTTCCTTCTTTTCTATTTTTAAACAATGACCATTTCTTCCATTATTGTGTCACCACACCCTCAAGGTTTCCTTCCAACACTTGAGTGTCTCCCTAGCATGTGCAGGCTCATCTCCAGCTCTCAGTGTGTTGAGGTAGGTGTGCCAAATTGATTCCTCACTCTCACTTCTCATCTCCTGCTTGGTACCACTCAGTATACATCATGGCCAGAATATTTATAAAGCAAAATGCCGATTTTGTTGTGGGAGTACTTTTCCTGCTGGTGGCAAGAGCATGCCCTGAACAACTGCTGCCATTGATAGCAGAATGACAGGCAACTGGGGCAAAGCTACCTCTAGGTTGATCAGCCAACCTCAGAAGATCCAAGACACTAATCCAAGACACTAATGCACATTACTTGCTTTTGAGATGGGTGTGGTTGTTACATTGGAGTATTGTGGCTTCAGTCAAATAATACAGGGTGTTGAAAAGATTGAGTGGTATACAAATGAAAAAGGGGGAGACAGAGTCTACTCACTTCCCTGTTTTTTCCCACCAGGTGACACACATTACAGATCTGCACTTTCTTAGACAATACACAGTTGGAACACCAATATTCCCAAGTATAAGACAAGAAGCTGGTTCCAGGCAATTTGACAGAGCCAAAGGCAGGCAATTTTAATGGTGAAAGGCGGAAGAAGCTATTTTTTATAGAGCATCAGCTCTTCTTGAAGTTTCATCGATCTTTCATATGATATCTTTGCTTACTCTCTTACTACTCCTCTTGTCTTTATTATTTTCTCTTCTTTATTTAGGTTTTCTGTTAGCTTGTTTTTTTTTTTCTTGAATTAGCTTTTGTTTATAATTCCAATCTTTCTTCTTTCCTATATGAACATTTATGGTTACAAATTCTATCTACTCATGCACACTGCCAAGAATAATGTTCATTGTAATCCTGGGTTTCACATGTGGAGTTTGTTTGCTTTTCATTTTTTGCAACTTTGCTGTTTCATTCTTTCCTCTTTGACTCAAGACAATTTTTCATATGTCTGTTGGTCATTTTTATTTCATCTTTTGAAAAAAAGTCTGTTCATATCATCAGCCTATTTCTTAAAAAGATTGTTTTGTTGTTGCTGAGTTTTTGAGCTCCTACTATATTCTGGATATTAATCATTTATCAGATGTATAATTTGTGGATATTTCCTCCCATTCCATCGGTTGCCTCTTTGCTATGTGACTATTTTCTTTGCTGTTTAGAAGCTTCTTAGCTTTATGTAATCTCATTTATCTATTTTTGCATTCTTATATATTTTTGGTATTCTGTAATTGTTTTTACATATTGTAGAAATGTATGATATCTGTCTTTTTGGGACAGGCTTCTTTCACTAAGCATAAGGGTCTCCAGTTGTATCCATCATAACTACTTTGGTTCTGCTATTGTTTTGCATTATATACATTAGCATGTGTGTATGTCTCTATGTTTACTTTTTTTCTGAATATTATGCTGTGTTGACACTTTGAAAAACCCTTTTTGACTGGGTAGACAGTGCCCCTCTGAGCTAAGGGCACTTTAAACTGTTTACATGCAATTGAAATCAGACAAAACCCCCTAAAATCTACTCTAAATTGTGGCCTCTTAAAGTTCCCTAGAGATGCTATCCGAGGTGCCACATGCGCTACCAGAATTTGGGGTGCCTTATGATTTCACCACGGGCTAATTACTAAATCCCCGATATTAATAAGCCTGAGAGTGTTCTTGCCTAATATTTAGAGAAGAATTCTAAATACCGGCACAGATAAACGAGGCAGCATGGTACGTTTTAAGCTTTTATTTAGTAAGAAAGATGCATAAGAGTGTGAGAGCTTTATTTAGGGGAGAGAGGTGAATAGGGGTTCATACCGAGCACCAGGAATCAGCCACGTGGAAGATCATCTAGGCCAGGAAGCCTAGAGCACATGGCCTGAAGGCCATGCGCCCTGGAGGCACGGGACTACAGCAAGCCCTGACCTGGCAAGAGGCCAGGGAAGAAGAGCAGGGCCCCGGGCACACTGTGCCCTAGGCTTTTAACCCACTCCAAAGGGGAGTGGTTAATTAACCTGATTGGCTGGTGGGCACCCCGGTGTGGCCAGGTAGGAGAATGAGGCCACACAGGGGCGTGGCAAAGGCATCAGGTAGGAGCATGAAGTCACACAGGGGCGTGGTCTTCCAGTTCACAAATTTGATCAGTTTTAACCTGTATGCCTGCCTACTTCACAATCTCTCCCTTAAAAAAATAAAATTTTAAGTCAATAGTCAATAAAAAATGTATGTAATGTATTAGTGGCAATTTTATGTTAACTTTATGAACATACTTTTAGTTTAAAAAAATTTTTGTATTTACTTACCTTAAAGTCAGAGTTACAGAGAGACAGAGGCAGAGAGAGAGAGAAAGAGGTCTTCTATCTATCTGCTGGTTCACTCCCCAAATGGCTGCAACTGCAGGAGCTGAGCTGATCTGAAGCCAAGAACTAAGAGCTTCTTCTGGGTCTCTCACCCCAGAGCAGGGGTCCAAGGATTTGGGTCATCTTCTACTGCTTTCCCAGGCCATAGAAGAGAGCTAGATTGGAAGTGGAGCAGCTGGGACTAGAACCGGTACCCATATGGGATGCTGGCACTGCAGGCAGAGGCATCACCCCCTATGCCACAGCGCCAACCCCTTTGGCTTTCTTATATTATAGAATAGTTTAGCTATTTATGAAATATTTTACTGTATAAACATTTGCAGAATTCTTCCAAATATTTTGAAAACAGTTTGCAAATTTGACTTTCCTTTGATATTGTCCGTTTTATTGATATTTATCTTATTTGTAAATAATTGAGAAAAATGTTATGATTTAAAAAAAATTTTTCTCAGCACCTTTAGTTATTTTCCCTTATACTTATTTCATTGGTGTGTGTGTGCTTTCCTTCTTAGTTATTTGAAACACTCAAAATTATTGATTATCTTTCATTCTGAGAGCATGAATTCTGTGTGAAGCGTCTGCTGACTTCTTTTTCCATGGTTGGCTTTACAGGTATTCTTTTTGATTGCGAGCTCGTCTCCCACACACTTAGTTCACATTGTGTAAGAACCCTGTGCAGGAACCTATAAGTAGCCCTATGCTGGCTCTGAAGAGCTCCTGTGGGTTTCAAATGATCTTTGTGATTTTCATGTTATTTTCTTGGTGTGGGTTTCTATTACCAAATATGGCCAGTAAATTAATATTTCAGTCTTGGCTGGTACTGCACTGGGAATTAGATTTCTCAAGGGTGATTGATTTTTATTTGGTCCATCTAAGGTCCAGAACATACACTAGATTCTTCACTACCTCCACAATCTTGTGGACGCACTTTGTCAATCTCTGCATTTGAGGAGGGGACAATGCTTTCACATTTGGAATCTAGGTTCAAATCCTTCATGCTCCAGGGACTAGAGGACTTTCCTTCTGCACTTGTGTTGGTGTTAGAACCCCAGTCCTCTGTTCCTTCTGGTTTCTAATGGGACCGGATGTCTCTAGTTGGTCATGGTTTCAGATCATCCTTATTATGTTGACTTTGGCTTTCTATATTTCTTTCATGTATGTGCTTTTTATTCTCTCTTCTGAAATTGGGCATAAGCACTTTTATAAATAAAATTGCTTTGCTTTGAAGTTTTTAATATGAAATTTTCTTTTAGTGTATTAAAAATATTTCACCAGTATTTCTATGAATTTTTTGCAGGGTTGGGGAAGGAGAATCTGTTTGCTCTGCCATATTGCTGGAAATTTCACTACTGACTTTAAGAAAACTGGGACCATCATTGTGATGCAATGGGGGACCCAGTTGTTCTGCTTCTGATCCAGCTCTGGTACCATGCCTGGGAAAGCAGTGAAAGATAGCCCAAATACGTGGGTCCTTCCACCCATGTAGGAGACCTAGATGAAGTTCCAGGCTCCTGGATTCCAACAGGAACAGCGCTGGCTGTTGCAGCCATTTGAGGAATAAACAAGCAGGTGAAAGATCTCTCTCTGTGTTGCCAATCTTTCTGTCAGTCTGCCTTTCAAATAAGTGTCTTTTTATAAAAAATAAAAAGGTTGAGGTCAGACTCTTTTAAAGCTTTCTAAGGACAAACTGCTATAAAATACAGAATCAGGACTCAAGCACACATTATCACAATGTCTAGCACAATATCTAACGCATAACAGATTCTCAGAAATTGCCTAATGTTTAAATGCCTAAAATAAACCAAGAAAATAAGTATAGTATTTCTTCTGCATTGCCATCAGTGAGACAGAGCATCAGAGTTACAAGGAAAGTCATCCTTTCTGAACTTCACACTTGAAAGGCGCTCTGAAGAGGAAGTGATGTCTTGGACATGTCTGTATTTGAGACTCCGCTACTCAGACACTCAGAGAAGAAATGATTAACCCTGGATGCTGCCTCCGTCGCCACAAAGAGATTGGAGATGTGATGCTGGCATTTTAGGACAGCTTAGTAATTTTTCATTCAAGTCCCCTGCAAATGCTATACATTTCTTTCCTGAATCATCCTGATCTGTCATCTATCCTGTAGTCATGTTTTGAACAAAGCAAATGTTAGCAGAGGACAAGGCTGCAGCATTTTAATCCAGCTTTAAATGTTGGCTACATTTCAGATGGTTTACAAAGAGCTTTGAAGAAGAAAGATCTATTACCTGTGTTATTTCAAGAGAAAGAAAGAAAGAACAACACTTTAATTCAGTTACACAAAATGTATTAAATTATTCAGTGAGGAAATCTGATTTTGATTTCCAAAACAAATATTTTGTTTAAAACCTGTGGTAGAATTTTTAACATTAACAGTACTATTGAAGACTATTGCCTTATTCTCAGAATTTCTCTCAATGATTCTGATCTCATTCTCCTGCACCAACACATTAGCCTCCAGATGGGAGCTGGGTTAAAATAAAGGTCAGGCAGCATCCCTCCTTCTGCTCAACAGTAATGAATAGCTCCTCATCTCAATAGAGTATGAGCCCAAATACTAATACAAGATCCTACACAATCTGGCTCCTCCTTGTGGTTTGCTTTTTTCACCTCCTTTGAGCTCATTCTGCCCCTTGGCTAATTCTACTACAAACAGACTAGTCTCCTTGCTGTTCCTTTAGACATACCTGTGGCTTCACAATGGGGCCTTAGTTCCAGTTCATTTCTCTGCCTCTGATGTGCTTGCCTGTGACAGGCTTGTAGCCTCACAGGCTCTCCCCCATTCAGCCCAGCTCACACGTCACCCTCCCTGAGACGTCTTCCCAGACGACCCATGCATAGTTGAAGCCTGTCTTCTCTGCTCTTACAGTGGCATTAATGATTCTCATTGCTGGTTTTTATTTTCTACTTTTTTTTTTAACTCCTAGAATATTCCCAAGCACCAGTAGGCACTTGATGAATCTTAAAAAATGAGTAAGTAGATATATAGATTTAGAAAATACCAGTTGCTGAATCTTTATTATCTGAGACCACCATTTTTAAATCACAGTTCTGTGTATAGAAGAACAATGGGGTATAACATGTGAAATCAAGGCGGCCAATGCTGTGTTTCTTTCAAAGGACTCTTAAGGAGCACTTCTGAGCCCATTCAGTTTATTGGCAAGACTGTGTTGATTGTAGCACTGAGGACCCCATTTCCATGACGGCTGATATCCAGCAGCTGTTTTCACAACGTGTGAAACCATGTGCTTAAAATTTACCTATTCTGTGCTGTTTCATTATAGCAGCAGAAAATGGATTAAGACAGGAGCTATACACATGGAGTAAGCTTTCATTACATTCATGGAACTGAAGATTACAAGGGCAAATTTATACCAAAGAAGTATCAGAGGACATCTTATAATTCTGCCCATTCTTGTCGTTCTGCGTCAAATATTTATCCATTTTCTAGGCAATTTAATGGTCTTTTTTCTGGGAGTGACCTACCAGACCCATGTGAATCCTGCCCGCACAGAAAGAGAGTCAACCATCGGCCCTGAATCCTCCATTCTATTTTGTTCTTCAGGATCCTGAAAGTAAGCATAGAAGAACAGTCCCAAACCAAAAAGCTCCATGCATTATGTGGGCTGGTGTTCTGTGGCTACCAAAGCAAGTCACACAGACTTCCTGACTTAGCATACAACTAAAGCATTTTGTAGTTCTTTAGATCAGAAGATTGACATAGCTCTCACTGGGTTAACAACAAGGTGTCTTTCCTTTCTGGAAACTCAATGCGAGAACTCCCTTCCTTACCTTTTTCAGTTTTTGGGAATCTACCCAAACACCTTGGTTCATGGTCCCTTGTACTCAAGGTTCAAAGCCGGAAGTTTTGAGTCCCTCTGATACTCATTACATCATCACAATCAGGAAAATGTCTCCTTTTCCAAGGATACGCTTGCTTAAATTGGATAACCCAGGGCAGTGACAAAAGGTCCATACTCTGTACTCAGTCTGCAAAGGCCCTGTTGCCAGGTAAGTTCACACACTCACAGGAACCAGTGTTTTAAGTTGAGTTTTTGTGTATTGGATAGTTGTACATTGTTCCACATACCCTATGGTGTTCAGGGATTTGGGATTTCCTTTCAAGATGGGAAGACTCACTGAAAGAGTTGCTGCACAAAGTGGTAAGGTAAATTTGCTTTTAGAAAGATAATTCAACTCCAGGTTTGGAACTGATTATCGGAGAATGGTCGTATTCACTAATAATAACTAGCTCAGTGTGTAGTACTCACTATGTAACTGGTACTTTGTGAAGTAAGTCACAAGCCTTAACTCACTTACCACTCTTCAGTTAGATAATATCATACCAACAATACAGTCTGTTGAATATAAAATAGACACATAAAGAATTTATGAACTCTGCCCAGTGCCAGAGCCAGGATCCAGTCCAGGCAGTCTGGCTAACCTTTCCTAATGTCCTAACCATTCCATGCAATGCCCTTAACAGTAGAGAACACCTCTTCTCAGACTTTGGAAGAGAAAGAAGCCTGTTTAAGCATAGTGGTCAGAGAATGCCTTGTAGATGCCATCAGAAGCAGAAAGAGGCCAAAGAGAAAGGGAGGATTTCAAAGAGTGGAGAGGAATGTAGAAAGACTTCCAGGATAAATACCTGAACTACGGTCAAGTCTCTGCTCTCTCTTTCCTATCAAATAGGATACCTGACCTCTATAATTGTGTGACTCTGAATGTTTGAAACAGTGAATCAGAGATATTATAGAACAATAAGTGCTGATGGGTATAGTCTCCCCTTTGATTGCTATTTTGCAAGTTTCACAAATAACTGACCACCTGAGAACTTGTCTTCCTGGAACTGAATTCCATTTTGATTTTCTTAGTCCTTCTTGATTCTCATCTCTTTGTGCCAAAGTTGTATTTTTTCCAAAGATGTTTTCAAAAGTGTTTTTGTTCTGATTTAATGGACTCAGTTTTCAATGTTTGGGCTGAAATTGAGGAGTGCTTTATGAAAAGTGAATTCATTTGAATGGTGAGGTTTCCTGTGAGCAGAAATGAAGTATTGTTCAACTCTGGAACTCCTAAGAGCCAGTCTCTTTTATTTTATTTCTAGATTTCCTTCCATCTTCTTCTTTAAAAGTTTTCAACATAACATCAAACAGCCTTCATCTTGCTATGAAATAGAGAAAGCCCTTTCATCCTTAGGCAGGCTGGTGGTGTGGGGATTATCAAGCAGGGACAACCAAGACTATTGTTCTTGTGAAATATACCAACTTAAATAGAAAGAAAACCTCCCTTTCCAGCTACTCACTGTGAAATGCTTCCTCTATATCTCTAATCCTTAAAACCAGAGATGAACACAGATGGAAGTGAGTTCTCAATACTCAGATTGTGAGACCATCCATAAGCACATCTTCCAAGGGAAGGAACCATGGTAGGGCCAAAAAAGAAGCAGTACTTACTGATCAATTATGTTGTGCACGTTGTAACATTAACATACCTTGCATTATTTGGTCTTTTGAAAACACATAGTAAACTTGTTATTTCCACCTTACAATTGAAGAAATAGAGATACAGGGAAGAGAGGCAACTTACTCAAAATGTTTATGAGTAGCAAGGCCAGGGTTTGAATTTAGAAACAACTTCAGTGATAAATCACACTATTTATCCTGTTAATTTGGTATCACTTTGAAAAATGATAATTTATGAAAGTTTCTGCTTCCTATAAAATATAAGAGAGAAGCAGAAATTTAGTAACTGTTGGGTAGAGAGATAAATAATCAGACATTGAACATCAAATATGTATTATATCTCAGGTACCTATAGAATCATCCTTTAATGCATATAGTAATATGATATATGGCTTATTATCATCCAACATCTTTTAAAACAGAGTGAAAAACTAAATTTCATATTTAATATAAAGTTAATAAATCGTATGTAATTCATGCTGACTATTTTAACAGACACTCATATTCCCTAGGATTGGAATTTAACCCTCAGAAAAAAAAGGTCATATATCTAGGTCAGTTTTGGTCTCTACTGCAACCAAAAGTAAGATTAAAAGCAGTTCATGAGGGGCTGGTGCTGTGGCAAGGCAGTTAAGCCACCACCTGCAGTGCCAGCACCCCTTATGGGCACTGGTTCTAGTCCAGGCTGCTCCACTTCCAATCCAGTTCACTGCTATGGCCTGGGAAAGCAGTGAAAGATGGCCCAAGTCCTTGGGCCCCTGCATCTGAGTGGGAGATCTGGAAGAAGCTCGTGGCTCCTGTCTTCAGATTAGCACAGCTCCGGCTATTGAAGCCAACTGGGGAGTGAACAGGCAGATGGAAGACCTCTCTCTCTCTCTCTCTGCCTCTCCTTCTCTCTGTGTGTAACTCTGACTTTCAAATAAATTAATCTTAAAAAAAGCTGTTCATGAAAGTAAAAATGCTAAGGGGAAGCTTAAGTGCAGGAGAAATTTGAGATGAGTATTCAAGAATGGGTTGAGTGTGGCAAGATAAGAGGAGAAATATGAAGAATAGAGGAGTCAACAAAATAAAAGGAATGAAGGTGGAGTGGTCCAAGGTTTATGGGGAAAGAGAGCATGAAGAAAAACATGTTTATTAAGGTATGAAATTGCTGTATTATAAACTTATATTCAGCCTTCTTCATTTCTTAAACTCTTCATTTGTAAGTATGCACACAGAGGTGCATTCACACACACACACACACACACACACAGATACAGCTCTTACTAAATATTCACAAAATTTTTACTTTCTAGTCAGAAACACACATGGACACAAAAGGTTTGGAGAATTTTGTAAAGATGTGATCATCTCAAATGCAGTTTTGTCAGTTTGCTTTTACAATCAAAGCACTGCATGAATTTCAAAGTAAATACAATCTTTATTATGCCAGAAAGCTCTGAAGTCATTGTCTTAAAAAATAAGTAGAGACAGCTTTAGCAAACAGGTACAGATATCAGAATCCTAATGTTTAGATGTATTCATGAATCCCATCAGAAATGTCGTGGAGAAGTCATGTCTCTGATGCTCTCTACGAGCTGTTTGACACTCTATGCCATACACAGATAAAAGGAAAAGGGAGCTGTCAAGCAAGTTATTGACCCCCTATTAAGGGACAAGAACTATACTTGGTAAATATTTTGTCTTTAATTACCTACCCATGACAGTTCTACATTGTAAACAAAACACATGTTTTAATACGACAAAAACAAAACAAGAAACAGAGGTTAAAAGCCTGACAAGATAAAACACCTCATCATTTTGGAAACAAGGCTGAGTTCAAATCTGTGAGTCACCAAAGCCCATGAACTTTATTCATTTTCAATTGCATGGCGTGATTAGCCAATGGGTGTATTACTTCTAGAATCATGAGCGAAAATTACCTATATCATTTATAAATCACCCAGTCTCGGGTATTTTGTTACAGAAGAAAGCAGGCGAAGAGGATCATCTTTGCTATTAGTGATTGGTAATTGCTAGTGATACTGTCCACCCTACCCTCCTGCCCATGCAGCCAACCTTCTTCTTCCTCACTGTCTTATTCCCATTCTTATTCTTAACAAAGATCTTTTTCAGTTAACTTTATATTCATAATATTAACCCTAAACTAATAAAGAGTTCAACAAACAGTATGAAGTAAAAAATAGACAAACAAAAAACACTGTTCCTTAACAGTGAAACAATGGCTGTTCAAAATCATGACATCTCAAAGTGTCAATTTCACTCCTATACATTAACTTTTAGGTACTCTATTAATTACCAGATGAGGGAGAACAAACGACATTTTTCTTTTTGGGACTAGCTTATTTCACTAAGTATAATGGTTGCCACATTCATCCATTCTGTTGCAAAACAGGGTATCATTGTTTTTTTACCACTATGTAGTATGCCATGGTGTATACATACCACAACTTCTTTATCCAATCTTCAGGGTTGATTCCGTATCTCAGCCATTGTGAATTGGGCTGCAATAAACGAGGGGGAACCGAACATTCTTTCATATGCTGATATACTTGCCCAGGAGCAGGATGGCTGGGTCAAATGGCAGATCTACGTTCAGATTTCTGAGATATAGTCATACTGTGTTCCACAATGGCTGCACCAGTTTGTGTTCCCACCAACAGTGGATTAGGCTACCTTTGTACCCACATCATCTTGCACATTTGTGATTTTTTGATTTCTATATGACAGTCATTCTAACTGGAGTGAGCAAAGCTTCATTGTGTTTTTTTTTTTTTACTTTTATTTAATGAATATAAATTTCCAAAGTACGGCTTATGGATTACAATGGCTTCCCCCCCATAAAGTCCCTCCCACCCGCAACCCTCCCCTTTCCCACTCCCTCTCCCCTTCCATTCACATGAGGATTCATTTTCAATTCTCTTTATATACAGAAGATCAGTTTAGCATACATTAAGTAAAGATTTCAACAGTTTGCTCCCACACAGAAACATAAAGTGAAAAATAATAGATGATTTTTTAAATGATGATGAAATCAGATCAGACCTATTGTCATGTTTAATCCCAGCGACAGTCAAGTTGGGAATTGCTAATTTCTTCTTTTTTTTTTTTAACAGAAGATCAGTTTAGTATACATTAAGCAAAGATTTCAACAGTTTGCACCCCCATAGAAACACAAAGTGAAATATACTGTTTGAGTACTCGTTATAGCATTAAGCCTCAATGTACAGCACATTAAGGACAGAGATCCTACATGAGGAGTAAGTGCACAGTGACTCCTGTTGTTGACTTTACCAATTGACACTCCTGTTTATGGCATCAGTAATCTCCCTATGCACCAGTCATGAGTTTCCAAGGCTATGGAAGCCCCTTGAGTTCTCCGACTCTTATCTTGTTTAGACAAGGTCATATTCAAAGTGGAGGTTCTCTCCTCCCTTCAGAGAAAGGTACCTCCTTCTTTGAAGACCTGTTCTTTCCACTGGGATCTCACTCACAGAGATCTTTCATTTAGGTGTTTTTTTTTTTTTTTTTTTTTTTCGAGAGTATCATGGCTTTCCATGCCTGAAATACTCTCATGGGCTTTTCAGCCAGATCGGACTGCCTTTAGGGCTGATTCTGAGGCCAGAGTGCTGTTTAGGACATCTGACATTCTATGAGTCTGCTGAGTATCTCGCTTCCCATGTTGGATCACTCTCCCCTTTATTTATTCTATCAGTTAGTATTAGCAGGTACTAGACTTGTTTATGTGCTCCCTTTGACTCTTAGTCCTTTCATTATGATCAATTGTGAACTGAAATTGATCACTTGGAATAGTGAGATGGCATTGGTACATGCCACCTTGATGGGATTAAATTGGAGTCCCCTGGTATGTTTCTAACTCTACCATTTGGGGCAAGTCAGCTTGAGCATGTCCCAAATTATACATCTCTTCCCTCTCTTATTCCCACTCTTATGTTTAACAGGGATCACATTTCAGTTAAATTTCAACACTTAAGAATAACTGTGTATTAATTACAAGATTAAACCAGTCACATTAAGTAAACAGACAAAAAAACTACTAAGAGGGATAATGTATTAAGTTGTTCATTAACAGTCAGGGCTATGCTGATCAAGTCACCGTTTCTCATAGTGTCCATTTCACTTCAACAGGTTTCCTTTTTGGTGTTCAGTCAGTTGTCACCGATCAGGGAGAACATATGGTATTTGTCCCTTTGGGACTGGCTTATTTCACTCAGCATGATGTGTTCCAGATTCCTCCATTTTGTTGCAAATGACTGGATTTCGTTGTTTCTTACTGCGGTATAGTATTCTAAAGAGTACATATCCCATAATTTCTTTATCCAGTCTACCGTTGATGGGCATTTAGGTTGGTTCCAGGTCTTGGCTATTGTGAATTGTGCTGCAATAAACATTAGGGTGCAGACCGCTTTTTTGTTTGTCAATTTAAACTCCTTTGGGAAAATTCCAAGGAGTGGGATGGCTGGGTAGAACGGTAGGGTTATATTCAGGTTTCTGAGGAATCTCCAGACTGACTTCCATAGTGGCTTGACCAGTTTGCATTCCCACCAACAGTGGGTTAGTGTCCCTTTTTCCCCACATCCTCGCCAGCATCTGTTGTTGGTAGATTTCTGCATGTAAGCCACTCTAACCGGGGTGAGGTGAAACCTCATTGTGCTTTTGATTTGCATTTCCCTGATTGCTAGTGACCTTGAACATTTTTTCATGTGCCTGTTGGCCATTTGGATTTCCTCTTTTGAAAAATGTCTATTGAGGTCCTTGGCCCATCTCTTAATTGGGTTGTTGGTTTTGTTTTTGTGGAGTTTCTTGATCTCTTTGTAGATTCTGGTTATTAACCCTTTATCTGTTGCATAGTTTGCAAATATTTTTTCCCATTCTGACGGTTGTCTCTTCACTCTCCTGACTGTTTCTTTTGCAGTACAGAAACTTCTCAATTTGATGCAATCCCAATAGTTGATTTTGGCTTTGACTGCCTGTGCCTCCCGGGTCTTTTCCAGATGTTCTTTGCCTGTGCCAATATCTTGAAGGGTTTCTCCAATGTTCTCTAATAACTTGATGGTGTCAGTTCATAGATTTAGGTCTTTAATCCATGTTGAGTGGATTTTTGTGTAAGGTGTAAGGTAGGGGTCTTGCTTCATGCTTCTGCACATGGAAATCCAGTTTTCCCAGCACCACTTATTGAATAGACTGTCCTTGCTCCAGGAATTGGTTTTAGATTCTTGATCAAATATAAGTTGGCTGTAGATGTTTGGGTTGATTTCTGGTGTTTCAATTCTGTTCCATTGGTCTATCCATTTGTTTCTGTACCAGTACCATGCTGTTTTGATTACAACTGCCCTGTAGTATGTCCTGAAATCTGGTATTGTGATGCCTCCGGCTTTGTTTTTGTTGTACAAGATTGCTTTAGCTATTCGAGGTCTCTTGTGCCTCCATATAAATATCAGCACCATTTTTTCCAGATCTGAGAAGAAGGTCTTCGGTATCTTGATTGGTATTGCATTGAATCTATAAATTGCTTTTGGGAGAATGGACATTTTGATGATGTTGATTCTTCCAATCCATGAGCATGGAAGATTTTTCCATTTCTTGGTATCCTCTTCTATTTCTTTCTTTAAGATTTTGTAATTTTCATCGTAGAGATCTTTAATTTCCTTGGTTAAGTTTATTCCAAGGTATTTGATTGTTTTTATAGCTATTGTGAATGGGATTGATCTTAGCAGTTCTTCCTAGGCCATGGCCTTGTCTGTGTATACAAAAGCTGTTGATTTTTGTGCATTGATTTTATACCCTGCTACTTTGCCAAAATCTTCTATGAGTTCCAATAGTCTCTTAGTAGAGTTCTTTGGGTCCCCTAAATAAAGAATCATATCATCTGCAAAGAGGGATATTTTGAATTCTTCCTTCCCAATTTGTATCCCTTTAATTTCTTTTTCTTGCCTAATAGCTCTGGCTAGAACTTTCAGAACTATATTGAATAGCAGTGGCGAGAGTGGGCATCCCTGTCTGGTACTAGATCTCAGTGGAAATGCTTCCAACTTTTCCCCATTCAATAGGATGTTGGCTGTGGGTTTTTCATAGATTGCTTTTATTGTATTGAAGAATGTTCCTTCCAAACCCAATGTGCTTAGAGTTTTCATCATGAACGGGTGTTGTATTTTATCAAATGCTTTCTCGGCGTCTATTGAGATAATCATATGTTTTTTCTTCTGAAGTCTGTTAATGTGGTGTATCACATTGATTGTTTTGCGCACATTAAACCATCCCTGCATACCAGGGATAAATCCCACTTGGTCTGGGTGGATGATCTTTCTGATGTGTTGTTGCATTCTATTGGCCAGAATTTTATTGAGGATTTTTGCATCTATGTTCATTAGGGATATTGGTCTGTAATTCTCTTTCAGTGCTGCATCTTTTTCCAGCTTAGGAATTAAGGTGATGCTGGCTTCATAGAAAGAATTTGGGAGGACTCCTTCTTTTTCAATATCTCTGAATAGTTTGAGAAGAATTGGAGTCAGTTCTTCTTTAAATGTCTGGTAGAATTCAGCAGTGAATCCATCTGGTCCTGGGCTTTTCTTTGTTGGGAGGGCCTTTATTACTGTTTCAATTTCTGTCTCAGTTATGGGTCTGTTTAGGTTTTCGATGTCTTCCTGGTTCAATTTAGGTAGGTTGCATGTGTCCAGGAATCTATCCATTTCTGATAGGTTTTCCTGTTTGCTGGCATACAAGTCCTTGTAGTAATTTCTGATGATTCTTTTTATTTCTGTGGTGTCTGTTGTTATGTTTCCTTTTTCATCTCTGATTTTATTGATTTGGGTCTTTTCTCTTCTTTTTTTAGTTAGTTGGGCCAATGGGGTGTCAATTTTGTTTATTTTTTCAAAAAAACAGCTCCTCATTTGGCTGATTTTTTGTAATGTTTTTTTGGATTCAATCCTGTTGATTTCTTCTCTGATTTTAATTATTTCTCTTCTCCTACTAGATTTGGGTCTGGTTTGCTGTAGGTTTTCTAGATCCTTGAGGTGAATTGAAAGCTCATCTATTTGGTGCCTTTCCAATTTCTTGATGTAGGCACCTATTGATATAAACTTTCCTCTTAACACTGCTTTTGCTGCATCCCATAAGTTTTGATATGTTGTGCTGTTATCCTCATTTACTTCCAGAAAATTTTTGATTTCTCTTTTAATTTCTTCTATGACCCATTGTTCATTCAGGAGCATGTTGTTCAATCTCCATGTGTTTGCGTATGCTCTAGGGATTCCTGAGTTGCTAATTTCCAACCTCATTCCTTTATGGTCTGAGAAGCTGCATGGTATGATTCTAATTCTTTTAAATTTGCTGAGACTTGCTTTATGGCCTAGTATGTGGTCAATCCTAGAGAAGGTTCCATGTACTGCTGAGAAGAATGTAAAATCTTTAGCTGTAGGATTGAAAGTTCTGTATATATCTGTTAGATCCATTTGGGCTATAGTGTCATTTAAATCTACTGTATCCTTGTTGATCTTCTGTCCTGTTGATCTGTCTATTTCTGAGAGTGGAGTATTGAAGTCCCCCAGTACTATTGTATTGGGGTCTAAGTCTCCCTTTAAGTCTGTTAACAAATCTTTTAGATAAACCGGTGCCCTGTAGTTAGGTGCATATACATTGATAATTGTTATATCTTCTTGTTGTATTGATCCCTTAATCATTATATAGTCCCCCTCTTTGTTACTCTTAACAGTTTTTGTGGTAAAGTTTATGTTGTCCGATATTAAGATGGCTACACCCGCTCTTTTTTCATTTCTGTTGGCATGGTATATCTTTTTCCAGCCTTTCACTTTCAGTCTGTATGGATCTTTGTTGGAAAGATGCATTTCTTGTAAGCAGCAAATAGATGGGTTTTGTTCCTGAACCCAATCAGCAAATCGGTGTCTTTTAACTGGACAGTTCAGGCCATTCACGTTCAATGTGACTAATGATAAGTGGTAACTTTGCCCTGCCATTTGCCAAAGATAAGTTCTAATATATGCTTTGAATTCCCTGTGATCGTTTGCTGTGAGGTTTCCTTCCTTTACCTTCTTTCATATTGATGACCGTGTTTCTGTGTTTCTGTGTGTAACACATCTTTAAGCATCTTTTGCAGGGCTGGACGAGTGGCAACAAATTCTTTCAATTTCTGTTTGCTATGAAAAGTCTTTATTTCACCTTCATTCACAAATGATAGCTTTGCAGGATATAATATTCTGGGCTGGCAGTTGTTCTCTCTTAGTACCTGGGCTATATCTCGCCATTCCCTCCTAGCTTGTAGGGTTTCTGATGAGAAGTCAGCTTTGAGTCTGATTGGAGATCCTCTGAGAGTAATTTGACTTTCTCTCTTGCACATTTTAGGATCTTTTCTTTATGTTTCACTGTGGAGAGTTTAATTACAACGTGTCGTGGTGAGGATCATTTTTGGTCGTGTTTATTAGGGGTTCTGTGAGCTTCCTGTACTAGGATTTCTCTGTCCTTCTCCAAACCTGGGAAATTTTCTGCTAATATCTCACTAAAAAGGCCTTCTAATCCTTTCTCCCTCTCCATGCCTTCAGGAACTCCTAGAACCCGAATGTTGGGTTTTTTAATAGTATCCTGAAGATTCCTGACAATATGTTTTAGATTTCTAATTTCCTCTTCTTTTCTTTGGTCTGACTGTATCCTTTCCTGTTCTCTGTCTTCTAAGTCCGATATTCTCTCTTCTGCTTCACCCATTCTGTTTGTAAGGCTCTCTATTGTGTTTTTCATTTGATCTATTGAATTCTTCACTTCATTATGATTTCTCGTCACTATCACAGTTTCCTCTTGTACTAGTTGTTTTGTTTCATTTTGATTCCTCCTTAATATTTCATTTTCACGAGAGAGATTTTCTACCTTGTCCATTAAGGATTTATGTAGTTCAAGAATTTGTTTTTGAGAACTTCTTAATGTTCTTATCAATTTTTTGAGATCTGCTTCTTGCATTTCTTCTATCTCATCATCTTCATAATCTTGAATTGGGGTGTCTTTTTCATTTGGGGGCGTCGTGATGACTTCCTTGTTTCTATTATCTCAGTTTTTGCGTTTGTTATTTGGCATATTGGAAATATTTGGTTTCTTCACTGTGGTGCTTTTTCTTGTTATACTATGACTCTAGATTAAGTGGACTGTCTGTTTTTGATGGAGCCTTAGAGGCTTGAGATGGGTGTGGCCTGAGAGCTCTGTTTGGTGTGCCAAAGGTGACACTCCCACGTTAGGCGTGATAGATCTCTCTCTCTCTCTCTTTCTTTCTTTTTTTGATTCAAAAGGGAAGTAATTCCGCACAGCTCGCGTTCCAGCGCTGGTTTGTTGAGTCTGCCACTGGTGTCCCGAACTGTGGGCTCCCACGCTCTCCACGCAGGTCCACTGTGAATCACGCATTCCGGAAGAGTTTCTTCTGCTGTTTCCTCCCCTACTCTTCCTTGAACCTGCAGTATCTCCACTGTTATTAAACTGTCTCTCCTCGGACTATCAGTGTGCTCCCTTCCTATTCCGCCATCTTGCCTCCTTCTCATTGTGGTTTTGATTTGCATTTCTCTGATGGCTAGTGATCCTGAGCAATTTTTTTTTTTTCATGTATCTGTTGGCCATTTGAATTTCCTCTCTTGTTCAAGTATTTTGCCCATTCCTTAACTGGATTGTTTGTTTTGCTGTTGAGTTTCTTGAGCTCTTTATGTATTCTGGATATTAGTCCTTTATCAGTTGCATAGTATATGAATATCTTCTCCCATTCTGTCTGTTGCTGGTTCACTTTGCTGATTATTTCTTTTGCAGTGCAGAAACTTCTCAGCTTGATGTAATCCCATTTTCAATTTTGGTTTTAATTGCCTGTGTTTCCAGTGTTTTCCAAGCATACTTTATCTATGACAATGTGTTGCAGAGTTTCTCTAAAGTTCTCTAGTAATTTGATGGTATATGATTATAGATTTAAGTCTTTAATCCATTTTGAATGGATTCTTGTTTAAGGTATAAGTTAGGTGGCTTGTTTCATACTTCTGTACATGAACATCCAGTTTTCTCAACACCATTTGTTGAAGAGACTGTTCTTGCTCCTGGGATTGATTTGAAATAAATTGGTTTTACATATATCGCCTGACTTCTGGAGTTGCTATTCTGTTCCATTGGTCTACACATCCATTTTCTGCCAGTACTAGGCTAATTTGATTAGGACTTCCCTGTAATATACCTTGATCTGGTATTGTGATGCATTTTGATTTGTTTTTGTTATATAAGATTGTTTGAGTTATTCAGGATCTCTTGTGTTTCCATATGAATTTTAGCATCATCTTTTCTAATCTGAGAGGAATGTCTTTGATACTTTGATTGGGATCACCTCAAATCTGTAAACTACTTTGGCAGTGTGGACATTTTGATGGTGTTGATTCTTCTAATCCATGAACAATGAAGATTTTTTCATGTTTTTGTGTCTTCTTTTTCTTTCTTTAATGCTTTATAATTTTCACCCAGAGATCTTTGACATCCATTGTTAACCTTATTACAAGGTATTTAAATTTTTTGTAGATATTGTGAGTGGGATTGGTCTCAAAAGTTGTTTCTTAGCCATGGCACTTTCTATGTATTCAAAGGATGTTGATTTTTATATGTTAATTTTATATTCTGCCACTTTAACAAACTCTTTTATGAGTTCCCATAGTCTATTAGAGGAAAGCTGATTCCCTATATATAGAATCATGTCATCTGCAAATAAAGATAGTTTGACATCCTCCTTTCCAATTTGTATCCTGTTGATTTATTTGTCTTGCCTAATGTCTCTGGCTAAAACTTCCATGACTATGTTGAGCAGCAATAGTAAGTGTGTGCCTCCTTGTCTAGCTCTGGATCTTAGTGTAAATGCTTCCAGGACTACATCGAATAGCAATGATGATAGTAGACATGCTTATCTGGTTCCAGTTCCTTGTGGGAGTGCTTCAACATTTCTCCCATTCAAAAATATGCTGGCTGTAGGTTTGTCATAAATTGCCTTGATCATCTTAATGAATGTTCCTTCTTTATTCAATTTACTTAATGCTTTCATAATAAAAGGATGATGTATTTTATCAAATTCTTTCTCTGCATCTATTGAGATAATCATATAGTTTTTGTTCTTTAGTTTGTTAATGTGATGTATCACATTATTGATTTGAGTAAGCTGAACCATCCCTTCATGCCAAGGATGAATCCTACTTGTTCTGGGTGAGTGATCTTTCTGATATTTTGTTGGATGCAATTAGCTAGTATTTGATGAAAATTTTTGTTTCTATATTCATCAGGCATATTGGTCTAGAGTATTCTTAATTTTTCATATCTTTTTCTGGTTTAGGAATTAAGGTGAGGGTGGCTTCATAGAAGGAGTTTGGGAGGATTCCTTCCCTTTTCGTTGTTGTAATAGCTTGAAGATAATTGGAAATATTTCTTCTTTAAATGTCTGGTGGAATTCAGTGGTGAAGGCATCCAGTCCTTATTTTGTTTGGAGGGACATTATTACTGACTCAGTCTTTGCTTAGATATTGTTTTGCTCATGTTTTCTACATTTTCATTGTTCAATTTAGGTAGATTGTGTGTTTCTAGGAATCTAACATTTCTTCTAGTTTTCCCAATTTGTTGACATACAGCTCTTTGTTGTAATTTCTGATGATTCTTTTTATTCCTGTGATATCTGTTGATACACTTCATTTTTCAACTCTGATTTTATTGATTTGAGCCTTCTCTCTTTCTTTTTTTGTTAGTTGGACCAATGATGTATCAATTTTGTTTGTTTTGTCAAAAATTCAGCTCTTCATTTCGCCGATTTTTTGTATTTATTTTTGTTTCAATTTTATTTATTTCTTCTATAGTTTTAAGTATTTCTTTCCTCCTTCTAATTTTGGATTTGTTTGTTGTTGTTATTCTAGCTCCATGAGATGCATTACTAGCTCATTTATTTGGTGCCTTTCCAACTTCTTCATGTAGGCACCAATTGCTATAAACTTTCCTCATAACACTGCTTTTGCTGTTTTCCATGTTTTGATATGCTGTATTGTCATTTTCATTCATTTCCAGAAAATTTTCATTTCTTCTATGACCCACTCTTCATTCAGCAACATATTGCTCAGTTTCCATGTGTTTGTATGAGTTCTAGAGATTCTTGAGTTGTTGATTTCCAGCTTCATTCCATTGTGGTCAGAAAGATGTGTAGTATGATTTAGATTTTTTTTCAGTTTCCTGAATCTTGCTTTATGGCCTAGCATGGGGTCTATCCTAGAGAAAGTTCCATGTGCTGATAAGAATAATGTGTATTCTACAACAATGGGATGAAAAGTTCTATAAATGTGGTTCCTCTCGTACTGAGCAGGATTACCATGGCAACAACACATCATCAGTAGGGTAAAACTAACCTGTCTCATGACAGCCTAAACCCAGCTCACGTTCCCTATTAGTGGGTGAACAATCCAACTCTCGGTGAATTCTGCTTTACAATGATGGGAAGAGCCAATATCGAAGGATCAAAAAGCGATGTCGCTATGAACACTTGGCCACCACAAGTCAGTTATCCCTGTGGTAACTTTTCTGACACCTCCTGCTTAAAACCCAAAAGCTCAGAAGGATCACGAGGCACTGCTTTCATGGTCTGTATTTGTACTGAAAATCAAGATCAAGTGAGCTTTTGCCCTTCTACTCCATGAGAAATTTCTGTCCTCCCTTAGCTTGCCTGTGTTACTGTTTGACAGGTGTACCGCCCCAGTCAAACTCCCCACCTGGCACTGTCCCTGGAGCGGGTTGCACCAAGCTGCAGCAGGCCTACGGGGACTAACGGGGCCGGCGCTTGGCGCCAGAAGTGAGAGCCCTTGGGGCTCGCCCCCCCCACCTCACCAGGTCAGTGAATAAAAGATACGCCTATGTGGTCCATAGTGTTGATTAACTCTATTGTTTCTTTGTTGATTTTCTGTTTAGCTGATTTGTCCATCGATGAAAGTGGGTATTGAAGTTCTCCATTACTATTGTACTATAGTCCATGTATCCCTTTAGATCCATTGACATTTATTTTAAATGGCCAGGTGCCCTAAATGGCTGCATAGACATTGATTATAGTCACATCTTCCTTTTGAATTGATCCCTTAATTATTACATAGTGTTCTTCTTTGTCTCTTAACAGTTCTTATGTTAAAGTCTATTTTGTCTGATATTAGGATGGCTACACATGCCCTTAGTTTGCTTTCTATTTGCATGGACTATCTTTTTCCATCCTTTCATTTTCAGTCGGCATGTGTCTATGTTGTAGTGATGTGTTTCTTGTAGGCAGCAAATAGATGGGTTTTGTTTTTTAATCATCCATACAGTCTGCATCATTTAACTGGAAAGTTGAAGCCACTCACATTCAAAGTGACTATTGATAAATAATGACTCAGCACTGCCATTTTTCTATAAATAATCTGCACAGAAATTCAAGAAACAACATTAAAGAAGACAACATGATCCCCCTCCAAAAAATTAAAAAACAAAACACTTCAATATCAGTATATGAAGATGAATAGATTGCTGTAATGCGAAAATGGAATTCAAAACATTAATAATAGGATTACTCAAAAGCAATGAGAATCAAAGCCATGAATTAAAGAAATCCACACATGAAATGAATGAAAAAAATTCCCATGAAATTGAGATTTTAAAGAGAAAGCAGAATGAAAGTATTAGAAAGGAAGAATTAAATAGATCTAATAAAAATGTAGTAGAAAGCCTTAACAACAGACTCGGGGAGGCAGAAGAAAGAATATCAGAGTTAGAAGACAAATCCTTTTTCAGTGAGATCAAGATGAAGGAGGAGAAGGAAAAAGAAGAAGAAGGAGAAGGAGAAGAAGAGGAGGAGGAGGAGGAAGGAAGAGGAGGAGGAGCAGAAGGAGGGGAGGAGGAGGAAGAAGAAGAAATCAGAAAAATTAAAAACAGTGTTGGAGATTTATGGAATACTGTCAAATGACCCAACATGTGGATCTTAGGAGTTCCTCATGATGTGAAAAGGGTGAATGGATTTGAATGTTTACTTAATGAAATAATTACAGAAAACTTATCTTATTTGGAGAATGAAAAGAACATTTGTGTACATGAAGCACTTAGAACTCCTAACAGTCAGGACCAGAAAAGATCTTCACCATGACACACTGAAGTCAAGTTTTGAAAAGTAAAACAAAAAGAGAGATTCTAAAATGTGTATGAGAGAAATGTCAGATTACCTTCAAACTATCTCCAACTACACTCACGCTGACTTCTCATAAGAAACCCTAAAGGTAGGGGCCAGTGCTGTAGCACAGTGGATTAAAGCCCCAGCCTGCAGTGCCGGCATCACATTTCTAATCCCAGCTGTTTTACTTCCCATCTGGCTTTGTGCTATGGCCTGGGAAAGCAGTAGAAGATGGCCCAAGTCCTTGAGCCCCTGCACCCACCTGGGAGACCTGGAGGAAGATCCCGGCTCCTGGCATTGGATCAGCACAGCTGCAGCTATTATAGCCAATTGGGGGGTGACCAGGAGATGGAAGAACTCTCTCTCTCTCTTTGCCTCTACTCTGTGTGTAACTCTGACTTTCAAATAAATAAAATAATTATTTAAAACAAAGTGTTTTTAAAGTAACTCCACAAGCTAGGAAAGAATGCAGAGACATAGCCCAAATCTTAAGAGAAAAAAGCTGTTAGCCTAGAATACTGTATCTTGCATAGTTCTCATTTATGAATGAAAATGAAATAAAGGCCTTCCATAAGAAACAGAAATTGAAAGAATTTGTCACCACTCATCGAGCCTTACAAAATATGCTTAAGGATGTGCTACACAGAGAAACACAAAAAGTCTTTGTTCTGAAAGAATGTGAAAGCAGAACATCTCCCAATAAAAGAACAATGGATATCAGTCACTATTTTTAAGTTAAAGTTCAAGTTTTCCAGATTATGTGTAGTTCTTCCCACCAGATATTGGTATAGGTGCTTTTCAATTACTTACCTAGGCACTACAAATGTAAACTCCCTGCCTACACACACCAACACATATCTTAAAAATATAAGGTTGTGTGGGGCCAGAGTTGTGACATAGTGGTAAAAGCTGCCACCTGCCATGCCGACATCCCAAATGGGCGCTGGTTCAAGTCATGGCTGTTCCACTTTCAATCCGACTCTCTGCTATGGCCTGGGAAAGCAGTGGAAGATGGCCCAATGCACCCACATGGGAAACCTGGAAGAAGCTTGTGTCTCCAAACATCAGATTGGCTCAGCTCTGGTCATTGCGGCAGCCATCTGGGGAGTGAATCAGCAAATGGAAGACCTCTCTCTCTCTGCTTTTTCACTCTCTATGTAACTCTGACTTTCAAATAAATAAATCTTTAAAAAAGATAAGGCTGCTGAAAGCCCAGTATGAGCATAATACAATATTTCCTTCAGAAAACTGAATGATCTACAATAGACACCAGTCAATAGCATTTATGAAATTGCACTGGGTGGACTTGGGAAGATCATCTGTCCTAGGAACGTGAAGGTTACTTGTGTAGGTACAGCTCCTGATTTCTAGATTGAGTGAGATGTGCAGGCTCCATGATGCTCTGTTCCTCCTGGTGCTACTTGCTTCTGGTTCCAGTGGTGGTCGTTTGGGCACATTGAAATTAGGCATGGGTTAACATGGGGCATCCCTTGGGTAATACACCAGGGTCTAAAGGTATCTTTTGGCCTCAACTAGTTAGAGGTTTGTCTTCAGAAATACTTACTCTTTCATAACTTAGCAGACTTGTGACCTATTAGCTTCCAGTTGGCTCCATCCCTGAAGCTGAGAACCACATATAAACACTTTCCCATGTATAGCTTATAAACTTACTTGTACCCTTCTTATTCTTTACCTGAAACCCAACACCAAATTCTTTCTTTCTCTCTCTCTCTTTCTCTCTCTCTCTCTTTCTTTCTCTCTCTTTCTTTCTCTCTCTCTCTCTTTCTTTCTTTCTTTCTTTCTTCTTTCTTTCTCTCTCTCTCTCTCTCTCTCTCTCTCTCCCTCTCTCTTTCACTTGCTCTCACTCTTGCTCTTTCTTGCACTTTCTATAAGTTTAATGATATCTTTACACATCAGGATTTAGTAACAGGGCTACATCCTTTAAGCAATGCTGTATTCTAATTGGCCTTCGTTTTGTAACAATTTTCTCATTCTTACTCCCTGTGATTTTAAGCCTAGAAAATACTGGTTTGTCTTTCAATTCAAGGTCTCAGATTTCTAGACCAGACTTTTTCCTTTACGCTTGCAAATTTGTTGATTCTCTCCTGAAATAATTTCTCTCTCATGTACCTTGGTATAGTCCATAACTACCAGGGCACATAATAAAAGCTCTGATCTATCACTTCCTCCTATCACATGGAGCGGTAAGTCTTTTTTTGGTCACAATGTAAAAGGATCACCATCTTTCTAGCCTGTAATATTCATTTCCTTAGTACCCACTGGGCCAAAACCGCAGTTATTACATATTTTAGGCAGCTCCATTTTTCTGACATGATATTCAAGCAGATAGAGTTTGACTAGGAAAATATAAACATCTCTAGGAATTTTGAGCAAAATATTATTTAATGTACATATTTGGAGGCTTATGAAACCATTGAAACAGAAATGTTCAGAATTGAGAATCTTATGTATGATTTTACAAACAACTTGCCCAATTAGAATACAGCATTGCTGTAAAGGATGTAACCCTATTACTAAAGACTTAAGCTTCTTTCAGAAAGTGTTAATAGCACAGAATTATATGGCATATATTATATATATTTTAGAAGTACTTAGTCATAGAACCATGCTTCCCTTACAGACTCTTGGGATGAACCTAGAGTCAAACTATATGCCAATTGGTCTGCAGAGTTAACTCAGTTCCAGCCAAGGAATATCTCCTGCAGAAAGAATAATGATGAACTAGAGATAACACATTTCTTATGACTATTTTACTGATGGTCCTTGGTATTTCTATGGAAACATTTTAGCATTGATATCATTTTGCCAAGGGGATACAAACATCCTGAATTTCTTCTTTTATTTCTTCCTATCTAATAAGCCTGGGGTAATTTTAAATCTTGGAGGCTTAGGAACCAAACAGAAAAAGAAAGAAAGATTTTCCCAAAGGTTCAAGAACTCACATTGGCATAGAACACCATTCACCAGCTTTGGGAAAGAACCACTTCCATGTTGTTTCATAAACATTTAAATGACTTTGACTCAGGCTTTAAAGGATTCTGTCATTGACAAGCTCTGTGATTCTGAGGAAGCTATTTAAATATTTGAGCAAGGCACTATCATCATCAAAGGTAGAAAGTACCTATAGTTCAAAGATGTAATGGAAATTATATAAAAGTAGTAAAATGAATCAATAGAAGACATTACATTATAAAAGATGAAATTAAAAGAAGATAAAAGAGAGAAATGCAAAAAAAAAAAAAGGATTGAAAAGGAGAAAAAAGGGGGAAAAAGCAGTAAACACATGGTGAGAAAACAGAAAAGCTTGGACCTAAGTACAAAAACAGAGTGTTCCTAGCAAGTGGACCAAGGATTAAATTCAATATCACATACTTGCTGAACAGATTCATATGTTGCTTTTATGATGGGTCTTCAACAAGTTCATGAGAAAAATGGATATTATGGAAAAATTATGCATGAATGGATTATAAACATTCTTGTTAAAAAATAAATTCATCTTTTAATTCCAATTTTCCATGAATTTCTTGAAGTACCCTTCAGTGGTACCCTCAAGAAGAGAAGTCCCTGCCTTTTTTACATCTTTTTTACTTCAACCTTCAATAATTTAAAATCTCTCACTAAACATTTGTTTTATTAACTTCTTCCAATTCCCATTATACCTTTGAAATGTGGGTATTTCACATCTTCAGTGATGAGAGTACACATAGAGATATGCATTTTCCAAGAACTTTTTTTTGAAGACCTTACATATATAGTTGAAGCAATAAATAGCCATAGCTTCAATTCACTTCCATTCAAGAGGTATTTATTGATCACCTACTAACTATGGTTATGTACTCAGGCATTAGGATTCATGAGGTGTATCTGGGAGCTGGTGTTGGAATCTGAGACAGATAGTATGAGTAACTCTTCGAGTCTCTGCTACACTAATCAGAGAATGATCCTTGTTTAAAAACTGTCTGTAGACTACAGACTCAAGAACAAAAGTTGCATCAGGAATGGAGTGCTGAGAGATTATGTTTTCTTCACAATGAAACACACAATCTCAACAAGACTGTCAGTATGTGAAAGCCACCATCAAATAGGTCACTACCCACGTTTTATAAACTGATAATACGATACTTTCATAACTATAATTTGTTGGGAATTCACAATTTCTGAATGGAAAATCACTTCAGTAATCATAAAATTAAACAGCCAAAAATATTTGAAGACAGTCCATGATACTTACTTCAAAAAGAAGACTTTGATATGTCTTAAGTGTCTAAAAAAGTATTTTCCATAACAGCTTCAGTGTAGGTTATAAATTATGATGAGATCTTTTATTTTAACAAAACTCCCCATAGCATCTGATGAAAACTTCAGGGAAGTTTATTAAAACAGCAAAAGTGGCTGGCGCCGCGGCTCACTAGGCTAATCCTCTGCCTTGCGGCACTGGCACACTGGGTTCTAGTCCCGCTCGGGGCGCCGGATTCTGTCCCGGTTGCCCCTCTTCCAGGCCAGCTCTCTGCTGTGGCTCGGGAGTGCAGTGCAGGATGGCCCAAGTCCTTGGGCCCTGCACCCCATGGGAGACCAGGAGAAGTACCTGGCTCCTGCCATCGGATCAGCGCGGTGCGCCGGCCGCAGCATGCCGGCCGCGGCGGCCATTGGAGGGTGAGCCAACAGCAAAGGAAGACCTTTCTCTCTGTCTCTCTCTCTCACTGTCCACTCTGCCTGTCAAAAAACAAAATAAATAAATAAATAAAATAAAAAAATAAATAAAAAATAAAAAATAAATAAAAATAAATAAAAAACCAGCAAAAGTTAGTTTCAAAACTGTTTTGGAAAATGATCAGATGATCCATAGACCCTTCAAACAGATTTCTCTCTTCGGAGAAAATGCAAAATTTTATGAACAAACAATTGTATTGAACAGATAAAAATGCAAATCCTAATTCTATTACTTTTGCATTCTTGAATATTTTACTTAAATTTCATCTGTAAAATGGGGAAACAGTGCTAGGAGAGGTCTATGTGACAATATATGAATGGGAAACATCTGTTACAGAGTACATGCTCAATAAATGGTGGATACCATTATTTATCTGAATTCTGACTCCTAGTCTATATTCTGTAATCCTGTCACTATGCTAAATTCACTAAGACTTATTTAAAAAGAGATTAATAACGTGGTTAGCATCTCTATTTAGTGAGGCTGTTTCTATTTGAGTCTTTTTACTCCCTGGCAAACAAAATTCATTTTCTTTCTTCATCCCTAAAAGAAATGAAGACAAAACTATCCCAGTCTCCATGGCCCAGAATAAGTTGGTTGAAAACAGAGACCAAGGAAAGCCATGTTGTGTCTTATATTCATATATGAGACCAACTTCCAACAGGAATTGTTGAAAGTAAAACAGCAAATGATGTATAAAAACAGGAAAGAGCGTATCTCTGTGAGAAATGAGTCCTGTGTGGATTTGTCAGATTCCTGCCATGCAACTGTGTTGATGAGGACCAAATCCTCAGAGTCATTCTCCACAAACAGAGCATCAATTTTTCGTTATCTTCACTGAGTAACTAATTTGCTCTTCATTATACTCTTGAGACAGTTTTTCTCAAATAAGATACCAACATATTTCATCACAAAATATGATTGCAGAAAATACAAATGGATTTTTACGGGAAATCCAAGCTTCAGTGTATTCAGGTGAGCTGCTTTCCATCATTTATAAATGTCTGTTTGGGGGCTGGAATTGTGGTACAAGTTAAGCTTTCAGTACCTCCTATCAGAGTGCCAGCTTGAGTCCTGGCACTTCTGTTTCGTATCCAGCTTTCTGTTAATGCACCCGGAAAGACAATGGGAGATGGTCCGAGTATTTGGGCCCCTACTACCCATGTGGGAGACCAGGATGGAACTCCTGGATCCTAGCTTCAGCCTGATTTAGATCTCGCCATTGTATCTCCATGTCTGTTGTTCTTCTTTTTTAAATTTTCTTTTTTTTTTCTTTTTGGATAGGCAGACTTAGACAGTGAGAGAGAGAGAGACAGAGAGACAGAGAGAAAGGTCTTTCTTTTCTGTTGGTTCATCCCCCAAATGGCCGCCACTGCGGGCGTGCTGTGGCGATCTGAAGCCGGGAACCAGGTGCTTCTTCCTGGTCTCCCACGTGGGTGCAGGGCCCAGCACTTGGGCCATCCTCCACTGCACTCCCTGGCCACAGCAGAGAGCTGGCCTGGAAGAGGGGCAACCGGGACAGAATCCAGCGCCCCGACCGGGACTAGAACCTGGTGTGCCAATGCCGCAAGGCTGAGGATTAGCCTAGTGAGCAGCGGCGCCGGCCTGACAAATGCAGTTTTTTAAAGATGTATTTATGCTTCAGGTATGAACAACAGACATGGCTGGCGCCGTGGCTCACTAGGCTAATCCTCTGCCTGTGGCACCAGCACCCGGGTTCTAGTCCTGGTCGGGGCGCCAGATTCTGTCCCGGTTGCCCCTCTTCCAGGCCAGCTCTCTGCTGTGGCCAGGGAGTGCAGTGGAGGATGGCCCAAGTCCTTGGGTTCTTCACCCCATGGGAGACCAGGATAAGTACCTGGCTCCTGCCATCCTATCAGCGCAGTGCACCGGCCGCAGTGCGCCGACTGCAGCAGCCATTGGAGGGTGAACCAACGGCAAAAGGAAGACCTTTCTCTCTGTCTCTCTCACTGTCCATTCTGCCTGTAAAAAATAAAAAGAAAAGAAAAGAAAAGAAAAGAAAACAAAAAAACTGCATTTGTCTTCATTCTCCTTTCTTCCATTAACAGGCTTCTCAGAAAAGCGTTTTAGACCACAACCTGAACTTCTCCATGCATTTCTTAACTTTGATGGGGTTTCTACACCACTAGCTGCATAGAAAATCTTTCTCAGAAGGTTTCTCATGCTTTGCCAGTCGCCTGAGCTAGTGATTGACCAGCCATCCCTTTTCTGAATATTTGTGATATTTATATTTTCTGGATCTCATCATACATTGGAAATTCTTCTTTTAAAATTTTTACCAAATTTATTTCTTCTGTTTTTTTTTTTCAATTTGTCTTTTCTCATGGCAAGCCCTTGTTTTTCTTTGTCTATATTCTTCTTTCTCTTCTTTTTACTCTATCAGCCATATCACCTACTCTTACTACTACTTTTAAGAAAATTAATTTAGGGGGCCAGCACTGTGGCACAGCAGGTTAAAGCCCTGGTCTGAAACACTGGCATCCCATATGGGTGCCAGTTCTAGTCCCAGCTGCTCCTCTTCCAATCCAGCTCTCTGCTATGGCCTGAGAAAGCAGTAGAAAATGGCCCCAGATCCTAGGGCCTGTGCACACATGTGGGAAGACCTGGAAGAATCTCCTGGTTCCTGATTTCAAATCAGCCCAGCTCTGGCCATTGAAGCCATCTGGGGAGTAAACCAGCAAATGGAAGACCTCTCTCTGTCTCTACCTCTCTCTGTAACTCTTTCAAATAAATAAAATAAATCTTTAAAAAAAAAATGAAGTTAGGACCTAAAACTTCCTCCTTAGCTGTACACCTACATTTTCAGTTGAGTTCTTTTCACCATTACCTAAACCATTTGGCTGTAATGGACACAAAATTCTCATTTCCGCCCTGGGCTTGTCATCTTCAAAGAGGCATTATTATGTCTTAGCTTTGTAAGAAGTCCTCAGTGGTTGTGTTTTGTCCTTCTTGGCCAGACATTGGTGAGAGGATCTTTCCTGTGTATGTCTGCACCCATAATACATTGTCCAAGGGCCTAGCAGGAGTCCAGTTCTGTTAGAAGCGATAGCATCTGTAGGTACCAAGCTCCAGAGACCATATCCCTAAAATTCGTATCCTACTATTTGAATCTTCCACTTACTCATTCCTTGATAATTCAGTCCACAAATATTGAACTTCTACTCTGCATGAGTCTCGGTATTTGATGCTCAACTAGTCTACAGTCATACAACCCTGAAAGCACCTGACCTTAGGAGCTGAGCAGGGTCGGTTCTGGTTAGTACTTGGCTGGGAGATGCTCAGTCAGTATTGTTAGACTTGCAAATACTTTATGTGTTACTTATTTCATTCTATTGTATATGTGACAGAAAATCAAGTAGTTAAGGATATGCCTTTCTTCAGTGGAGCCAGGGAATTGTGAGGGGACTCTACACACACCTACTAAAGTTTAAATCACAACATTCCAGCAGACTTGAATTAAAATTAAAATCAATATAAAAAAATAAAGTCATATCCATTTGCCTTCAACATCTCTCAGCTGGGAGTACCTAATTGACTAACCAATATGAATGGGTTTGTAATGTAAGATTTTTGCTCAGCCAATCAGATCCCTTTAAAACTATAACTATAAAACACCCTATTGAAAAACCTGCCTTGCATTTGCCTTATGAGAAATGATTTAGGGATTTAGGGTTGCTTTGATTTAGTCTATATGAATTATAATTCTTTGTTTCTCAAATAAATGCCATTTCCTCTAACCTCTATGTCCATCTTTTTATTTAGTTAATAAATAAATACTAATAAATAAATACTGAATTTTTTTAAATTGCTTACATAAATGTGTTATATCTCAACATCATGTCTTCAGATTAATAATATGATTTATCTATCTTTATGTCCCATAAAGCAACTGGTTTTGTCTTTCTTTCTTTCTTTCTTTCTTGTGGGGAGCAACTCGGACTAGACTGTTAACTGGAATTAAGACTTGTTCTATGCATCTGCTCTCCCACAATATGGCGCTGAGAAGGGAGAAACAGCTTCTACACAGCTGCCTCCAGTTCAACCAATAAACAGCAGGACCTGCTCCTGATTGAAGGAGAGCAGCGTACTCGGCATTGTGGGTAGCAGAGTTGAGATTGGTGGAAAAGGACTATAAAGGAGGAGAGAGACAACATGCACGAGGAACATCTAAGGGGAACATCTATCTGAAGGAACACCTGTGCAGCCCCCGAGAGAGCCGGCCGGCGGTATGCCGCTCCCCTGTGGAAGTGGGGAAAGTGGCCAGGGGGAACCGCCCTTCCACGGAGGTGGAAGGGACGGCAGCCAACCCGGGAAGAACCAGCAGCAAACCCGGGGAGGGCCAAGCAGACAAAAGAACAGCGCAGGGTCCTGTGTCGTTCCTCCACGAAGAGGGGGAGCGACATTTTCTTTCTTTCTTTCTTTCTTTCTTTCTTTCTTTCTTTCTTTCTTTCTTTCTTTCTTTCTTTCTTTCTTTCTTTCTTGACAGGTAGAGTTAAACAGTGAGAGAGAGATGGAGAGAAAGGTCTTCCTTCCTTTGGTTCACTCCACAAATGGCTGCCATGGCCAGTGCTGTGCCGCTCTGAAGCCAGGAGCCAGGTGCCTCTTCCTGGTCTCCCATGTGGGTGCAGGAGCCCAAGCACTTGGGCCATTCTCCACTGCCCTGCCGGGCCACAGCAGAGAGCTGGACTGGAAGAACAGTAGCCGGGACTAGAACCCGGCACCCATATGGGATGCCGGCGCCGCAGGTGGAGGATTAACCAGTGAGCCATGGAGCCAGCACCTAGCAAATGGTTTTCATAATCAAAAAGTGTTGGTCAGAATCCATTGGAAGTCAGTAAAGTATCTGGTAGAAATAGTTATCAGTAACTTGTGGGGTAAACTATCTGACACTTTCACTCTGAAAGGAGAGTTGGTAATAGACACAGAATTTCCTCTGCTATGGATCTGACTCTCCTAAAAAAATATTGTTCACTCATTGTATTTATATACTCAAGAAAGATTAATCCAAATTATGTCTCAGTAAATTTATGTTTTCTTATAATAGCATGGGAAAATTTCCCAATTGATCAATTATTTTCCTCACAGAGATCTCTAAGTACATTTCTAAATTGGTATTGCAATGCTATAGACTGAATTGTGTCCTTCCAAAATTGATATGTTGAAACCCTAATCCCCTTATGTAATGGAATTTGGTACTAGGGACTTTTGAGAGAAAATTAAGGTTAAATAAGGCCATAAAGGTGAAGCTCTAACTATCCAAAGCTTTGGTGTCCATAAAAGACAACCCTTAAAATGTTTGCACCCCATATCATAGTGCCAGGCTCAAGTTCCAGCTCCATCTCCAGTCTCAACTAAATGTTACTGTGCACCCCAAGAGGCAGTAAGTCAGGGCTTATGTACGAAGGTAACTGCCCCCACATAGGAGACCCCAACTGAATTCCAGGTTCCTGGTCCTGCCTGACAGAACCTCAGCTGTTGCAGGCATTTGGGGAATTATTAGCTGATGAAATATCTCTGTCTCTCAGCCTTTCCAAGAAAAAAAAAATCACTTGGTGATTTGCTTTAATTAGTGAAGAAAAGATTAACATTGGAAACAAGATAATGGAAAACTTACAGTTGTAAAGGACTTGTGGGTTTTCCTTGCTTCATATATACCCCAAATTCTATAATTGAGGACATATTTTCTATCCTTGAGGAAACATTTGGCCTTTCTTGTTGGTTTGTTTCATCTTTTCACAATATTATAGCAACTGTGTTCCCACAGAAGCAAGCATTGTTCTTGAAATTCTTCATATCATTGAAAATGATTAGTGATAGTATTTGTTTCTATCACTTAACTGCATCACCAACTGTTTGGAACACAGTGCCAGGAAAATTGTCAAACAAACCAAGCTTTGTTTTTCACTTTTCTCCCACACTAAGACAGGTAGTACTAAGGTACATATAGCCATTTTCATAATCAAGGAAATGGAAAAATAATTTTCTATAGCAATGAAAAACATTTGAATTAAACCAGTCCCTTTTATAAATGTGAAGATAAATAAAGTGTATGAGGAAAAAATTGTATCATTTAATCTTTTGCTGTAGGTTTTGAGAGCCTAAATTTACCAAGTATTATTTTAGAATTTAAGACTACATCTATAAGCAAAATAGGTATGATAACTGCTGGAGGAACTTTATAATTGAGTAGATAATGCAAACATATTGGCAATTGTAATAAAATATAAAAAGAACACTGTTGGGATAACTACAAGTGCTTTCAAAGAACCTATTTCCTATGATTAATCTAGTGCTGACTCTCACTTTTGTATTTGGAGACATTTCAACCATAGAAAATGCAAAGAAAAGTGTTAAGAAACCCTTTAAAATGTTAATGATGCTCATGTGTTAGGTAAAATATTATATGGATTTTTTTTCTTCCTTTGTATATGTGTTGTCCAAAATGTTCAAATGGAGAATGAGAAAATCAGAAAATCATATGCGCAAATGTTTGTGCATATTATGTTATGAAGATTGAAGAAAGAGTAGAACGTTCAGTGATGAAATTTCTCCTGCCATTTTTACTTAGACATCTTTTACAAGTTTCTGAGATGATTATATATTACTTTAAAATAGGGATTTGTGTTCTTTTTATAGCTTTAAGGGGAAAATATGAGATGAAAAACATTACTATATAATTATAATTATACATGTTCCTTTTTTCAATTGCAAATACATGTTTGTCTAATATTTATTCTGTACTGCTTTTACATAAGGATTCTCCAAATTTTATTATAATCATTAAAGTGTCATTCAGAATGTTTCCTCTTTGTCATTTCTCTGTGACTAGGCTTTTAGCTGCTGACAATGTTTTCACTGTTACAAGCAGCAACCTCCCAAGCAGCCAAGACTCAGCCAAGTATCAGTCTTTACTGTCTCCTATCTTTATTTTGTTTAGGTTTGTGGGCAGGCTCTGCTTCGACTATCTGCCTTACCTTGGAAAACAAGCCCTATAACCTTCAGTTTCTTCACCCATAAAATCATAAAGAAATACAACCTCCTGGTTGAGATAAAGATTCGATGAAGGGCACAGCCACAGGACTGCCCAGAGTACTCAGTTCAGAGCAGATCACCGGGTATTGTTTCCTCTCACTCCCCTCTCCTAGAAGATGGCTGCTTTTGCTGCAGTCTTACTTTTCTATTCCAAATCTTTGCTGTAATTCACTTTTCTCCAGCAATCAGCAGTGCATCTCTAGCTCTGCTTTTTGTAGCTCTGTCTTTCTTTTTATATTTCCTATTTCCAGCTACATTGACTGTGTCCCACCAATATTAAAAGGAGCTTATCTTATTTCTTTGCTTGATAAATAAGAGGCTGTTGATAAGAATAATAATGGAAAAGCAGATTGCATCAGAGTAGAATCTGGGGAAGGAAAGGTAACATTGAGTGAACTTCAACTTGAAAGAAAGGAGGAATAGTGGAGAAATGATTCTATACCCAGTGGTGATCGATGCCTTCAAGCAATAAATATCCAATTTTAAAAAGTCAGTCTGAATACAGGAATATGGAGGAGTTAAAAGAAATCAAGAAATAGTGAGAAAGCCAAACAAGGTACAAAAACACAGGTCTTGAGCTATGAAAGTGAAGGAAAAAATGATGAAGGGCATAGATTACAGATAAAATGCAGAGAGCACAGGGCTTAGGGAAGATTAAGTCCATTATGAGAGCATTTCAGACACAAATGGAAGACAAGGACAGTGGAAGAGGCAATGGCACCAGCAGAGAGCAGAGTTGATAAGATATTGATGTCTAAGTTCTCAGGAAATCAGACAGAACTTTAATCAACTGGAAATAGCTGCAAATAAACAAGATTATGGACCGTCACTATTTAAAAACAACTCCAGACATGTGAGAAGCTAGTGATTGTACATAGCATCTAATTTGAGGGAGCAAGTCACAGATTTTTTTAAAAGATTTTATTTATTTATTTGGCAGGTAGAGTTACAGACAGTGAGAGGTAGAGACAGAGAGAAAGGTCTTCCGTCTGCTGGTTCACTCCCCAAATGGCCACAATGGCCGGAGCTGTGCAGATCCAAAGCCAGGAGCCAGGAGCTTCTTCCTGGTCTCCTATGTGGGTGCAAGGGCCCAAGGACCTGGGCCATCCTCCACTGCTTTCCCAGACCATAGCAGAGAGCTGGATGGGAAGAAGAGCAGCCAGGACTAGAACTAGTGCCCATATAGGATGCTGGCACTACAGGGGGAGGATTAACCCACTGCACCACAGCACTGGCTCCCCATAGATTCTTAAAAATACAAAAACAATTTAAAGTGAGTCCACTTTTGAGGTGTGCCTAGCTCTTAAGGGGCATATGGCCACTAGTTGTAGTAATTTTAAGTCTTTATGGTTGAGTTTTCCTTCTCTTCCTAAGGGTAGAGTCCTAAAATAAATGCCTGATGAGAACCTCTACCTCTGACACTGGATATTTTTGAAACTAAGCTTAGAGAATGTGCTGCTTTACACCAACACTGTCTGTGGCTTGCTTCTGCCTACCAAGGAGAACTCAAGTTCCTACATCTAGTCCCAAGACTTCCACCATAGAGAGGGTACCAACTGACCCTAGTTTCTTAATGTTTCCCACAAGGTGCTTCAGACTCTGGAGTCTAATACCCTTTCTGTATGATGTAGAGGACTGCTCTATGTTTCTTGAAGCGTGAGAAGGAGAGCCCAAAGACCACGCCAAGGATATCATATGCCTTATGCTGTAGAGAAGAGATGGCTTATCCAGACACCTCCCGGGAATGATCCTCCAAGTGTGATGCCAACAACACTCATCACAGATGCACGCACATGTTATCTCCTTTACTTCCCAGAACAATTCCATGAGGTAGAAATTGATTTCTTCATTTTGCAAATGATAGGAGTCACTTTCTTCATCTTTCTGAAGAGAAGTCAAATAATTGCCCAAAGCATATGAAATAAATGTGAGAGTCAGTCTTTGTAGCCACCTTTCAAATTAGGTTTTTAAAGACTATGTATTTTGTTTCTACTCCCCAACCAACTTATTTTTGAATTACTTTATGCTGCACCAAATGGTTGGATCTTCCTTGACCTTTTAAGCTGGTATTTTACCATTTATTATGATTTCTTTCAAAGTCTTTAACGTTGATGCTATCATATTGCATTTTAGAGCAGTCTATGCAATTCTATAGTCATTTTCTCCTTTGAATTTAGAGCCACTGTTTAACTTCAATCTCAGTTTTGTCACTTTCTTGTTATAGTAGCCAATGACTTGGAGAAGTCATTTAAAGGATCTGTAGCTCTGTTTCCTTATGGAAGGGAGTAAAAGAGAAATGGGGATATTTCTCGTGTCTACATGCCAGGGTCATTAGAAGAATCAGTTTAGGCAATGAATGGGGAGGTGATTTGAAACATAGAAAGTGCTACACAAGCCTTGGGGCTGATTATGACATCATCTTGCCATGTCATTTGTATGCCTTTTAGTCCAGGCATAGACCAAATCTGTCTTTAATCCTTGATTAGCCCTTTGAGAGATTTAGCTATCACCAAAATACCATCAGGTCTTGTAATAATCTCCATAAGATACTGAAAAGCATTTCTGAAATGCTTCAATTCTGGGTTGAATGAAAGTTCAGGGATTTTCTCGCCTGCCCCAAAGGACAAACCGTGATGCTGGGAGTCATATGTGACTGTACATTCTTCTTCGCCCCTCAGTGTTTCTATCTCTATACATTTGTGGAAAAGAGTGTCAATAAAGAGAAGGCAAACAATGCCACACAAAGCAGTTCATTTCCAGATCCAATAGAGTCATTCTATAAAAGAGAAAGAATACATTTTTACTGATTTATTGCTTTGCTAATTAAAAAGTAATTTAGTCAGATTTCATTATAGTTTCTCCATTGTGAAGAAGCCAGAGGAAAAAATTTAATTTTTTAATGGCTGACCTTGTGGTTTCTTACCTAAGAAAACTAGACAATCCTAATTCCCTTTTAAGAGATTTAAAGGAATCTGCAGGCCTCAGTTTCTAGGCTTCTCCCAAAAGTTCAAGGGCAGAGGCAATTTTATTTTATTGTGACTGATGTGGGTTATCACAGAGGGACATGAAAAGTAAATCTATCGTGAAATGCTGATAACAATGTTTGTGTTTTAATTCTTTAGAGTTTATATATCATGAATAAAAATAAAAAAATCAATTTTAAAGTTAAAAATAATAATGGAGCTCATCCCTATCAACATTGTACAAATTTATAAAGACCATGTTTGTGAAATCTCTCTGTCTCTGTGTTTTTTTGATTTCTCATCTTATCTCTCATGTCTTCATGCATAACAAAAATTTTGGGTGTTGAAATTATATTTCCCTAAGTTAAAATTCTTTTCAGTTTATTTTGATGATACTTTGATATTTTTGCAAATATTATATAATGCTGTGTTAGATTAATTTCTAGCAATTATGAATTATGTTGCCATTGAAATGCTATGGTTTCACTATTTGGATACCTTGACATATACAGACATCGCAGCATTTTCCAATTATGTACAGTATTTTGTTTCAAAATACTTCTTGACTTTCTATGTTTATGAGCAAATCATTTATTAAAGCAGTTTAGTTGCCTGTTATCATCAGCACTTTTGGGGGATTTCTGTTGATTGTTTAAACTTTTTGGGGCTTGCATTCTTCATCTTCAGAAGTGGGGCTGATCTGTACCTCACAGGAGAATTGTGGTGTTAAACTGAGTTCATGCATATCCGGTGCTAGATTCAATGGGGGGGGAGGGGGGACTCAGTCACATGAACAAAATCACTTCAAAGTGAGGCCAACAGATCAACCTAACTGTGCCCTTGAAAAAAAACAGGTGTCTCAGTTTCTACCATAAAGCTAATACTTCTGCTCTCTGATTTGGAGAGATTTCGCTTTTGTTCATTAAGATTTTAATTTGGATCTAATTATTCAATCTCCTTAATTTCATTTCTTTTTCTTTCATAAGTGACATTTCTGTTGTTGAATTGGTGAGGTTGGGGGAAACTGAATTAAACCAAAAGAGATTTTCAAAAGGACTTTTTATCTACTTAATCTCAGTTTCCTGATTAAAAATTTATAAAAATGTATACATGAAAACACACATTGGTACACATGGTGTTCACATCAAACATAAAAAAAAAACTAATAGAAGAAGAAGAGTTCTAATGGATTTTTCAGCTCAGATTCATTATGGCTCTGATAAAACTGATTAAGTTTAGAAAACAAGCTGGTAATCAGCAGGTCATTGAAGGTAGATTTACAGTGAGAGTCATGCTAAGTCTTTTACCACCAGACAAGTTAAACATGGAACACTATTCACAAGATTCACAACTGTTTCTCATATGCACTGCTGTCTGTGTGTTGTGTGAGTGCAAACACCCTCCCCCCAGAAAACAGCTAGGTCTGATCAAAGCATTGTATGCAGAATGCGCCACACTCTGTACCTAATGCACAGCCAATCATACATCCTGTGTTCATGCAGCCCACATCCACATACAAAATACGGATCTTTTTATAGAATGCACATGTTTTTGAAATAGTCAACTGTTCCCAAAGTATACCATGGTGAGAACCGCGGTCTTCTCTGTTGTAGGGGCTATAAGCCCAGAAGTGGAGTGCAGAGACTTGACTATGCATAGTGTTACAGAAGGCTGGAGCACATGCCAATTAACTCTCAAACTCTCCTGCTCTGTTCCAGATAATTGTTATCAAGTACAGATGAGGGAATTGAAGCCTCAAAAAGGTTTGAGACACTCACCAAAGTCTCCCATGCTATTAAGTAGTGCTTTTGTGAATGGAGCCCAGAGCTGATTACAGAAGCTGGGTTTGCTTTTACTCCACCCAACAATGAGTGCCTGGATGAATAACTTGTAGGCATGAGGCTGGGGTCAGGAGAAGAGTGGACATATTCCAGAATCAGAAATCATTTCAGCTTGCATGACACCCCGGATCCATGAGAAGAAAAAACTGAAGAACACAATTGCAAAAGTAGGTTAGTGGCCGGCGCCACGGCTTAATGGGCTAATCCTCCACCTGCGGTGCTGGCACTCTGGGTTCTAGTCCTGGTCAGGGCGCCGGATTCTGTACCGGTTACTCCTCTTCCAGTCCAGCTCTCTGCTGTGGCCCGGGAGGGCAGTGGAGGATGGTCCAAGTGCTTGGGCCCTGTACCCGCATGGGAGATCAGGAGAAGCACCTGGTTCCTGGCTTTGGATCAGCACAGTGCACCGGCCGCAGCGGCCATGGGGGTGAACCAATGGACAAGGAAGACCTTTCTCTCCGTCTCTCTCTCTCTCACTGTCCACTCTGCCTGTCAAAAAAAATTTAAAAAGTAGGTTTAGTGCTCTTGAAGAGATATATTAGGAGTTCCTGAAGACTAGGAGAAACACAACTTGACTTTGCTGAGGAAGCTAATGAATAGTGTAAGAGGAATCTGGGTTCAAATTCTAGTTGCTGCTCATTTGCTGTGCATCCTCAGATGAGTTTCTTGCTTTCTCTGCATTTCAATTTCCTCATCTTTAAGGTGAGGCTAATGACATGTATTGAATGAGATCATGAAGTATTATTGTTGACATTAGTAATTAGCGGGGCCACCTGCAGTGCCGGTATCCCATATGGCCACCGGTTCAAGTCCCAGTTGCTTCACTTCTGATGCAGCTCTCTGCCATGGCCTGGGAAAGCAGTAGGAGATGGCCCAAGTCCTTGGGCTCCTGCACCCACGTGGGAGACTTGGAAGAACTCCTGGCTCCTGGCTTTGGATCAGTGCAGCTCCAGCCATTGCGACCGCCAGCAGATAGATAACCTCTCTCTCTCTCTCTCTCTCTGTTTTCTTCTCTCTGTGTGTAACTCTGACTTTCTTTAAACAATTATCAATTAGGGAACAAATTTCAACACTTCAGTTTCAAGAGAATCTGTAATCAAGAGATGAAGATAAATGGTAAATGTTTTATCAACTTACTCTTGACTCTGTGGTTACTCATAGATGATTAATTTTTCCAGATTCAATTGATTCACATATGAAAAAGGCATAAACATAAGCCAAATTCTGTCCATTGTGCAGGCTTTTGATGACAAAAAAATCACAAAGAACAAAAATCACTTTCTCAGATATTGAGTTATGTGCAGTTCTGAGGGGTTTCCCTGGATACCCACAACTTTCCATGATAGAACTAGAGCAGTCCCATCAAATTGGGACAATTATCACCTTATTCTTCCCCAAGAATTATCATAGGAATTGAGAGGCATTGAAGAAGGAATACCTATGGGCAGAGTCACAGTCTGGGTTTTAATAAAAGTGGAAAGAAAAGTTGGATTTATCAATGAAAATATTCATGACTATGTCCTGTCAGAAATTGCCCATGAAGTCCCTCAGGTAGAGAACCTGGATCCTGTTTGTCTTACCATCATTAGATTCTGGGCACAAGGAATATGGGGAGCGCTTAGATTCACCTGGTACAAGGGCAGAGCATGCTCCAGCACACGTTTTTTGGTGTTGTGTTCCTCACGCTAGAGCTCCCTTGTAGTCCACATTTCTCTGGGTTTTGCCAAAATATGTTTTCATACTTTTTATCAAGAAATTGCTTAAAGGTGGAAACTTTGAGAGTCCTTTCATGCCTGAAAAGTATCTCTAGTATTGCTACTTCAAAAAGAAATGCTAATTTGTTTACATATTGAGTTGCCGCATGAAGCCCATTATTTCACCTATATGCCACCTTCAGTTTCCTCCATCCACCATCTTCCCAAAAATCAGCTCCTTATGCATCTCAAGATGAGAATAGTACTATCAGTAAGGTTATACATGTTTCAAATGAAAAGCAGAATGGCATGTGCCCTGCAGGAAAGCAGAATTTGATGATTTCTCAACTATTCTCCATAATTGTGTTGAAGAATGACTTATTTTAAAGCCCAATCATCTGCTCACAGACTTCTGTTTTTAGTCTTTCTATTTATTCTAGCTTTAAGATTATCTAAGTTTAGAGTACACAAGAAATTGCCCTGTAGGGTAAATATGTAAAAGCTCATACACAACATTAACAAAGCAAACTTTTCAGAGTTAATTCTCAACTACCAAGTTGTATTACGTCTAAATTGCATCTTGCTGTATCTTAATATCTGAAATCAAGATGCATTTTATAAAACAATGCCATTTTACAATTTTAACAGAATTTTTAGTTGCCTTTTATAATGATATGTTAAATGACAATGATTCTTAAAGTTAATAGTGGATTACATTTAATGAAATGCAGTAGATGTCATGAAGAATTAAAGACAGATCATAGGCATGATTTTTGTATTTACACATGTATACTTGCTAGTCATGACAAACTGATCTCAGTCTTTTTTTTATGAAATTTGCTTTCCTGATATTCTGTCCCTGGTTTTTGTAAATTTCCCAGGGATACTCAAAAGTAGGTTATAGCATTGTTTTTTTTTTTTTTTAAAGATTTTTGTTTTTATTTATTTGAAAGAGTTACACACAGAAAGAAGGAGAGGCAGAGAGAGAAAGAGAAAGAGGTCTTCCATCTGCTGGCTCACTCTCCAATCTGCCACAATGGCCGGAGCTGCATGATCCGAAGCCAGGAGCCAGGAGCCAGGAGCTTCTTCCAGGTCTCCCACGTGGGTGCAGGGGCCCAAGGACTTGAACCATCTTCCACTGCTTTCCCAGGCTATAGCAGAGAGCTGGATCAGAAGTGGAGCAGCCAGGACTCAAACCAGCACCCAAATGGGTTGCCAGCACCAGAGGCAGGACTTCACCTGCTACGCCACAGTGTTGGCCTGTATTGTTTTCTCTCATAATACTAAACAATTATTGGACTTTTAAAATGTAGAATTGTATGCTGTTTAACTTGTAAATATTATCCTTTTGTTTATTGAATAATATCCCTTCCTGTTGTCAGAATTATTTTTAGTTATAATTTGGATTATAGGAGTGATCCTTGTGGTTTCCATTCTCAGTTATGTCTTTATGTTTTATTACATTTTTAAGGAGACACTAACCCTTCCTAATTCTTAAGAATTTTTTGATCTTTTTAATGTGATAATCATGTTAACTATCTCATTTTCAAATTGTTCTTTTATCCGATTACCTATTCATTTTTCCTTCTTATATGCAAAATGTTTTATTGTTTTGATGGAAATTAACCATAATTATATTCATGATGTTTCTGAAAGCAGTGGGAATGTGATATTCAACAGGTGTACATCTCCTGTTCTGGAGCTGGGAGCCCTGAACAGCATTTGTTTAATTGTCTCTACCATGTCTGGACACCTGCTTCTGTGTCACTTATTTCCCTACATATTGGATATCCATCTTGGTGCTCCCTCCAAATGCAGGCCTTTGTTCTCTTCTCCTAACTGATTCTGATGGTCAACTCTCTAACTTGCTAATATTCAAGTGTTTCTAATTTTAGTAAATATTATTTGTGTCCACCAGATGTCCTCAACTCTTCCTCCACTTCCCATTTTCTAAGTCTTAGCAATTTTGCCAATAACGCTTGAATTATATAATTCTCCCTAAGAGCATTGTCTTAGTTCTTTTCAAGCCAGGATTAACTAGCCTTTGGTTTTGTAACTGTTTTATTTCGCAATGACTCCTAATCTCCACATCTCCATCAGCATATTTTTAAAAAACAAGTTTTGCCTTACCTTTGCATGAAAACTATAAAAGTCTTTTCATCACTTTCATAAGAAAATTACGAATAGTTGACTTAGCCTACTTTTCCCTGAGTAATCTTACCCTTGCACGCTTATACCTAGTAGCTCCTTTCTTCCTGACTCTATTACACATTTACCATGGCCTTGCTCTTTTTCAACTGCATCACAGAAACATATGTCTTCCTATTCAGCCTGCTTCTCTTCCTTATCAGAGTTGAATTCAAAATGCTTACACATACTCAATTTGTGTCTTTATATTTTCTTATCATAATATGCTTTCACCAAGTCACTAATATCTTTTCCAAAAGATTGCATTTAAGGATTGGTCAATTCTCTCACTCAACTTTCTAAATATGAAGTATTTTTCCATTTCTCTGCTATTATGAAAGCTGTTATTATGAAAGCATCATTTTCACAGAGATGTATATACTACTATCTCATTTTTATAGTTTTTATGATGGAAAAGTGAACATCAATCATTTTTATACAACTTGCTTTTCTCAGTTTGGTTATTTTGTTTCCTGTTTTGGTTCTTGTTTGTCTTACTGATCTCCAGATGACTTTCATCTTTTCATTGTTTTATTTTTTGGTCAAGTTTCTGTTCGCTCTTCTTCACACTTCTTAATTTCTTCATCAAAATTTTCATCCATATTTTTTCTTTCCTCTTTTTCTGGGAGACCATTTTCAGTTTTAGCAGTTAAAATCAATTTAACAATGTACAATGCTAGTTGTGTTCATTACTGTACTCTAGGTAGAATTTAATACCATGTTGGTTTTATTGACACTTTGTATCTATTCAGATGTTGTTCCACTGTGCTTGATTTCCTCTTTGTCTTACCATCTTTCAATGTCCAGCTTTCACTGATAACTCAAGAACAGAGAAAGTACCTGAAAAACTACCAGGGTTTCCTCTCTCTCTCTCTCTCTCTCTCTCTCTCTCGCGTGCGCGCTTTTTTGTAAATATGGATGTGACTTTTATTTATCTGTTTGAAAGGCAGAGTTATATAGAGAAAGGGAGAAACAGAAAGTGATCTGTCATCCGTTGGTTCATTCCCCAGCTGGCTGCAATGGCTGGGGTTGGGTCAGGCTGAAGCTAAAAGAAGGAGTTTCATCCAGGAGCTTCATCCAGGTCTCACACATGGATGCACGAGCTGAAGCACATGCGGCATCTTCAGTAGCTTTCCCATGAACATTAACGAGGAGCTGGATCAGAAGTGGAGCAGCCGGGACTGGAACTAGTGCCCATGAAAGATCCTGGAGTTGCAGGCAGTGGTCCAACCCACTGTGCCACAAAGCCAGCCCTCCTCCTTCCCTCTCCCTTTTTAAATTTTATTAATATAAAGAGAACAGATTACATGCATATAGTAGATAGGATTCTAAGAAGGTAACCAGTTTTTGCCCTCCCTCAAGCCCCCTCCTTTCTTCCTCTCTTTTTTTTCCCCTTTAATTTTTTCAATAACATACTTTAAGTTTACTTTATTAACACAATCACAGTTTCTATGGATGCAGTCACATCAATGACTTTTTGATAATGAAAGTTGGAGGAATCCAAAATCTATAGTTATATGAAAATCTCACATGTAGACAACTTTTAGGGACTATATTTCCATTATAACTAGTGATATTTAGAAGATATCAATTAAAATTCAGATCAGCTTAATCCATGAGATGTAGGGTTGAGGAAGTTTTGCCAATGTTTCATCAGATGATCAAATGAGCTTTAAAGATCTTCCAGAAGAAATTAGATGTTAATAAGGATTGTGGAAAAGCAAGAAACAATGTAGATAAAGCCAAGAGAACAAAAACAAATTGGCACTCAATGTAATATTGGTGGGGAAAGATGGGATAAAAGGCATCACAGTGTTTAAGTACTTCCCTGTCTACAAACTTGAAAGAAGCTGAGTTTGGGAGGGCTTCAGAACTCAATTGGCAGTCAATAGGTTCTGGGGATTTGACTTAGCACTATGCACATTCCCAACCAAGGGTACAACCCATCGTTATCCTTTCCTCTTTTCCTTCTGTGATGTTTTTAATTGCTCAACAAATTCTCTGGCCCCTGGATTATTTTACTAATGTGTAGCAATCTAAAAGAGAATTGTGATCAATCTTTAGTCTAAAATATAGGTTTTTAATTTTAATTTATCTTTATTCTCATTTTTATTTTATTATAAAGGCAGATGGAAACAAAGAAAAAGAGGTAGAAGAGAGAGACAGAGACAGAGATCCTCTGTATGCTGGTTCACTCCCCAATGCTTACAACAGCCAGGGATGATCAGGCCAAATCGTGAGTCTAAATTCAGTCTGGATCACTCACATCAGTGGCAGTTACCCAACTACTTGAGCCTTCAACTTGCTGCCTTCCAGAATGCGTATCAGCAGGAACCTGGATCAGAAGCCTAGTAGCTGGGATTTGAACCAGGCACTCTGATATGGGATGAGACTATCCCCAGCATAAACTTACCTGCTGTACCAAATGCCCACCCTTGAAATGTAGGTTTTCAAACCCTACAGTCAGAAAATATTCACATAGGTTGAAGACTGGGGTTGGGAGATTGTTTCATATGAGTATGTGATGTAAGTAGTGTTCAATGCACTAGATGATCTAATAAAATCTTTATTGACTTCTGTTTTTGACTCTCCAAATGTGTATTATTATTTGTTTTTAAGAAATAAAATGGCACACTTCAGATTCCTCCTCTTCTTTAAGATGTTAGTAACATTTGGCCCTATCACCACTTTTCTCTATAAAAGCTATAAAAAATCATCTTCATCCAGTAATCCAGTTCTCAAGGACTATTTCATGCCTTTCAGCTCTTTCTCTGCCTTCATATTTGTTTTTCTTCTCCTACATCACCAATAGTTTCTCAATATTCAGACTTAGACATTCTCATTGTTCATTCTATCTCCCTTAGCAACCTTTCCATCCCCTTGACTTCAGCTATAATCAAGTGATTTACTAATATATTTCAAATCCCATACTCCTTTCTCGAATAGTAACTCTCAGATATTTACTTGACATCTTCTTTGTTTTTTGTTAAGTACACTGCAATCTTACGGAGCCAAACTTATTTTTCATTATGCACCAGTAAACATGGTGTATTGGTCAGCTTTTCATGACTGCAAATAAACACCCAAGAGGAGGTAATTTATCAAAAAAAAGTCTCATTTTCACTCATTGTTTTAGAGATTCAGTCCAAGATCAGGCAGCTGTATTGTTTCAGGCATCTGGTGAGGTCAGAAAGTGACAGAAGAATGATCACATAATGAGCCAGGAAGCAGAGACAGAGAGCAAGCTCATCATCTACTCCCTATGCTGTCTCTCCTTATAATGAAAGCATAGTTCCAAATTAGGGATTTCAGTCTAACAATCTAATCCAGTATAATTGATTTCAAATGCGCCACCTTCAGATACCATATTTGGCCATAAAAAGATTAAGTTCCATTCTTAATCCATTAATATAAAACTCTAGGGGTTATGTCTTTTAATGCATAGGTCTTTTGGTAACATCAATATTATTCAAACTATAACAACATATTATTTTAGCATTCTTTATTTCACTAAAAGACTAAACTATCTACTTTCTGTTATGACCTTATCTCTCTAACTTGTGCAAATAGCACTTCACCGAATACTGTCCATTTCCCCTCTTAAACATTGCAAAAATCACCTCAGTATTCCAACTTAATCACTACCAATTTGGACAGCTTCCTAATATCTATCACCATTACAAATCCAACTGTAGCTACTGTGGCCATTTTAAAACATGCATTTGTTCCCCAACATCCATGGTTAAGATTTCTCAGACATATGTCATAACTTGGAAGATGAAGACAGAACTTCTTAATGTGGTTCATAAAACCATATCTCCTCAAGTTCACCCTCTTCCATCAGCGGGTACCAAAGAAACACATTCTCTCACTCTCCTCCCTGCTTACATCCCCTGTCATAAAGTACCTATATCTTTGTTCTCTCTTCCCGTGCATACATCTTCCTCTCTTTAAGATCTTATTCTCATAGGATGTGTTTCTGACCACCCTGACGAAGCCAACTGCTCCCAGATCCACAATATAACACTGTTTCATTTCACAGCACTTTGTCCAGTTGAATTTTTCATGCCTGTTTGCGTGATAATTTCACATTTTACACCCTGACTCCATGAGGGTAAGGACTATGCTATCATTTTCTCAATCAACTTCCCTTTTGATACCTGCTTCAAAACTTATTTAGTAATAATCAATTCAATTTAGCACATATTGCCTAATAATCATCAAAGAACATTCACATATCTTTAATATCATTAGTGTCTGATACTAAAATCCACATATTAACCCTAAAAGAATCTCATTCATCATGGAAGTGTGGTGCTATATTACACTGTCATGTGGGTCAGTTTAATACTTGTATCTCCATAAAAGCAGAAACCCAGCTGAGTAAATTTCTCTCTATCTCTCATTGATAAACTAACATTTTAAAATATGCCTACCAGATCTTAAGCACATTACTAGATTTTATATATGTTCTGTCACTTAATACCCCTATGATCTCTCAAAATTAGTATTAATAAGCTCCATTTTATAGATGAGGAAATTAAAATTCAGAGCATTTAAAAAAGTTGACCCAGGTCATATAGCTCCCTTCAGGAACTATTAAATTATTTTCCATTAACTGGGACTTGTGATGTTAAGCTATGGGTACAGAGGCTAGAACAAATTTCACATATATATTGGAAGATACCATCTGTCAACTTGAAGTAGGCAGGCATACAAGCTAAAACCGGTTAGGTTTGGGAGCTGGAAGACCATGCCTTCACCACACCCCTGTGTGACCTCACGCCCTACCTGATACCTTCGCCACGCCCCTGTGTGACCTCATCTCCCTACCTGGCCACACATGGCTTCCCACCAGCCAATCAGGTTAATTAACCACTCCTCTTTGGAAATGTGGGACACAGTGTCCCACCCTTCTCTTCTGTTTCCTGGCCTCTTGCCAAGAGGGGGCTTGCTATAGCCCTGCACCTCCAGGGTGCATGGCCTTCAGGCCACCCTCCTTAGGCTTCCTGACCTAGGTGCTCCTCCACGTGGCTGGTTCCTGGTGCTCGGCATGAACCTAGATTTACCTCTCTCTCTCTCTCCTATGATTTCTCCCACTGAATAAAAGCCTAAAATGTACCATGCTGCCTCATTTATTGATGCTGGTATTTAGAATTCTTCTCTAAATATTAGGCAAGAATCCTCTCATGCTTATTAATATTGGGGATTTATTAATAAGCATATGGTGATATCGTATGGCACCCCAAATTCCGGTATATAAATTTTAGGGGTTATTCTCTGATATCAAACTCACAACCTAGTTTATCTCCATTGAGATCAACATTCACTACAAAGTTACAATACCTTTCCCTGGAGCCAAAGTGACAGTCATATTTGAGAGAGCTTGACATTTTTCTGAGGTTGACAAAGAGTATCTCCTCTTCCCTTTGCTTTCTCAATTCTTTCCTTATAACATGGGAGAAGAATAAATAAATCCATTAGCATTGATTATGCCATATTTCAATGTTTTTCTGTTGCTACTTTGTCCCTGGAAATAGACAAAAAGTTCAATTGGCATCATCTATCAAATTAATTCCTAAAAATTGTGGCATCAGCCCTAAAAAGGAGAACACAAAGAATAGAATAGTTGCTTTGGCAAAGGTACCTGACAATAATGGAGCTTCAGTGTCATAACAGTTTATAGATCAAGACTTGAATAGAATCCCATTTATTCAAGCCCAGTGCTGATGGTGACATAGATATTTCTTTACCTCATGACTTGGAAACAGTTCTTTTCCAATGAGGCACCAAATATTTAAATAACTAGTACCCTGAATTTATACACAGAAAAATAAAGTTACCCCATATGCCTGTATAGTTCTATAGACTTGGAAGTTTAGAACATATTATCAAATACCTTTTAGCATTTTTTATACATGGGAGGAAGAATGAATTTAGTCTTTATCATCAGATTGAGCTAGTTTTCCCTCTGTGCTCTATCAAAGTGCATGACATAAAGAAAGCATTGAAAATCAAGGCATAATGATTCCTAATTTCTTAAGTATCAGGGAAGGCAGTAGCCATCCTGAATGTAAATGTCCCCATGCCTTTCCTTTCTAAGCAGTGTGTAATCTATGGAGTCTTGAGTAATGATAAACATATTAATAATATATTGATAGTACCATACAGCTAAAACAGCTGAGCTCTAACTATGTTCTGTGTTGAACTTTATCTCCTTTAGTCTTCCACAGTCATCTGAACTATATAGCATTATAGGAATTCTCCCTCACACATAGTTTCACTTTTTGTGGTTTCAGTTACTTGCAGTCAACTGCACTCTATAAATCTTAAGTGGAAATTCCAGAAAGACATAATCCATAACTTTTAAATTGTGCCTCAGTTATGTTGGTAATTTTATTATAGTATATGGTTTTAATTGTTCCATTTTATTATTAATTATTATTAATTTCTTACTGGACATAATATATAAATTAAACCTTTTCAAGGGTAAAATTGTATAAGGAAAATATAGCATTTATAGGACTTGACACTATCCACAGTTTCAAGAGTACACTGAGGATCTTGGAATGTATCCAGATAGATAAGGTGTATTTCCAGTTTTCAGATGAGGAAACTGAACCAGTAAAAAAAAAAAGTGATGTGCCCAAGGTCTCATAGCCACTAAATATCAGAGCTGAGATGCATAGTCTATCCAAGTGCTAGAACTCTCAGATGCCTCATCTCAAAGATGAAGGTACATTAGACAATATATGCCTGGGCATTTAAAGTGCTTTCAACACATGACAAAATAGACCATTTGTCTGTCTTTGCCCTAAAGAGAGTACACTGGGGAATATTTGTTTCTGTTGGAAAGGAGCATGTCTGCCTCCAACTCCACTTACACGTTTTTCTCCAAGATATTCTGTATGGAGCAGAATAACAATCTCCCTCAATTTTAAGGGTGCAAGAAGACCAGGAGAAGCATAAAAGGAAAACTTTCTTTATTGCTTATCAATAAAAGGCTAAACTCCCACCCAAAGGCATCCATGTCCGTGATGTTTAGCCTGAGGTTTGCTGATGAGATACGCTGAAAACACACTCTTCCTCTCCTTCTTAGAATTTATCAGGTACCTATTTCACTATCATCTGTTGCCCCAGAGAAGCTGGGCACCTACTTAGCATATGTTCAGTACTGATGGAATCCAACTCTGCAATCCAAGAGCTAATCAAAGTCACAAGAGAAGCACATTATAATCTTCCTTCTTTCTCTTCTCTGCGTGCCATTATATGAAACTTCCATTCTTTTTTTTTTTTTTGACAAGCAGAGTTAGACAGTGAGAGAGAGAGAGAGAGAGGGAAAGGTCTTCCTTCCGTTGGTTCACCCCCCAAATGACCGCCACGGCTGGCGCTGTGCCGATCCGAAGCCAGAAGCCAGGTGCTTCGTCCTGGTCTCCCATGCAGGTGCAGGGCCCAAGCAGTTGGGCCACCCTCCACTGCCCTCCCGGGCCACAGCAGAGAGCTGGACTGGAAAAGGAGCAACTGGGACAGAATCTGGTGCCCCAACTGGGACTAGAACCCTGGGGTGCCGGTGCTGCAGGCAGAGGATTAGCCAAGTGAGCCACAGCGCTGGCTGAAACTTCCATTCTAACACTGTAGAAATTGAGTGTTTTGATCTAAACTCAAGTGAACCTCATCTCCAATTCCTTTCAAAGAGCCAGCCCTATGCTTTCATTTTAAGCTAAGTCAAGACCCAGAAATTCTCCACTTTGGACAACTTAAACTCTACTGTCAAACTGTTCAATCTGTGTGCCTTATAATTTTTCATGCTATCCTAAACCTATCACTTCTATATTGTTACTTAAGTAGTACTTTAGCTCTTTTATCCTTACATTTTAATCAGTCCATAAGGACCTTATAACCTCAAGCAATCCCTGAATAAACTGGACTCATGTTTGATCACCAAAATTATTCCCTTTTAGAAACAACTCAGGTCGGCTCCAAGATGGTAGAATAGGGAGGGAGCTCACTGATAGTCCAGGAAAAGATAGCTTAATAAAAGTGGAGATAGTGTACTCTCAGGGAAGAGTTAGGCAAAAAACTGCAGAGGAAACTCTTCTGGAATTAGAGGGACACAGTGGATCTACGTTGAGGGCATAGGCGCCCACAGCTCAGGAGCCCAGCTGCCGAGAGTCTTCTCCTCTGCACCAGCACTGGAAAGAGAGATGAGGCGAAGCTGCAGTAGCCCGAGACACTGGAAGAAAAGCAGCAGGAAGAACTAGAGGGAACAAGGCTTGAAGCCCTGTGGGGGAAAGAACACCAGCCTAACTAGAAGAGAGGAAAAAAAAAAAAACATAACAGGGACGGTACGGACACGATTCTCTTTCTACACACACCTTATAAAGGCATGAGAGACAATAGAGTAGGTGCCATTTTGGACAATATGTAAAAGCTGTGCCAGCTCTGTGCTGGGCCCACCCTCAACCAAACCAAAAAAACCTGACTCTGGTGGGGAGTAATAACAGGAGACTAAGACCTAGTGAATGTGTGGAGCTTATTAACTGGGCTTGTGGGGTGGGGGAAACTGAGGGTGTGTGGGAGAACTCACAGTGTGGCTGAGACATGAGTAGTCTCAGTGGGAGATGGCACAAACTCGGGCAGCCTTGGCTACCTGGTGAGACATCGCAGGGGAATCTGAGCTTACACTGAGGACTGCACAGATCCTTTGTGTGGTCCTTGGGACAGAGCAGACCAATATTTTATCCACTGGGGCTAGCACTCAGACACTGATTGCTATCAAGGAGAAGAGCTCAGCTGAGTGGAAGTACTTCCCTTCTGAATAAAAAAGAGAGAGAGAAGATTTGCCATGCCAAACTTGAGTGTGTCACCTTGGGCACACCCTTAACCCTGAAGAACTAAACAGAGCTCTCTGGCCACACCCACCACAAGCTTCTAGAAATTCACCAAAAGCAGGCAGTCCACTTAATCTAGAGTCATAGTATAACAAGAAAAGCCACCACAGTGGAAAAAAAAGAAGAAACCAAAGAATTTCTCCACAATGCCAAATAACAAATTCAGAAACCGAGGAAACAAGAACAATGAAGACATTACGACGCTCCCAAATGAACATGACACTCCAATACAAGATTATGAAGATGATGAGATAGAAGAAATGCAAGAAACGGAACTCAAAAAATTTATGATAAGAACATTAAGAAGTTATCAAAAACAAATGCATGAACAACAGAAATCCATGCAGGACATAACATAAAATCTCTCTCATGAAAATGAAATCTTAAGGAGGAATCAAAATGAAATGAGAAATTTAGTAGAACATGAAATTGAGATATTGAAGAGAAATCAAAATTAAATGAAGAATTCAATAGATCAAATGACAAATGCATTTGAGAGCCTTAAAAACAGAATCAGTAAGGCAGAAGAGAGAATATCAGACTTAGACATAAAAACAGAATCAGTAAGGCAGAAGAGAGAATATTAGAAGACAGAGCACAGGAAAGTATACAGTCAAATCAAAGAAAAGAACAGGAAATTAGAAATCTAAAAAAAATAGTTGGGAATCTACAGGATATTATTAAAAACACAACATTCGGGTTCTAGGAGTTCCTGAAGGTATGGAGAGAGAGAAAGGATTAGAAGGCCTTTTTACTGAGATACTAGCAGAAAACTTCCCGAGTTTGGAGAAGGAAAGAGACATCCAAGTACAGGAAACACATAGAACTCTCAATAAGCATGACCAAAAGAGATCCTCACCAGAACACATTGTAATCAAACTCACCACAGTGAAACATAAAGAAAAGATTCTAAAATGTGCAAGAAAGAAACGTTAGATTATTCTCAGAGGATCTCCAATTAGACTCACAGCAGACTTCTCATCAGAAACCCTACAGGCTAGGAGGGAATGGCGAGATATAGTCCAGGTACTAAGAGAGAAAAACTGCCAGCCCAGAACATTATATCCTGCAAAGCTCTCATTTGTGAATGAAGGTGAAATAAATACCTTTCATAGCAAACAGAAATTGAAAGAATTTGTCACCACTCATCCAGTCCTGCAAAAGATGCTTAAAGATGTGTTACACACAGAAACACAGAAACACGGCCATCAATATGAAAGAAGGTAAAGGAAGAAAAAATCTCAGTAAAAGATCACAGGAAGTTCAAAGCATATATTAGAAATATTGTTGGAAAAATGGCAGGGAAAGTCACCACTTATCAATAGCCACATTGAATGTAAATGGCCTCAACTCTCCAATTAAAAGACACTGACTGGCTAAACAGATTAAAAAACAAAACCCATCTATTTGCTGCTTACAAGAAACACATCTTTCCAACAAAGATGCATGCAGACTGAAAGTGAAAGGTTGGAAAAAGATATTCCGTGTCACCAGAAACCAAACAGAAAAGAGCTGGCATAGCCATCTAAGTATCAGACAAAATGAACTTTAACACAAAAACTGTAAAGAGAGACAAAGAGGGGCACTATATAATGATTAAGGGATCATGAGAGTTTCACAGGCATGGAAAGCCAAGACACTGTGGCAAAAAAAAAACAAAAAAAAAAAACAAAAAAAAAAACACACCACAATGACCTAAATGAAAGATCTCTGAGAGTGAGATCCCAGCAGAAAGAATGGGCCATCAAAGAAGGAGGTACATTTCTTTGAAGGGAGGAGAGAACTTCCACTTTGACTATGGCCTTGCCTAAATAAGATCGAGTTGGTGAACTCAAGAGGCTTCCATAGCCTTGGCAGCTCATGACAAGAGCCTTGGGTGATTACTGACTTCATAAATAAGAGGGTCAGTTGTTAAATCAACAATGGGAGTCACTGTGCACCTACTTCCCATGTAGGATCTCTGTCCTTAACGTGTTGTACTATGAGAATTAGTGGTAAAACTACTACTCGAACACCACTCTATACTTTGTGTGTTTGTGTGGGTGCAGTCTGTTGAAATCTTTACTTAGTATATACTAAGTTAATCTTCTGTATATAAAGAGAATTGAAAATGAATCTTGATGAAGAATGGGGTGGGAGAGGGAATGGGAGATGGGATGGTTGTGGGTGGGAGGGAGGTTATGGGGGGAAAGCTGCTATAATTGAAAAGTTGTACTTTGGACATTTATATTTATTAAATAAAAGCTGAAAGAAAATAAAAATAGGCCATAGGAAGAAATACTACTGAAGTATTAACTAAAAGTTTCCCATCAAAGAAAGCTCTAAATTCTATAAAATATTTAAAAAGTGAATAACTCTAATAATTTTTCAAACTATTGCAAAATATTTTAAAATATACAAAACCACAAGGGGGCTGGCTCAATAGGCTAATCCTCTGCCTTGCGGCACTGGCACACTGGGTTCTAGTCCTGGTCGGGGTGCCAGATTCTGTTCCGGTTGCCCTCTTCCAGGCCAGCTCTCTGCTGTGGCCCGGGAGTGCAGTGGAAGATGGCCCAAGTGCTAGGGCCCTGCACCGCATGGGAGACCAGGAGAAGCACCTGGCTCCTGCCTTCGGATCAGCACGGTGTGCCAGCCGCAGCGCGCTGGTCATGGCAGCCATTGGAGGGTGAACCAACGGCAAAAGGAAGACCTTTCTCTCTGTCTCTCTCACTGTCCACTCTGCCTGTCCAAAAAAAAAAAAAAAACCAACAACAACAACGCAAGGGGCCTGCACTGTGGCAGGAGTGGCAGAAGATGGCTCAAGTCTTGGGCCCCTCCAACCATGTAGATACCCAGAAGAAGCTCCTGGTTCCTGGCTTCAGATCAGCACAGCTCCAACTATTGTGGCCATCTGGAGAGTGAACCATCATATGGAAGACTTCTCTCTCTCTACCTCTTTTTTCTCTGTTCAACTCTGACTTAAAAATAAATAAATCTTTTTAAAAAGGAAAAAAAAATAAAAAACCTTAACTCCATCCTATTTCTCTCTTCTGTCATACCTGACCAGTAGTATCCCAAGGCTGCATTCTCTACACAATGTTTCTTGTCCTTAAACTTGATCAATTTAAAGAAGTGCTAAAAATAGTAAATGGTAAGATGGAGAACATGTTACAATGTTCAAAGCGCTCCAAACCAGCTAGTGGGTCTTCACTATCACATAGCCATCATTCTCTCTCTCTTCTTTTATTTTTGACAGGCAGAGTTAGTGAGAAAGAGAGAGATGAAAGTCCTCCTTTTTCCTTTGGTTCACCCCCAAAATGGCTGCTATGGCCAGCTTTTGGGGCCGGCGCACTGCGCTGATCCGAAGCCAGGAGCCAGGTGCTTCCTCCTGGTCTCCCATGGGGGTGCAGGGCCCAAAAACCTGGGCCATCCTCCACTTCCTTCCCGGGCCACAGCGGAGAGCTGGACAGGAAGAAGAGCAACTGGGACAGAATCCGGCATCCCAACCGGGACTAGAACCTGGGGTGCTGGCACCACAGTAGGAGGATTAGCCTAGTGAGCCGCGGTACCAGACCATCATTCTCTTTGTTTGTGGTTAAGTTATACTCTCCAAATTATCAACATTTTCTGGAGTCTTGTCTTAGTTTATATTCAGTTCTCTCATGCAAACTAGTGTTCCTCATAATTCATTATAATAATTAAAGTCATCAAACATCCACCTACTACTTTCCTCCCCCACACAACTATGTATACAACTAAACCTGCCTTTCTGTATGTCTTCCCTCCCTTCCCCTCTGACTCATCATGGATGCCCCATCTGAAGGGCAACTTCCACATGGGCTGTCATTTATTTTATCTCTTCGAAGATCTTCTTTCATCAGTGATGGTACCATTAACTGATACGTTTTGTATCTGTGATGATTACTTCTCAAATGATCTGGAGAACCCTCACTGTCAGAATCTAATGTAATGATATTGTGATATCACACAATAAACAGATGTTCCACTTCTCCTATCATGTTGTGTTTACGTCCATAGAAAATTTTCCTCTTAACTATTCAGATCACATCCCCAGACTCTCAGGATGTGAGTCAGACATTTCTAAGAACTTGCTCACTCTACTCTTTTCCATCAGCAAAACCTTACTTGGCTGATAAGTTTCTTCAGCTCTGCTTGTGCCCAATCAACCAAGGAGTGAAAAGCCAGTATCTCTTTCATGCAGACACATCTGTATTAGTTGGCTATTTCAATGGAATAAACAACTCCAACCTGCAGTGGCTTTCTTATTTATTTCACTCACAATTCTTCAAGTGGGAGATTTTCAGATTCACACATCGAGGCAGTTCTGGTGTTGGTTAGGATCCCTCATGCATTTCTGGCCAGCTAGGCATAGGTTAAAAGGATTTTTTGACCTTGTCAGAGATTTAACTTGTCTCACCAGAACAATGAGACCGATTCAGCCAAGCTCTTTGTATTTCATTGTTCAACAGATTAATTTGAGGTACTCCACATGTTCTGGAAGGGGTTTGAAGCAAGGTAATAGAAGTTTGAAAACTCTTTCTTTTTTTAAAACATTTATTTGCTTATTTGTTTGAAAGTCAGAGTTACACAAGGAGAGGATAGGCAGAGAGAGAGAGAGAGAGAGAGAGAGAGAGAGAGATCTTCCATCCGATGGTTCACTCCCCAATTGGCTGCAATGGCCAGAGCTGCGCTGATCTGAAGCCAGGAGCCGGGAGCTTCATCTGGGTCTCCTATGTGGGTGCAGGGGCCCAAGGACTGTTTTCCCAGGCCATAGCAGAGAGCTGGATCGGAAGAGGAGTAGCCAGGACTAGAACTGGCACCCATATGGGATGCCAGCGCTTCAGGCCAGGGCATCAACCTGCTGTGCCACAGCACTGGCCCCTTGAAGTTTGCAAAATCTTTTAAGAACTGTTCAATATCACAATATGATTACATTAGATTCTTCTGGCAAAAATGAATAACAGCCTGTTCTGATCCAAGGGCTGATGGGAAGATTTCACCTCTTGATGGTAGCTGCTAAGTCACTTCACAAAGGGCATGCCTGCGGGCAACAGGAAAGATCAATTGGGCCATTGTGCAATACCCAAACCACATTCTCAACTTCTGGTTGTTTCTTTGAATGAATCTTACTTTAGTTTTGTGGAGTAAACATGATGAGAAGAGGACAAATGCTACATTTTTCCTCACTAAATGATACCTCCAAGGTCTAATGCAAGCTGCTCAGTTTCCTAGTGTTCTTTCTAGACAGTTTCCATACATTTCTGGAACTTCTGCACCTTTAGATTTCTCTTCATCTTTGGAGTTTACAAAGTCATATGGCTGAATATCTCTTATGTACCAGATACTGTGCTAGGAACTTGGATATGTGAATGGATAAAACTATAAACTCCTGCTCCATAAAGGTTCTACATTCTAGTGAGGGAGAAACAGTGAGCAATCAGTATAACAAATGAGAAAATATAGTTTTTTTTAAAATGATGAAAGTTTTGGAAAAATAAAAAAGCTAAGAGTATAAGGAAAATTGGGGTGGCAGACATATGGTGCCAGGTTAGGTTTCACTGAGAAAGTGAGATTTGTCCAAGAGAGAGGTCAGGAAACAACCATTTGTGGAAATACCTGGCTGGAGTATTCTGGGAAGAGAAAAGTCTAGAAGGCAGATTTCTTGACCAATTCTGGGGGTGGCAAGAAGACTGGCATGGTAGACGTGCAAGAGTAGTAGAGAATGATGTCAGGAACAGGAATAAGGAAACTGAGACTAGATTCTACAGGATTAAGATGAGCAAACAAAACACATGGACTAAATTCAACTCACCACCTGACACTGTGAATAGCTTCATTGAAATAAACTAATCTAGTTTTTTCTGGCTACTTTTACACTAAGTCTACTGACTTGAGTAGTTATGACAATGGTGTTACTGGCCTACAAGACCTGTGTGGCACTTTATATAAAATATTTGCCAACCCCCAAGGTAGGATCTTCTACATCATTGAAGTGTTTTCTCTTTTACTGGAATGGAAGTGAGAAGGCATTGCAGAGGAATTACATGATTTGGTTGAAACTTTATAAAACACAAGGATTTCCGATCAGATGTAAGAAGAGATGATTAAAAGTGAGCAATTAAGAACTGTTGTGACAGGAGCAGGTCTTGTGGTACATGGGTTAAACCACCACTGGGGATGCCCACATCCCATATAGGATTACCTGGGATTGAGTCCCACTCCTACTTCCAACCCTCTTCCTGATAATGTGCCTGGGAGGCAATAGATGATGGTTTAAGTACCAGAGTTCCCTCCATCCATGTGGGAGACCTTGATACAGTTCCTGGCTCCTGGATTTGGCTTGGCCCAGCCCTGGTGGCTGTAGATATTTGGGGAGTGATTCAGCTGGTCGAATATTTCTCTCTCTGCCTCTCTGTCACTATGCCTTTGAAATAAACAAATAAGACTTCAAAAGGAAAAAAAAAACTATTATAACAATGCAAGGAAATGATGGCAGTTTGCATGCAGGTAGAAGCAACAAAGAGGCTAAAGGGATTCATAATCTGGATATATTTGGGGAGTAGAACAGACTACAGAATCTTTAACCACAGGAGAGGCGCTCTCAGCTTGTTACAAAGGCAAGAAGAGCACAGCAAGACATTTAAAGCATTTGAATTTGATGCAGAGACAGATACTGAGATTCAGGAAAAATGACTCATCCAAGAACACTTGGACTCCTCTGAGCAAAAGAGAGTGAGTCCTATAATGTCTGGGCCAAACCATCAGCCCAGCCATAACACCCTGGTTTCCTGACTTTTTCTCTATTCCCACATCTGTTTTATATGCTGGTGCAGGGACCACAGTTTGTCTGGGTGGGCTTCTGTTTATTTTTCATCAAACTCAACTTTCTGTCACATTAGCTCAGGGCCTTGCTCACTGCATATAGAACTTTAAACTGTGGAGCAAAATATGCCAGATCTCCTGGCTATAAATCCTGGTTCTGTGATCTTGGATAAGCTATTTAATTTTTTTGCAGCTTAATATTCTTTAAATTAAAAAAAAGAATGAGACCAGTGTCTGCAGATAACAATTGATAAAATTAAAAAGGAGAGAATTATCCTACATGGGAAGCAGGATACACAGCAGACTCATAGAATGGCAAATGCCCTAAACAGCACTCTGGCCTCAGAATCAGTCCTTAACACATTCAGATCTGGCCCATGAGAGTTTTGCAGGCATGGAAAGCCAAGACACTGTGGCAAAAAAAAAAAAAAAATGACCTAAATGAAAGATCTCTGAGAGTGAGATCCCAGCAGAAAGAATGGGCCATCAAAGAAGGAGGTACATTTCTTTGAAGGGAGGAGAGAACTTCCACTTTGACTATGGCCTTGTCTAAATGAGATCGAGTTGGTGAACTCAAGAGGCTTCCATAGCCTTGGCAGCTCATGACAAGAGCCTTGGGTGATTACTGACTTCTTAAATAAGAGGGTCAGTTGTTAAATCAACAATGGGAGTCACTGTGCACCTACTTCCCATGTAGGATCTCTGTCCTTAACGTGTTGTACTATGAGAATTAGTGGTAAAACTACTACTCGAACACCACTCTATACTTTGTGTGTTTGTGTGGGTGCAGTCTGTTGAAATCTTTACTTGGTATATACTAAGTTAATCTTCTGTATATAAAGAGAATTGAAAATGAATCTTGATGAAGAATGGGGTGGGAGAGGGAATGGGAGATTGATGGTTGTGGGTGGGAGGGAGGTTATGGGGGGAAAGCTGCCATAATTGAAAAGTTGTACTTTGGACATTTATATTTATTAAATAAAAGTTGAAGGAAAATTTAAAAAAAAATAAAAAAGAATGAGAGAGAGGGACGAGAGAATAGTAATCATTAAGTGGCACATTTTAGGATATGAGAAAGAGAAAGAGATATATTAGAGAGAGAGAGAGAGAGAGAGAGAGAGAGAGAGAGAGAACAGGACTGGATTAGGTTAAAATTAGGAGTTAGAAACTCAGTCCAGGTCTCCCATATGTGTGGCCATCACCTGCTGCCTCCAAGGGTCAGGACTGGAAAAAAGTTGGAATCAGGACTTGGAGCCAGGAATTTTGAACCCAGGCACTTTGCTATAGAATGTGGGCATTTTAACAATGTTTTAACCATTAGGTCAAAACCTTACCCCTGTATCTTTTATTCTAACCAAGGATGCAGGGTCCTAATTGTGTCTACTTCACTGTGCTTTGTGCATTTCTATTCAGTGATGTCAGAGTAATCAATAACTGGCACATTGTAGGATATGAACAAATATGAATTCATGGGTGATTTTTCTCATTTTTTCCCAGGGGAGGTATTCCAGGATCTGGATGGGGAGGGTATTTTTCTGATTCCGACAGCCACCTTGGAATCAGCAATGTCCTTAGTTCACCCTGGATGGAGGATTATTGCTTGCAAATGTGAAATTTTTTAGACTTGCTCTAGGGAAGGATCAAGTAATATCACAGATAGAGCTGGGACAGGGACACGGCAGGGAGGACATCCTGATGCGGATTATTCATGAGGTGCTGCATAATCAGGGTCTGCAGACAGAGATACCGAGCTCTGGGAACTGCTCAGTTACAGAGCTGTGTGGTGAGACAGCCCCGCTCAGGGGAGCTGGACATGATCTGTTCTCAGAAGCAGGGGATTCTTGGGGCCACTGGTCACTTACTAAGCAGTAGGGACAGGAGGTTGTCTGGGGCTGGCGGAAGTGATAGTGGGAGTGTGAAGTTTTAATAGGAGGGAAATAAATTCTGAACATTCTAAATTTGACAGTGAAATCTTTCTCCAGCTTCCTGATGGTGCAGTCAAGACAGCAAAACCAAATGACATTGTGAACAAAATTACATGTTCCTGCTTTTCCCCTTTTATTCTTTTGAGAAGCTCTGGAGGTGTCAACAGGTCAGCAGAGTGTGACTTTAGTTTTTATAACTTTAGCTCTATAATCCTGTTCTATTCTCAATGCAGCACATGCTAAAACTCAAAACTGTAATGAGAAAAAGAAAATTTTGTTCTATCATGCAACACAGGTATCATCATTATGAATACTTTGATGCTTTTGTCTAAATTTTTAACATGCATAATCAGTAAATCTCAAACTTGTGAATTAAGTTTCCTAGGATTTTCCACAATCATATTTTTTCAATGAGTCACATATTTTGCAGATTTCTTATTGTAATACATTTAGCCACCTGTTTAGGTTTCATTGCATTTTTATACATCAAAGGATAATGATTTTTGTTTAAAGAAATAAAGTAATTATGCCTTTTCAAAAGCTGCCTTTTTGCACAATTATTTGACAACAGAAAAACTTTGTGGTAAAGAATCAGAAATATCAGCTATGTTTAATAAGTCTTGAAAAATACAAATCAATATAAGATGTGATCCTTGGATTTATACAGGTGCAAACATCTGCATGCATGTGGACATAAACACACACATTGATGCATATTATGAATACTACAACTTGTAGTGTGTATGCAATTTTCTATCACTTTCCTCCTTGCCATCTCAATGGAACAATTTCCTTAATTCAATTACTCTAAAAAGTTAACCTTACAATTATTCTGTAGTGGCCATTGTATCATTAAATTTCTACTAATTTATGCAATCACTTATGGCTAACTATTTCAAATGCTTCAGATTTTGATCACTGTAAACAATGTTGTGATGTGCACTGTAATGAATAAATATTCATTGACCCAACAGATTTCTTAGGTGAGATCCATAGTAATGAAATTGATATCTCAGAAGGTGTAAGTTTTTTAAACAATCTTTGATATATAGATAAATACTTTTATGGTTTGAATATGATTTTGTCCCCAGACTCATGTGGTTACAGCCCCAAAGTTTTATGTTAATGGCATTCTGAGGGTTAAAAATTAATTCAATTATTGGGTTAGGAGGTAGATTTAAGGGACAGATTACATTAGGTTAAGTCATTAGGGTGGAACCCTTATGATAGCATTCGGGTGGTTTTACAGAAAAAGATAGAGATGGGGGAGAGAGAGAGAGAAAGCGAGAGAGAGAGAGAGAGAGAGAGAGAGTGAGAGCGAGAGCACAAATAGACATAGATAGACACACATGCTCCCTGTTGTGTCTTGCCAGGTGATGCTCTGTGCCAAATTGAGACTGCCAGCAAGAAGGCCATCATCAGAGACTGAACTAATGGGGCTGCTGATCTTGGACAGCAGACCTCCAGAACTGTGAGCTAAATAAACATTTTCTCCTTTATAAGTTGGTTGCCCTAGGTATTTCATTATAGAAATGAAAGGCAAGTTAGTACAGAGAGATATAAAGATTCAGAGATATTTAGACAGAGAAACATCAATACTTAGACATAAATGATCAAGTTCCTGGAAAACCTGCTTAAATGCCATGAATAACTTTCAGAAGCTCATTGTGGATCTGTTCCATGTCCCCTCTACACCATCACCAATCTGCATTAGTAGACTTTTCAAGTAACCACAAGAACATGATAGTAAGAAATCATTCCATTGTGTGTTTGGTTTTCATTTCTGCTATACTGATAAGGTTGAATACTGACCTTACATTTATTAGTAATTTTTGCTTCTTCTGTTATGTTCTGTTCAAAGTGTTTCAGCAATTGCTATTCTTGGGTTTAGATGCTTTTTAATTGATTTGTATGGGTTATGTGAATAGAAACAGTATTTTTGCTGAATACTTTATGAGATTTTTTCATTTAATCTTGTAGAAGGTATCACTTAAATATGCATGCATTCAAGTTCTTTTTTATAAGCCACAAAAGATTTTTTTATGTTATTTTATTTAAGGTAAACAAATTTCATGTATTTCCTGTATACAGATTTAGGAACACAGTGATGCATCCCACCCTACCCTCCCTTTCCTCCTTTCCACCTTCCCATCCTTTTTCCTCCTTCCTCTCTTATTCCATCTCTTAATTTTTACAATGATCTACTTTCAGTTTACTTTATACTCATAAAATTAACCATAAATTAAGTGAAGACTTCAACAAATAGTGAGAAGAAGAAGAAAAAAAAACAAACAGTGTTCTTCAATAGAAGAGACAGGGGCTGGCCAGCACCGCGGCTCAATAGGCTAATCCTCCACCTGTGGCACCGGCACACTGGGTTCTAGTCCCGGTCGGGGAGCCGGATTCTGTCCCGGTTGCCCCTCTTCCAGTCCAGCTCTATGCTGTGGCCCGGGAGTGCAGTGGAGGATGGCCCAAGTGCTTGGGCCCTGCACCCACATGGGAGACCAGGAGAAGCACCTGGCTCCTGGCTTCGAATAAGCTTGATGAGCTGGCTGTGGCAGCCATTGGAGGGTGAACCAACGGCAAAGGAAGACATTTCTCTCTGTCTCTCTCTCACTGTCCATTCTGCCTGTCAAAAAAAATTAAAAAAAAAAAAAGAGAGACAATGGCTGTAACAATCATCAAAGCTCAAAATGTCAATTTCACTTCTATATGTTACCTTATTGATACTCTACTGCATTCATATTCTTCATAGCCCTTCCTTACATTTTCCTTATGGGTTGTTTTTTTTTTAACTTTTATTTAATGAATATAAATTTCCAAAGTACAGCTTATGGATACAATGGCTTCCCCCCCATAACGTCTCTCCCACCCACAACCCTCCCCTTTCCCACTCCCTCTCCCCTTCCATTCACATCAAGATTCATTTTCGTTTCTCTTTATATACAGAAGATCAGTTTAGCATACATTAAGTAAAGATTTCAACAGTTTACTCCCACACAGAAACATAAAGTGAAAAATACTGTTTGAGTACTAGTTATAGCATTATGTGTTTTTTTTTTTAAAGATTTATTTATTTATTTGAAAGTCAGAGTTGCACAGAGAGAGGGGAGGCAGAGACAGAGAAAGAGAGGTCTTCCATCCGCTGGTTCACTCCCCACCTGGCTGCAACAGTCAGAGCTGCGCCCATCTAAAGCCAGGAGCTTCTTCCAGGTCTCCCATGTGGGTGCAAGGCCCAAGGACTTGTGCTACTGCTTTCTCAAGCCAGAGCAGAGAGCTGGATTGGAAGTTGAGCATCTGGGTCTCGAACTGCACCCATGTGGGATGCTGGTGCTTCAGGGCAGGGCGTTAACCGCTGCACCACAGTGCAGGACCCAAGCACTTGGGCCATCCTCCACTGCACTCCCGGGCCACAGCAGAGAGCTGGTCTAGAAGAGGGGCAACCGGGACAGAATCTGGCGCCCCGACCAGGACTAGAACCCAGTGTGCTGGCGCCGCAAGGCAGAGGATTAGCCTACTGAGCCGCGGCACTGGCCCTCCCTATGAATCTTAAGACTTTCTCATCTCCAGATCACTTAAGTTCTTGTCTCTTTATCCTATATTTTTGGCATATAGTGGCTGGTAAGAAGGCTGGTCATAAGTTGGCAATGCAGAAAGGGTTGACAAGAGCCTCTATACAAGGGGATGTTAAACAGTTACAGGAGAGGACTAGTCTTTTGAGTCATTATTGATGGGTTTATTGTTTTAAGTGTCAATCATTACTCTAAACCAGATCTCATCATCTCACTCCTAGAATCTTTCCATAACTTCCTAGTTTTCTCTCTCCTCTTCAAATCTTTTCAACTTTCCTCCCTTCTGCACATTGAAGCCAAGGTAATCTAAAATAAAAATGTGATCTTCTCACTTTGCAATTGAAATCCTTTTTATCCTCCCATCAACTCAGTGGGCTAAGTCACCACATAGCGTCTAGGTCCCTGACATCTGGTCACTCTTACCACTCTAGTCTCTCCCTTGCCCTCCTCAGATCCTTTATAGGTGGTGTTTACCTTGCTACTTAATCCGAAATGTCTTTGTTCATGACCTCTCTAGAAAAAAAAAATTGTTCTCTTAGCCACAAGCCAGAGAAAATCTCCCCCAGACAGCAATTCCCTAGATCCCCACGGTGCTAAGTACTCTTCTTCTATTTGTGCAACATTAGACTGATCTATCTCTTAAAATATATTGCATTGAAATTATATCATGTACCTGTATCTCTCATTAGAACACAATCACCTTAACATCAGGAACTCTTTGCTCCTCCTGCCCCCCCCCCCTTTTTTTTTGTATGGCCAGTGACCAGCACTCAAATAGTTGAAGTCCACTCAAGGTGCTCAACAGCTTGTGACTCTCAAAGATCGTTCCCTTAATGCATGTCGGAGTCACACTGACATTCTCCAAATCCATGCTCCTATTTAACACCAATCAATCGCTGCATCTTCTTTTGTGAAATCACTTTGTAAGTCCCTGCAATACCTTTCTTCCAGGATTGAAGTGATATTGAAAGTCGTAACGTGAATACTTTTGTTTATTATGAGTAACTGTGTATGCATGATGCATTTGTGTATGCCTTTGCTGTTATTATGACTTTTACAGAAATATGATACTAAAATCTCAGAATCACACAGTTTTATAAGGTCAGATGTTCACGAGATCTTGGTGTTAGCTAGACTGCTGGCTTGCAAACTGCATTCCCGGGTATCTTAAGCTCCTTAGAGGTGCTTCAGGGTCTATTCATGAAAGGGGTTGTCAAGGGGGAAGGAGATCATGTAGAGCTTCCAGGATATATCCCAGCATCACCACACCAGCTTTAACCACATCAATTACTCAAGTAAATGAATTAATTTTGTCTAATTAAATATTTTGAAAATGCCAATTGTTTTAAGGCCCTCATGTCATAGATAAGGAAGCTAGAGCCCAGAAATTTCAGGTGACTTGACCAAAATCACATGGTCCATCAGCATCACACCCAAGTGAGTATTCTTCCTAGAACACAACACAGCCCTTGAAAGTTCCTTCTTCTTCCATTCTAGAATATCATTCATGCAGTATTTTTTTCCATGGAACAGGTAAAGTGGCCAGGATCATGCTACTGGCCTCATAAAGTGGTGTAGGTTCTGCTCAGTGCTAATTATACCCTGAGCACATTCCTAATGCTCATTATTGCATCGTCTACTCTTTCAAAAAACTCTTCTGATATTCTAACCACAAGACTTCTTGGCCGCCAGGCTGTCAAATCTCTTCATGTACAAAGGTTTTAGCCATAGCAATGTCTTCCAGTTTGGTGGCTTGTTAATCAGAACATTTTCATGAATTGCTCAATAATACCTTGAATCTAAAAGATGAGATGGGATTACCTTTTACAGTACTCTGGAGCAGCTAGAGATTGGTCTGCCTGATGAATAGGAAACCTGCCACTATTTGGAAACCAAAGCAGTGAATCTACACCCTGCTTCAGTTCCTGTCACATGACAAGTCTGTTATGGGTGTCAGGACCACGAAGCACATGTGATACACTGACAGGAACTCGCATCCTAGAGGAAGAGGACACACATGTGAACACAAACAATTCAGAGCAAAACATGCAATTAAAAAATGTACCAAGTGACAGCATGACTCATGCCCTCTGATGGTTGTCTGAAAAGCTTGATAATGCAGATGGAGACTGATTAGTTTTAAGAAATGAACACTTATATTAGGAGACATAGGTGGAATGTCTTCCCATGTACAGGAAATAGTACCACAGAAGTATGAGAGTTTTTATTCAGTCACCATTGTTTTCAGTGCCTAACTATATGTCAGGAACTATGTTTGCAACCAGGAACAAAAGTGTGTTGTTACTGTCATTGTACTGTGAACACTGGTGAGGAGTGAGTCAGCAATTAAAATATTGTGCCAGTATTAAGGAAAGAGAGAGAGAATTAATTTAAATTTCTGAAATGGAAAAGTGTTGCAAAGTGTGACAAAGTAATGGAAAGCAAAGCAGCTGGAGAGATGGGTGTTGGCCAGAGGATTGGGAGCATCCATCCCACTGCAGGGAGTGAGTGCTCCAACCTGAAGACAGGGGGACCTCCTGAAATGCCTCTGAGTTGGAGGATATTGTGGCTTTTGCCTGTGGGGAAGTAAATCTGAAATGGCACAGACCAGGTCAAAAGAATATAAGAATTTTTCATGGAAATTGGATTGGGCAGTGTGAGATAGTCACACTTTTGACTATCTCCAGAAAAGAGGGTAAGAATATGAGAGAGGGCAAGAGTGGGCGGGTCTCAACCTTTTGTGGCAACACCAAACTCATCCAAGAAATAGTAGCCCTTGTGGCTTAATCCCCCCTTAAAAGTCCCATCTCTCAATACTATTATATTGGTGGCAATGGAATTTCGATACGAGCTTTGGAAGGAACAAACAATCAAACTATAGCACAAAGCAAAGCAAACAACAAAAACAATAAAACTCAAAGTACTTAAAGGCACCAGGCATCAAATCACTATCCATAAACTCTTACAGTAGAAATTTCCAGTAATGACTTCCACCAACTCTTAACTTGGTTGGACTCCCCCCCCACCACCTCCTGTCATATTATTGAACACAAGACCAGAGCCTCACAGGCTCTAAGGCAAACATGAGTCCTTGTAGTATGCATAGTCCTCACTGATGAGCTTCAGCTATCATTATCTCACACTGAATAGATTGAGCTGGGAAGGAGAGGGAAAGAGAGGAAGAACTGGTTTACAGTTGCCCTTGCTCCAAAATGCCCTTGACAATCTGTTTTAGGATTGCCCCAGAAACATCTGTCAAACCTGCTACTTTAGAGCAAAAGCTAAGTTGGTTTTACTGCTGCTGGATCAATGGCCTATTACTCTAGACTGTAAAGTATCTTCAGAGTTTGCTGGAAACTTAAGAAAGAAAAAGTAAGAAGCTCATTTGAGGCCGGTTACTTAAAAGCCAAGACTTGATACTTTTTTTTTTTTTTTATGCTTGGTTAAGGGAAAATGTCAAGGGCTTTTCGAATTTGCATCAATTTGAATAAAACCATTGTAATACAATTTGCAAAAGTCAAAACACTTTGGGAAGAAGTTAGAACAGATTTTTTTTTTTTTCTTTCAGAGATTGGCATAAAAGCAAAACCTTAGAGATCTTAATCTGAACTAATCTTCTGAGAATTGTCCAGGCCCAAATTTGCCAATTAAATTCATGTTCCAGAAGATAAAGCATTTGCTGAATTAGAGTGTATAATTTGCTAGATAAGAGTATCTCTTGCCTTCACAAATATTTTATCAGGAAGTGAAAATATGCAAGCTTATACTCCTGATAAAGCCACAAATATCAAGGAGAAGTGATCTTTAACTTGTTTTTCAGGGGAAATTATTTTGTTTGAAAATCAACATTCTGCAATGTTTTCCAGTATGGAGAATGCTGTGTATCTTCAAACAAAAGCAGATTTTTTTTAAATGAACATTATAGCTATAAAGCATTTAATGTGAAAAGTTAAATTAGAAAATAAATCCAATGTGCATTTTTTCCTCTAAAAGACAATTTGATCTGAAAAAAAAAAATACTTGCAAGTTTGCCATTGATCTATACTGAGATCCAACAATTTTGCAAGAATTTATTTATTCATTTAAAGGCAGAGTTACATACAGAGATTGAAGTGGGGAGAGAGAGAGGAGTGGGAGGAAGTCTCCCATCTGCTGGTTTATTTCCCAACGTGTCACAAAAGCCAGGGCTGGGTCAGGCTGACGCAAGGAGCTCAGAACAGCGTCTGTGTCTCACACTTCGATGGCAGGAGCCTAAGCACTTGGGCCATCTTCCGCTGCTTTCCCAGGCAAATTAGCAGGGAGCTGGATCAGAAGTGGAGTGGCCAAGAGTCAAATGCTGCCCATAAATGATATTGGCCTCACAAGCAGATTTTAACCTACTGTGCCATAATACCAGCCCCTAAATCCTTTTTTTTCTATCTCTTTTATTTATTTTTTGAAAGATTTGCTTATTTACTTGACAGGCAGACTTACAAACAGAAGGAGGGAGAGACAGAAAGAAAAGTCCTACCTCTGCCAGTTTACTCCCGGAGTGGACACAATGGCCAGAGCTAAGCCAATCCAAAGCCAGGAGCCTCCTCCAGGTCTCCCATGTCATGTGGGTGCAGAGGCCCAAGAACTTGGCCCATTTTCTACTGCTTTCCTAGGCCATCAGTAGGGAGCTGGATTGGAAATGAAGCTGCTGGGACTCAAACCAGCGTCCACGTGGGATATGGGCACTGCAGGCAGATCCTTAATCTACTGTGTCACAGCACTGACCCCCTGTTTTTCTATCTCAATGTAATGTTATTCAGACATTAAGATATATGTATGTGAAGAATATATGACAATTTGACAAAATGAATACACTGTGATGTTAAATAAGGAAAATAGCATGAAAGCATAATCACAATTATGTGTAACAAACAGATGTATAGCATTATACTCAGAAAAGACCAGAAGGAAATACTCTTAAATAATAATGGTGGATCATTGGATTATGAGCAATTTCTTTCTTCCCTCTGTTTTTACATTTTTAAAATGTTTTGTAATAAATAAAGGCTACTCTTGTAAGAAAAAGTTAAATTAAATGAATATTTATTATGTTAAATAGTATTCTTATTAGTGTAAAAGAGATTTAAAATGTATCCAACTTCCTTTCTAATTCTGAGTATATAGATGCTATAAACCACAGCCCATTAACTGGCTCCTTGGTCTTTCTTTTGCTCTGACATCATTTTCTGTGCCTGGGTCCATGGATACCTTTCCTTGTCCTTTCTCCTCTTCCTCAAGGCTGCAATCCTCTCTGAGAAACCTGAGAGATGGAACTGAGAGTCTAATACATCTCTGGTTATGTAGTTCACAGCTTTCTTTCATATCTTAGTATTGCAAATTTATTTGGAATGAGATAGTTAAGTAGTTCATCCCAACATGCCCTAGCACATGAGAAACAAAATGAAAAATCGGAAGTTGTTTTTTCTTTACATATTTCTCTATATAATCTTTGGCATTATTTTCCTGGTAACATGAATAGAATAGATGCTTTCCCTGTGGTCCCTGTTCTAATGAGTTCTCTTTCTATTCTTTACTATGTCCTAACAATTTAACCTATTTTTAAATCTTGCATTGTTTTAGATTGGATCTCATGCTCCTCAGGTTATCATTGATTGTTCCAAATGCCTCTCTAGTTGGATTACTTATTTTTTTTTAAATTTCATTTCATCCCTATTCCCAATTCATATTCTTTTCCATTTGCAAAAATAGCCATTCTAGTGTTTATGCCCTTTGACTTCACTAGTTGGAAGTTAGAGCATATGGATTTGGGTGTGTGTGTGTATTTAGTATACATTACATGCTACTGAGATATAGTTTTCATTTAATTCCGTTCAGTGTTATGCTTTAAAGGTATACTCACATTCCTGTAGATATAGCTGACCTGTGACTTCCAAATTTTACAGTATTACAGAGTACACAGTTCACAGAGTTTATAACGTTCTTCCAGCCATTAACATGTGCATTGACTGCAAACCCAACAGCTATTTTAAGAGAGAATAAAAGCTGAAAATAGCTATCATCTAAACAAGGCAAGCAGATTCTGTTCTCTAATTGGGGATAAATTAAGTTGAATCTTGGAGCAAATTGCTTTTTGCTTTTGGGGAAAAGTAAAGGATAATGAACATTTTAGTTAGAAAAAAATTGAGAGATTGATTTTAACCCTTTTGGAAACCAAATCCCAAATAAACTTGATTGCCTTAGAACCAGAAATTATGTCCCTATTGGTCGTATAGACTGGATATATTCTTTTTTTTAAGATTGATTTATTTATTTGGCAATTAGAGTTACACACAGAGAGAGGAGAGGCAGAGAGAGAGAGGTCTTCCATCCTCTGGTTCATGCCATGATGGCTAGAGTTGTGCCAATTCGAAGCCAGGAGCCAGAAGCTTCTTCTGGATTTCCCACATGGGTGCAGGGACCCAAAGACTTGGGCCATCTTCTGCTTTCCCAGGCCATAGCAGAAAGCTGGATTAAAAGTACAGCAGCCAGGACTCCAACTGGCGCCCATATGGGATGCTGGCACTGCAGGCAGCAGCTTTACTGGATATGCCACAGCACCAGCCCCGAGTGGATATATTCTTCAGCAGAGTTCCAGATTTGGAGGTCAAGTTATTTCTTTGGACAAAAAGATGTTTTGTATGTGCATTCTTAGATTAGTCTAAGCTTATAATTTCTCTGGTGCATTATATGTGCTCTCTTCTGTGAGACATTGTTTGAAATTAATGTGGAACTGAGACCATGTAAAGAGAAATGGTTCTGGATGTATGCACAGATTACGAAATTAAAATGAAAATAATGTGATGAAAGGAACATAAATATGATAAAACAACTAATGTTTATCAGAATAGCTGTAGAAAACAGCAAAGAATCATAACTTACTATCATCTGAAAGTAATTTCTCTGAAACAAAGAGAAGTTCAAATAATAGATCTTACAGATCAAAGGGAAAAGAAACTATCAGTGTAACAGAAGGAGTTGAAAAAGTGAGAATCGTTCAGAATAAGAGAACAATGGAAAAGTGAAACAATGCCACTGCAGAGATGAGAACTGCTTTTGAAAGAACAAGAGGCATACCAAAACTTTTAGTAAACCTGACAAGGGTCAGCAAGATAGACCTGAAGAAACAACATACAGGAAATAAAAAAACAAATAACGTAGAACAAATTGCTAAAAGAGAATGAAATAAATCCTAGAGCATGTTTCCAATTGACAGTCCATTTTTTAGACATTTTAAAGATTTATTTATTTGAAAGTCAGAATTACAGAGAGAAAGGCAGAGAGGGTGTGATCTTCCATTTGCTGGTTCATTCCCCAAATGGCTGCAACACCAGGGCTGGACCAGGCTAGAACCAGGTGCCAGGAGCTTCAGCTGGGTCTCTCATGTGGGTGCGAGAGCCTTAGAACCTGAACCATTTTCCACTGACTTTCCAGGCAAATTAGAAGTGAGCCAGATTGGAACTTGAACAGCCAGGACTTGCACCAGTGCCCATATGGGATGCCAGCATTAGAAGAGTGGATTTACTAGCTGTGCCACTGGGCCGGCCCTGAAAATCTGTAATTCAGAATGACCTGAAGTTTTTATTATGATAACATTGTTGAGCCGAAAAAATAAGTCTCAGGACAATAAATGGGATTTATCATGAAGGCAATAAAGAATCCTCTCCTTCGCCCTAGAAAGTTACATATCATGAGTCAAGAAATTAGAATGGGAAAAGCTGATATTAGAATAGAGTGAAAAAGCACCACTTCCCTTCCTGGCTGAGGTCTCCTGGATTTGCATTAAAACCGATTCACTTGAGGAAGGAAGATTAGTAGGCAGTGGGCTGTAAGGCTACTGTGGAATTAACATTTATAGACTTCCTGAAGGTGGTCTCAGGACAACAGAATACAAGCAATGTAGAACAACTGGACCTTATTAGAATTATCCTAGAAAACAGCAAAGAATCAAACACTAGTATCATCTGAAAACAGTTTCTCTCTCTTCTTTTTTTATCCTTGTGTTTTATAATGCTTCAGATAACGCAGGGAGGTCTAAGGTGGAGTTCAATGAGCACACATGGATTTAATGATTTTTAACATTTTAGCACATTTGCTTTATATGTAAATATTATATATTCACATATAAATAATATTTTGAAAGTCCAAGAGAATATATCAATGCTACATTATCTGGGATTCATGACAAAAATCACTGAATGAGGGAAAAGCATATATTATTATATAAAGGGTATAATTTAGCAAAGATAACATTTATAAATATCTACATAGCAAGTAATATGACATCCATGCATTTTCTCAACATACATATATTAACTTCCATATATAAAAGAAAACATGCAGTATTTGCCTTTTTGTGTCTGGTTTATTTCACTTAGCGTAATGATCTCAAATTCCATCCATTTTGTTGGAAATGTCAGAATTCATGCTTTCGTATGCCTGAGTAATACACCATTGTGTATGTCAACTTTCACTGGCATCTTATTGTAAAATCATTTCTGGAGTTTCTCATTAGGAACTTTGAGGCAAACCATGTATTTTAACTGTTATGGGCTGAGTTGTGTTCCCTTAAAATTCATATATTTAAATTTCAACTCTCAGTATTTCAAAATGTAACCTACATTGTACAGTGAAAGAGGCAAATGCCATGGAAGGCTAAGAAAATTCCAGGGCGAGGGAGGGATGAAACAGTGGTCACCTGGGCAGAGCAGCTGTATGCAGTAGGACAAAGTTCCCAATATGGATACCAACTGTGAATGCTACAAGGTAATAAGATGATGATGGGCCTATCACTGACAAATTACAAATATAGGGAGTAGAGTGGTGTAGAACTGATATGTGCTGTGGTTTGAATTTGATCTGTCCCTCCCAAAGACTCATATTGAAGTTTAATCAGCACTGTGAAATTTTGATAGTGTGGAATTTAATCTAACATGCTATTTACAGGTGAGGCCCTTAAGAGAGAATTAGGACTGGATAAGGCTATCAGGGTGAAACCCCATAACAAAATGCTAGTGGTTTTATAAGAAGACAAAGGGATGTTACTTATCTCTCTCCTTGCAATGCCCTGAGCCTTTGAGGACTGGACCAACAAAAAGCCACCACTAGATGTGGCCCCTCAACGTTGGACCTCAAGAACTGTGAGCCAACATAAAACCACATTTTTTATAACTTACTAAATGTTATTGGATTATTGTGTGATTAACAACATGAGAAGACTAATAGAACAGGGCATTAAAAACAGACATGTCGAACCCACTCATACAAACACACATTCATTCTCAGTGGGGCCCAAACCTTTCAGTTACTCACTTTTCTGAATGTCTTAAGAAACAGGAGTGTCACTTCTTCCACATCTAACTCAATAACAGCATTATCCCAGAAAGTATGCCCAGTAGTATTCTTTAAATGTTAGCACTAAGGTTTTAAGGAGTTAACCTTCCAGAAAAAAAGAGGATTCCGAAGTGACAGTATGGTCTTTTTCAGGGGATACAGCCTTTCTTCCAGTGGGTGTAGCTGCTTTCTTGGACTTGCCTGAACATCCAGGCTGTTAGCTTCAGATATTGTCAGATTACCTGATAGGGCTTTCATTACATCAGAAATATTTGTCATACAGAACAGGCCATCTCCTACTCTCTCTCCTACTGGCATATCCATAAAACAGGAAAATACAGACACACAGGACTGAAATAACAGAGACAATGCATGACTAACACGCTAAGGTCAAAACCATATTCCTTTTAAGTTGTGTGCAACATCATCCTCTCACACTCTGAAGAGAATATAATCCTGGTATGGGGTAGGGGTGATGTGTTTATCTTTTTTTTTTTTTTTTTTTTTTTTTTTTTTTTTTTTTTTGACAGGCAGAGTGGACAGTGAGACAGAGAGAGAGACAGAGAGAAAGATCTTCCTTTTCCGTTGGTTCACCCTCCAATAGCCGCTACGGCCAGTGCACCACGCTGATCCAAAGCCAGGAGCCAGGTGCTTCTCCTGGTCTCCCATGTAGGTGTAGGGCCCAAGCACTTGGGCCAACCTCCACTGCACTCCCAGGCCACAGCAGAGAGCTGGACTGGAAGAGGAGCAAGAGAGAAGCCGGTGCCCCGACCTGGACTAGAACCTGGGGTGCCGGCGCCGCAGGCAGAGGATTAACCTATTGAGCGGTGGCACAGGCCGATATGTATATCTTACTACAAGAGCATCTTCATGGCTACTGTGAGCCACCAGCTGTTCCTACCAGATGCAGCCAATTTATTCCCATACCCTCCACATTCCTAGTAGGAGAACAATGTAATTTCTTCTGTGACTGATGTAACTTTGATTTTCAATTTTCCCTAGAACTTTCACCTTGTCTTCTACCCCTCACTGCTTGGATAATGAGGTATGTATGTATGTATTCACAGCAAAGGTGTGCCAATGAGCAGGAGCTACAGAGTGGAGTGTGAGAGTCCAGATTGCCCCCTCAGGCCATGAATCATCTGTTTGATTTTAATGAATGAATATGGATTTGTGTATATGTGTCTGTGACCCTACATGACTGTATGAAGTAGAGTAGCCTGCAAAAAGACACCAAAATGTAGAAAGTGTCTGCTCTCCTGTGAATACAGGATGTGATAAAAGAATCAGAAAGGTCATTTACAATGAGAGAAGCTGTGTCACACCACAAGCCAGGGCATAAAGGGTGACACAAAATTTGGAAGAGCATCCTTCCTTGTCGCCTGAAGGGCACTAAGGAACATAATGCTATCTGTCTCCTCAACAGTGCTGCAGCTTTGAAGAACAGTGTACTAGAATGCTACTAGTTTTATATATTTTTGAAAAAATGTATTTATATATTCAGAAGGCAGGGAAGTGACAATGAGGAAGAGTGAGAAAGAGAAAGCAGTCCCATCTGTTAGTTGATCCCCCAAATGCTCCTAATGGCTGGGACTGGGTTGGGGCTGGAATCAGGATCTAGAGATGCTATCCCTGTCTCTCACACAGCTGGTAGAAAAGCAATTACTTTAGCTATCAATCCTGCTGTCCAGTGTGTGTAGTAGCAGGAAACTGGAGTCAGGAGACAGAGTCTGATGTCAAACCCAAGTCACTGGTTTTCAAGGGATACTAAGAAACGACCTGGGAAGACACTGGCATGGCAGACTGAGAAGTAACATGCACATGTTCCTTCTTGGTGTGTGGAAGAAGCTCTTGGAGACTGAAAATTGCCAAGGTGATTTGTGGTGCAGAGTGGTGAGGTAGGGAGCAATGTGTATGTGTATGTGTGAACATGTATCACATCATAGAGCTATTGCAGTCTCTTACTCAGCCAGAAGCCTCATAGTACTTTGTGTGTCTAACCAACACAACTACCCACACCACTGAGAAGATCCCTGGTCATCCTCTGATTGTTCTTTCTGGTACTTTTGCATGCAAAGATTCCAAGCAGAATCATGTGGCAGAGTTAAATAACCAAACACAGCATCTGAAACATGTTCATCTGTGTACTGTGCACGTGACGATTGCAAAGCTTGCAGATACCATGTTAGACACACAGGGTTCTTCCCTCTCTCTGCACTGGGTAGCCACTGTAGGCAACTTTACACCTGGAGGAGGAGAGGTAGTCTGAATAACACAAGCCACCTCTATTAATCACTTCTTTTCTGTTGAATATCTGTTGATGAAGGGGCACAACCAAGTTCTGGCCAGTAGTTTCCAGGAGGCAGCTTTGGGACTGTCTAGGACAGGCAAAGAGAGCCTGTTCCACCTGACAACTAAGCCAGTTCAAAGCCAAGCATGTCAAAATAATGGAAGGTGTGTAGTTGTTAACAGGATGAGAGGAGGGTGAAAGGGGCCTTTCATTTTTCCCAACTTTTTCTTTTGTGTGTTTTTTTTAACTGCAAGGCTATATGCATGCACTGCTTTTATACTATAAGAATCTAAATGTTTTAAAACATATAAGATGCATCACAGAAACAGAAATGTTAAATGGAGGGCACAATCTGTACCTATAACTCAGGAATTCCCTCAGTACATAGACTTTCCTCTTGTGAGTCACTTCCTACAGATAATAAACATTCATCTAAAGGGCCGCATAGTTCACAAAGTCCTATCACAATCATTGTCTCAGTTCTAAGAATTCAACAAGAGTGCTAGTTTTATTTTCTTCCCATTTTGCACGTAGGAAACTGAGAATGCACATTAAAATGACTGATATGTCTGTTGGTGATCACAGTCTGGGGTGACAAAGGTAAAACAGTCACAGACCTGAGGATGCAGTACAGGAGGAATCCATAAAGAATTCAAGATGCTGCTGGCAAAGAGCGCCCAGTCAGGAAATGCAGGGAGCTACATGTCCCTCTTGGTGGCTACTCCATGTGCTAGTCCCCTCCCACAGGTGGTCCCCAAGGCCATGTTGTATGGTTAGCTGTTACCTCATTTTCAGATGGGAAATTTAAAATTCAGGGATGTTAAGTCACTTGTCTGCACTGAGAAGCTAGAAGATTGAGGAGCTAAGGTTCAACTATGTGTCTGTGTCTGCCTGATCCAATACTCTTCTCTGGACCATTTCACTCACTGCCTTGCTAAGAAATTGCTCACAGAGGAAGGCAATAGTGCGTTGCAACCCTATGCTGCATCCAGCATTGCTGCTAGATGGTGGGTTTGGTCTCATTACCTTCAGATCTGCAGAGCTAGTGAAGTGTCTGGCTCAGAGCAGACACTTAACAGCCACTTACGGACAAGTGGAAAGAAAAGACATTTACCTGCCTGGAGAGGCATGAATGAAGACCTTGGATGTATCCATGATCCACTTTGTTTGCAATTGCTGTTGTGTGAGCTGCAACATTGCCACTTTTTTTTTTTTTTTTTTTGACAGGCAGAGTGGACAGTGAGAGAGAGAGAGACAGAGAGAAAGGTCTTCCTTTGCCGTTGGTTCACCCTCCAATGGCCGCCGCGGCCAGCACGCTGCAGCCGGCGTACCGCGCTGATCCGAAGCCAGGAGCCAGGTGCTTCCTCCTTTTAATCGGACATTTGCTATCTAGTAAACTGAAGCCCTAAACAGTGTTGCATTTGCTGAAACTGGCAGAAATTTGCACTGGAAGTCTGGTTTAGCGGCTTCCCTACAACAATTTCCACCTCTGCTTCTCTCCCATCACTGCCAGCCCTGGCTAGGATGCAGGAGCAAAAGTCTGGCTTAGTGAAGCTAGAAAGGTTACACTCTGTGTTTCAGCAGCAGGCTTTTGTGCAGTGGGGCTGGTAGTCTGTGGATTACACTGTTTCCTGACCTTTCTGGAATGGAACATTCTTCACAGCTGTCATTGCCATCAGTGCATGTGCCCGGAAATATCAGTAAGGGAGACATTTTGGCTGCAAGTCTGTGCCAATCCAAGGCATGGAGGGGGGTTTGTCCTGAGGAAGCGTGAGCAGCAATTGAATAAGTGGAGCTGCAGCCAGTTATAGAGGCTGTTACAAAGACTGAACGATGTTGCCTGAGTGCAAGGGACTTCTCTTCCCCATGGCCCTGGAGTCGTCATAGTGCAACTCTTAGATACTGTGCCTGTCTCCCTCACTGGTCTGCAAAAGCCTCAAAGCATCAGATTGTCATGGTCCACTATTCCCCGCTACAGTGCCTGGCACATGGTAGATAGTCTGTAAAATTTTCCTGAAGCAAGGGAAGTCAAAATGATCAGAGGGAAAGATCAGTTCATATGCCTTGCTTCATGTAAGTATAGAAGTGGAGATCTAAGAGCCAGCAAGCTGCAGACCCGGAAAGCAGATGATGTAGTTGCAGTCCAAGTCTGAAGGTCTAAGACCCAGGAGAGCTGATAGGGCAAGTTCCAGTCTAAGTCCAAAGGCCTGCAAACCAAGAGAGCCTATGGTGTAGTTCCAGCTTGAATTAGAATCTGAAGGCAGGGAAGATATGTGTTCCAGCTGAGAGAGAGAGAGAGAGAGAGAGAGAGAGAGAGAGAGAGAAAGAAACTATTTTTATGCTCAGTCTTTTATTCCACTTAGACCATTAGATCAGATTGGCTTACTCATACTGAGGAAAATGACCTTCTTTACTTAGTCTTCCAATTCAAATATTAATCTCATCCAGAAACACTCTCTGAGACACATCCAGAATAACATTTGAGTAAACATCTGGGCACCTTGTGGCCCAATCAAGTTGACACGTAACATTTACCACGTAGGACATAATCTCTGGAAGGAGAGACAGGAGAAGGGAGATCATGGAAGACGAAGAGCTAACAAATGCTGTGGTGTTGCTTGTCACTGAGATAAGAATCCGAGACTAACCCCATGAGGACCCTGTGACGAATCTTGTAGGTTGTGCCCCAGACCCCAGAGCTGTCCTTCTGAAGCACAGAAAGCCAGGATATTTAATCTAACATTCTGCCTGCTGTACCAGAGGACAGTGGCTGCCCTGTATTCCCAGGCTACACATGCTCCTCGTTAGGAAGTTCTACAGATGCTAGAGGCAGCCCTGCAGCAAGAGAAGCAGAGAGTTAGGCAGCAGGGTCACTTTCAGGGCCCATCAGATCACGCAAGTCAAGGAAATAGGTTGCAGGACGCAGAGTGTGTCCACTTTGTTTACCTCATTTTTCACAGTGTTCTTAACAGTGGTTCACAGCTTGCAAAGCACTTTCTTTCCTTACCTCCCTGGAGCTCCCCATCAGTTCAAGACAGTAAATAAAGCTGATCCCTCCTGTGATTCCTAGCGGAGACGTGAATGACACAGGGGCTGAGCATCTGCCAAAGTTCATCAGCTGGTTGAAGAGCTGGAGCCAGAATTCTACTCTCTGGATTCTCCATGCAGTTCTTTTCTGCCTCACAGGCATTGGAGTCTTTCTGTCTCCTCTCCTCAGCGTTAGAGTTTTGGAATGAGAATAATGAATCACTGGAAGAAGCATGTAATTAGAGTAGTCACAGGATAGACATGTGTGAACTCATGTAAATCACAGAATTTAAATAGAGCATAGGAGAAAGGCAGGTGGGCCAGAAAGAGTTCTGGAATTGAAATCTAGACAGCTTGACCCTAGTTTTAGCTCTACCATGAACCAGTCATATGATCTTCTCTCCCTTTGCTAAGTACAAATGACTCCCAAATTACAATGTGTGACTTAAATATTTTTTGACTCTGTAGTGTACAAAAATGATAGGCATTTGGTAGAAATCGTGCTTTAAATTTTGAATTTTTTTCTTTCCCAAGGCTATATTAAAATGCCCAATAGAAGTAGTAGGGGCTATTTAAGAGTCACATCAAGCTCACTTGAATTGCAGGAAATGTGTTATCACCTGCAGCTCTATCTAATGATGCAAGAATTGTGGTTGAGAGCCTGAACTTTTAAGTTGGAGGATGAAGGCATGTAAAATTAGAAAATATTGGGTACATTCCTTTTTTGTTCAAGATTTAGGATTTTAATTTGCCCTGCTGCAAAATGGAGACAAATTTGTGATGGAAAGAAACATGAAAATCTGTGCAAAAGTTGTCCAAATCCTTCAAAGAATCATCAGGCCATTAGAGGATTATGTAACTCCTCAACTGGGTTATTGCACAAAATATATTCTTCTTTAGTCCTATATTCTCTAGACAACATCAACCATTCTGTTCATTTCTTGGATTTATTTGATGAGATGATTAGAAGGATGTTATTTTCATCCATTTTCAATTTTCCTCCAGGGTGGATGATTCTGTTTCCAGATAGTGTGATGTGAACAATTTTCAAAGACGGAGATTTTTCTGCTTCCTGAAAGCACTGTGATCCACATCACCAACCACTGAGATTGCTTTGGCGTAAACATAGATATGTGGTTCCCTACTCTTCTTAGAGGTCTCTGAGGAGAGCAAAGAGAAGGGCAGTAAGCAGACAGAAGGACAAGGAAGAGAATGAGTACAAACATGGAGGTGCTGTGAGGCCATCAGCATAAACGTGTTTTTACTGTGGGACCAGCCCCTGTGGTTTTAAGGATCACCTTGGCTCTGAAATGCTTGAACTTTTTCAACTGCAAGTGAAAGTACAAACAATATTGGCCTGTGAGTGGACTGTCTGTGAACTTGACTGTCACATCTTTCCTTGACGAAATAGATGATCTTGAGCAAATCTAGTCAGCTCTCTAGAACTCGATATCTTCAGTGATAAAGGGTGAGTCATCAGAGGGAAATGAAGACCTATTTTGAACAGAATGTTACTGGCTGCTCCGTCATTGTTGGAGAAACTGGAGCATGTCTACTCAGTCTCTTAAACTTTTTCCCTAGTCTGCGCTGTTTCTGGTGGTTTCTTCCTGCATATCCTTCTCCTGTCCTCATGTTTTATACTCACAGAGAAAACAACATCAGTCACATACCAATTGGGGGATAAAACTTTAGGCATAGAGTCTAACAGACCCAGCTTGGGGTCTCATTCCAGGAAAAGCTAATGCTCTATTCTTGAGTAAGTGTTGCAACCTCTAAGACTCATCCTGATCACACTTTAAAGGATATAATAATAATCCAAAGGATTTCATAGAATAAAATGAGAACCTGTATTTGAAGCACTTAGCACAGGACCTTGTACATAGCAAGTGATTAACATATGCACTAAGAACTCCAGAAACTCACACATCTGAGTTCATGTCAAGAATAAGTAAGTGAAATATTAATGATTAATTGATAAAACACAGATTAAGAAAAATAATATTGAATATAGAAAAGATCAAAGGTGGGAAGATGTTGGCTACAAACAGTAGGGAAGTAGTATAAATTTCAGATTAGAGAAAATTAAGCATTGGGGAAGCTATCACAATGATTGGCTAACAGCGCTTCCTACCAGTAGTATTATACTCTACAACCAGATTGAATAGAGCAAGTAGAATAGCTTTTCTATAATTCAAATATGACCATATTACATTCTTCCCAAATCTATCAGTACTCCTATGCCCCTAGAATGAAATTCAAATGAGTAAAATAGTAAGTGCCTCAGTTTCATCCATATGCAAATTTGATGAGTTGGCAGTCTTTTCTTGGAGTTTGTGATTCAGGCAGAAGACGCCTGTAAATCAATATACAATAAGAGTAATATAGAAATCAAAATATGGGCTTCTATCTTTGTGCTTTTGCTAACAGTTACACACTAAGCAGAACAAGATATGGAACTTATAATCACATTTTAAACATGGTGCCTCTGCCTACATTATGTTGATGCTCAGTTACAACAGTAATTGTGTCTATATAATATGTGATTTGTTTTAAAGCAATGGCATTAATGTGCTTTTTATTATGCTCCTCTTCACCTAACTTCCTAGAAGATATTTTCACTTAATATTGAGAAGATGGCAGGAGCAACTTTAGATAAAATTTTAAAAACATGAACACTAATTGAAATTATTTGAAGAGAATACTTGAAGTAATGCTACAGTGACATCAGCAGTCTAGTGCCAAGATTTGCATTTATGTGCACTGTTTTTACTAGCACATGCACACAGTTTTTGGTTGTTACATGTTGGATGGGGAAATGACATGAAAATCCTTCAAGCTGTTATAGTAAACATTTGGTTATAGTATGAGAGTTAGCTAAAGAAAGTTTTCCTTGTTTAATTGTACATCCTATTGAGTTCTAGTTATTCTCAAAAAATTCTAAGGCTTTATTGTGGTGCCACAGTACTATCATGTTTTTACACCAATAACTCAGGATTTCTTGTGTTGTGCTCTCACATCATTATGGCTGGGAGACTGGAAACTTCTTTCTCCATATTTTCTTGCTAGCAAGGGACTGGTTTTTATATTGCTGGTGAGAAGGCTAGGATGTGTTATTTGAATGAAGAGGAAAGGCATAAATTGTTCTGTTTGGGAAAGAGCTGTGATAGTAGACTATTCCCGTCTTATGCATGCATATTTCTGCAGCAACTATAGCAGTTGTACGGCAGTGGCATCAAAGGGCCATGTTAACATGTGTAGTGGCAGTGTTGGTATGTAGGCTGTTACAGCAATAACAGCAAATTAAGTTCAGTAGATTGATGCAATTGTAGTTTCCTGCAATTCTTGAGTTCTGTATTAAACTCTCTCTCTCTCTTTCTCTCTCTCTCTTTCTCTCTTTCTCTCTTTATCTCTCTCTCTCTTCCCCCACCCCTCTCTTTCTATTTCTCACTCTCTCATCCTCCAGTCCCTTAAACAAATCTGTTAATTGACTCTGTATGGCATTTATCTTACTTGAGGTATCCATAGTCCTATCCATTTACTGGGCCCAACTTGACTCACAAAATTATTCAGTGATGGATCCTCAGGATCTTGGACATATATTTGTGCTCAATGAGTATTTTAAAAATCAATATAAGACAGAAATGTTTCCCAGTGAGTGATTATGCTAGCCCTGACTGGAACTCAAGTCTTATACAAATTCCATTCTTTCAAATATCCCTTACTGATTTTCAAATAAGATATATTAATGGGCCGGTGCCATGACTCACTTAGCTAATCCTCCACCTGTGGCACTGGCACCCCGGGTTCTAGTGCTGGTTGCTCCTCTTCCAGTCCAGCTCTCTGCTGTGGTCCAGGAAGGCAGTGGAGGATGGCCCAAGTGCTTGGGTCCCTGCACCCGCATGGGAGTCTGGGAGGAAGTGGCCAGCTCCTGGCTTCAGATTGGCACAGTGTCAGCCGTAGTGGCCATTAGGGGAGTGAACCAACAGAAGGAAGACCTTTCTCTCTGTCTCTCTCTCTCTCTCACTGTCTATAACTCTCTCTGTCTCTCTCTCTCTCACTGTCTAGCTCTGCCAATCAAAAAAAAAAAAAGATATATTAATGAGATTGCCTGAACTCATGAAAGATTTATTTTGAGTGTCAAGTTGAATGTTGGAGACTTTGAAGGAATCTTGCAAAGGAAGTTCCTGTGTTAGAAATGAAGTTGACTATGCAAAAATTTACATTTACATATAAAGTTGAATCTCATTCTTATCCATACAAATTTTGTTGTGCTTTATTGAAATTGTAAATTTTTCTTAATTCTTCTAAATATTTAATCATGGGGAACTGTGGTATATAAGTCTATTCCACCAATCTTGAAAAGAAGTATGCTTTCATTTTGAAAATTACATTTTGGTTGGTCACATCTCAAGTAAGCCAGTAGGTAAAGAATAGAGCTTGGGGATGAAGATTTTAGAGAAAGGAAATGCACTTAACTGTTTCAAATCATTGTGGTTCAAGGGTGTGATGTCAATACATGCATGTGTATATGTGCATGTGTTTTTCATTCTGTACCATTGAATTCAACATGCACATTTTGGACAACCCATAGTGATGATAGCATACAAGCACCAAATGGACAAGAAGAACTCTGCTTAAGTTTTGTAGGATGTTTCTAGGTGGAAAGAGACAGGAGCAATGGTCTTCTAGGGGCACTAACAGGCACTTTAAGGAAGTGGCTGTAGCTGTGCTGAGCTGGAATACTGGGTGTAAGGGTGACTGGAAAGTTTCTGTCCCCAAATTCTGAACCCCCAGTTCCATTAAGTTCAACAAGCTCACACCCCAGGAGCCCAGCAATGTTTGAGAAAATCACGCCATCTCACTAGTTGATTCTACCATCCCTAATTCATTTCATCCTCAGGGCTTACCTCTCATCATATTTCCTACAATTACCTTCTTCTTTTTTAAGTTTTTGTCTTGAGATTTGCTTTTGGGCTCTTCAGCTACAGCTTTCACTCGGAATATTCTTATATTGGATTTGATTTAAGGACCATGTCAGCAAATACTGCAGTTTTTAATGGTGCCCATTTCGGTCTGGTCTGCTCATTTCTCAGTTTTGAGGAAAGGATAGAAGAGGATTTTTAGACAGGTAGAGAGAAAGATGGAGTAAATTGCTTCAACAATTTTCAAGACTTTAGGAATGACAGGCTAAGGAATATATAAATGTATAAACTATACAAAATCATTCATTATTTCTGCTTTGTTCTGAACATTTATTATAGACGTCATCAGAAATAAGGAAATACATTCTTTGTGGGAAGAAGTCATGTCTTTCCTTCTTGTTGGTGACCACCCTTGATCACCCCCAGCAACTCAATGTTGAACTCTAGCTCTCATGAAGATGAATAATACCCTTTTTTGAGATTGGTAATTCCCAGGTGCACAATTATCCTCAATGGGAAGGAATGACTGGAAGGCTCATGTGGAAAGACTTAAATTCTTAGCTTTCTCATGTAAGTGGCCACAATTCTACTTTGAAGTGCTTGTGAGCATAGATAATGTAAAATAATATCCTGCAAAATATTAAAAGTTTAATTACTTTGACAAAAACAGCATCCCTCCTTTCAATACAGCTACAGAATAATTTCAGAAATTCTAAGTCTTACTAAATCACCTCCTAAATCATGGTTAGCAGCCAGGCTTTTAACCCAAACTCAATAAAAATGATGCCTGTGGGGAGGGGATGTAGACTATAAGAAAGAGAAAATTTTATGTGAGGAAATAAAAAGCCAGTAAGTGAAATAAAAATGTGTATTGCTATTTTTAAGTGTTCTAGAAACTTTTATTATTGGGTGAGAGCAATAGTATGACCTAGACTACCAAGGAGGATGAAAGCTGTTAGCTGGGGCAGATATCCAAGCAATCAATCAATACAATCAAGGTTAATACAATCAACCTTTATTAATTGCCAAAGCAGAGTATGGACTTGGGTAGTGACAAACTATTACCTATAGAGTAGCCAAAATGATTTTTTTAAAACATATATAAATAAGGGTGCTGGTGTTGTGGCATAGAAAGTCAAGCTGCTCAGCTTCCTATGCAGTTCCTTGTTAATGTGCCTGGGAAAGCAGTAGAAGATGGCCCAAGTGCGTGGGCCCCTATACCCAAATGGGAGACCCAGAGGAAGCTCCTGGATCCTGGCTTCAAGCTAGCCTTTGCAATCATTTGGGAAGTGATCCAGTGGTTAGAAGATCTCTCTCTCTCTCTCTCTCTCTCTCTCTTTCTGTTTCCTTGACTCTCTGTGTATCTGCCTTTCAAATAAATAAATAAGTCTTTAAAGGTGCATAAGTAAGATCATGCTATTCACTTCGTGCTCAAAGGAGACACTGCCCTGATAGGCTCAGTGTCTGGTGGTGGAGTGAAAGCAGGAGGGTTTGTACAGGTTTGCAGCCACAGGGCTCTGTGACCAGTAACCATAGGAGCCATCATGTTTGCTTGGGTGTAAGGCAGGTGGTTGAGGCTGGGGGCAAATGAGGATGATCAGGTCTGGTTAACACACAGTCTGGATCCAGTCTATCTACTTTCTGTCTTTTGCTCAGGTTTAGCTTATTCTCAGCTTAGGATCTCTACACAAAGTCCTACACCCAGCCCTGTCTTCTAGATAAACCTTTATGTCACATCTTCTTAGCCTTGGTCTTTTCTCCTGTGTCACTTATGCAAAGAGGCCCTCTCTGACCACTTTGTTCATAGGATATCTTTCTTTATCCTACTCTCCTGGGTGTTGTGTTTTGTTTTATTTTGCCTTTTTTTTTTTTTTTTACATAAGAGTCATCACTCCCTAGAATCATTCTATATTTAACATCCAATTTACACGATTAGTGTCTGCCTCCCTGCCCTGTGAGTCAGAAACTCCATGAGGCAAGGGGATTATCTGTCTGGTTCATTGCCATATTTCACATTCTATATAGGATAAGATTGGAAGAGAACATTACCTGATATATATTTCTTATACAGAAAATGAATAGAGGAGACAGTGAACAAAACAAATGCGGTCTCCATCAAGAAGGGATCCTAGACGCAGTGGCAGAGACAGGCAGCTATTCAACATCAAAATAGTGTGGCAAGTACTCCAACCAAAATAAACTCAGATGGCCATGCTCACAGCAGAAGGAGTGTTTGAGAAGCATGAGTGGTCTCATAGAAGTTTGGTTTCTGAACAGATAACTCCAATACATCTCACAGTACCAGTGGCTACCAGTAAATTGTATGTGGCGAAGAACTCTGCATTTCTTCATGGAAAGCCACACAGGTACACAAATTATAGTGTAGTGTTTTAGTACTAGTTTTACCGTTAATTCACATACTGCAACACATTAAGGACAGTGGTCCTACATGGGGAGTAAGTGCACAGTGACTCCTGTTGTTGATTTAACAATTGACACTCTTATTTATGAGGCTCTTGTCATGAGCTGCCAAGGCTATGGAAGCGTCTTGAGTTCGCCAACTCTGATCTTATTTAGACAAGACAATAGTCAAAGTGGAAATTCTCTCCTCCCTTCAGAGAAAGGTACCTCCTTCTTTGATGACCCGTTCTTTCCGCTGGGATCTTACTCACAGAGATCTTTCATTTAGGTCATTTTTTTTTTTTTGCCACAATGTCTTGGCTATCGTGGGCTTTTTAGCCAGATCTGAATGTGTTAAGGGCTGATTCTGAGGCCAGAGTGCTGTTTACGGCATTTGCCATTCTATGAGTCTGCTGTGTATCCTGCTTCCAATGTAGCATCATTCTCTCCTTTTTAATTCCATCAATTATTATTTGCAGACACTGGTCTTATTTTTGTAATCCCTTTGACACTTAATCCTATCTTTTTGATCAATTAAGTGTATGTTTCTAAAATCTGAAAGTGTGCTTGTTTCTACAAACTAGGTTTTTACCAGATTTTTCTAAAGATTACATGAAAAACAATAAAATGCATATGTTCATATATCTTTGGATTAATACTAATTTATTTTCTTAGAAAAATATTTTAAACTTTTTTTCTACTTTTGAATATATATGTACATTTGCATACCACAAATACAAAAATATTTATTCTAATGTTTTGACTAATTGACTTTTTTCTAAAGGCTATTTATTTCTTGATTTGTTTATTTGAGAGGTAGAACAACAGGGAGGGAGAGACAGAGAGAGCAGGAAAGGGGGACAGATTATCTTCCGTCCACTAGTTCACTCTTACTCACTCCCAAAATGGCTGCAACAGCTGGGTCTGGGCCAGGCTGAAGCTGAAGCCAGAATTACCTGAATTCCAAAACCAGAAAAAGATACAACAAAGAAACAGAACCATAGATCAACATCCCTGATAAACATGGATGCAAAAATCCTCAACAAAATACTAACTAATTGAATCCAACAACACATCAGAAAGACCATTCAACAGGAACAAGTAAGCTTGTTTCCTGGTATATAGGGATGGTTCAACACATGCAAATATATAAATGTGATTCATCACATTAACAAATTGAAAAATGAAACCATATGATTATCTGAATAGATGCATAGAAAGCATTTGATAAAATACATGTTTTCATGATAAAACCATTAAGCAAATTGGGTATAGAAGTAATATTTGTCAAGTCAATCAAGGCAATATAATACAATACCAAACTACCATCATAATGAATGGGGAAAATTTGGAAGCATTTCCACTAAGATCTGGAATAAGACAAGGATATTCACTTTCACCATTGCTATTCAGTGTAGTTCTGGGAGTTTTAGCCAGAGCCATTAGACAAGAAAAAGAAATAAAGTCAAGAAAAAGAAATAAAAGGGATACAAATTGGAAAGAGGGAAGTCAAGTTATCCCTGTCAGCAGATGACATGATTCTATACAGAAGAAACCAAAATATTCCACTAACAGACTATTGCAATTCATAAGAGAATTTGATAAAGTTGGAGGATCACAACAATCAATAGCCCTTATCAACAGACAATGCTGTGGCTGAGAAAGAATTTGTAAGATCAGTCCCATTCACGATAGCTACAAAAATGTTAAATACCTTGGAATAAATTTGACCAACGATGTAAAGAATCTCTACGATGAAAATTAAGATATATTGCAGGGCAGTTATAATCAAAACAGCCAGGCACTTGTACAAAAATAGACATATAGACCAGTGGAACAGAAAAGAAACCCCAGAAATCAGTCCATGCATCTACAACCAATTAATCCTTTATAAATGAGGTAGTGTCCAGGCTGGTGCCGTGGTGTAGTAGGTTAAACCTCCATCTGCGGCACCGGCATCCAATATGGGCGCCAATTTATGTCTCAGCTGCTCCTCTTCTAATCCAGCCTGGAAAAGCAATAGAAGACAGGCCAAGGGCTTGGGCCCCTGCACCCACATAGGAAAGCCATTAGAAGCTCCTGGTTACTGGCTTTGGAATGGCCAAGTTCCAGCTGCTGGAGGCATTTGGTGAGTTAAACAGCAGATGGAAGACCACATCTAGGAAAAAAAAAAAAAAAAAAACTAGGTAAAACCAATCCCTGGAGAAAGGGCAGTCTCTTCAACAAATGATGCTGGGAAAAATTGGGTTTACACATTCAGAAGTTTGAAACAAGACTTCTACTTTATATTTTATAGAAAAAATCAATTCAAAATAGATCAAGGATCTAAATCTATGACCTGATTTCATCAAGTTACAAGGAGAAAACATTGGGGACACTATACAAGATATTGATCAAGGCAAAGACTTCATGGAAAAGATCTCAGAAGCACAGACAGTAAAAGCAAAAACAGACAAATGGGATTAAATCAAGCTAAGAAACTTTTACACTGGAAAGGAAACACTCAACAAATTGAAGAGGCAACCAAAAGAGTGGGAGAAAGCTATGCAACTGATACAGGATTAATATCCATGATCTACAAAGAGCTCAAGAGACTCAAGAACAACAAATCCAACAATCCAGTTAAGAAATGGGCAAAGGACATGAACAGGAATTTTTCAAAGGATTAAATATAAATGACCAAAACACAAATGAAAAATTGACCTGGATCACTAACCATCCAGGAAATGCAAGCAAAAAACACAATGAGGTTTCACTTCACCCTAGTTAGGATGGCTATCATAAAAAAATGCTGGCAAGGATGAGGGGGGAATGTAAACTAGTACAACCATTATAGAATATGTATATGATATATAGTATATAAGGGTCAGTGCTGTGGCATAGTGGATTAAGCCGCTGCCTGTGGGGCCAGCATCACGTGTGAGCACTGATTCAAGTCCTAGCTGCTCCAATTCTGATCCAACTCCCTGATAATGTGTCTGGGAAAGCAGCAGAGAATGGCCCAAGTACGTAGGACCCTGCACCCGCGTGGGAGACCTCATGAAGCTCCTGGTTCCTGGCTCCTGGCTTGGGTCTGGCCTAGCCCTTGCCTTGTGACCATTTGGGTAGTGAACCAGCAGATGGAAGACTTTCCTCTCTCTGCCTCTGCCTCTCCCTCTCTGTGACTCTGTGTTTCAAATAAATAAATCTTTTCCAAAGAAAAGAAATGAGTATGGAGAGTCCTTAGATATCTGAAAATAGATTTCCCATATGATCCAACCATCTCAACACCTAGCAATTTACCCAAATAAAACAAAATCATCATATGAAAAAGTTATCTGAACTGCAATGTTTATTGAGCTCACTTCACAATAGCTAAGTTATGGACTCAACCCACATGTCCATCAACTGATGACTGGATAAAGAAAATATACTATGAGATACTACTCAGGTATAAAAAAGAATGAAATCCTGTCCTTGTCCTTGTGGAGAATGGATTGCAGATGGACAATAGTAGGAATGAGGAGACTCAAAATTGGGCAGTGAATAGCAGTTCCAAGAGCTGCAGTTGTCATCAGAAGACATTCGTCATTCAGATTGTCTTTGAAATCATTGGAGCATTGCATCTCTTCTCTGGTGGTTGCTTCTTGCAGTGCCCAAGGAGCAAGTAATGGATGACTGAATGCCAGAACCCCTTTTCGGAGGTCCACATCATATAGCTAAGTGAGTCTTTCTTGGAACATTCACAGACACTGATTTTTATGGATCTCCTGACTTTTATTCATGAATTGCTAACTCTTAATGCCCCATAGTTACAGTGGTCAATTGCTTTAGTGGTCAAAGTGATTAATTGGTTTAATTCTCAGGTGACACTTGTTAGATTTTATTTCACTCCTTATGCCATCCCCTCCCATAAAATTTCACCTGGGTACAGAGACAGAAATGACCCGAGTAAAAATCATATGCTATTCATCAAGTTGCAGTACTTCCTCAGAGAGGAGCTAATGGCTTAGAGTATCAGGACTGTCAGACATCAGTTAAAATACATGGAAGGCATGTTACCTCCTGTGATCTCATAAATTGTACATATTGGAGGAATATAGATATGTGTATACATAGATATTTATTATAAATATATAACCAGTTTTCAAAATGTTTTAATTATTGAAATATTGTGCAGGGCAGTGGTGTAGCATAGTGAGTTATGCTGCCACTTGCAACACTGACATCCTATGTCACAGTGCAGATTTGAGTGCCAGCTACTCTGCTTCCAATCCAGCTTCCTGCTACTGTGCCTGAAAAGGCAGCACAAGATAGTCCAAATACTTTTGTCCTGTCAACCACGCGGGTAACCCATATGGAATTCCTGACTCCTGGCTTCAGCCTGGTCAAACCCTGGCTTTTGCAGCCATTTGGAGAGTGAATCACCACATGAAAAATATCTCTGTCAGTCTCTCTCTCTCTCTCTCTCTCTCTGCTTTTCAAATAAATAATCTTTAAAAATCATCATCATCACCACCACCATCATCATCATCATCATCATCATCATCATCACCATTATCACAGTGACAATAACTAAGATAATAACTGGGCTTTCACCACATGCCCTGGACTACAATAAGCAGTGCACCTATTGATTGCATTTAATCCTCAAACTACAGTGCCAATGGACTCTGCTTTTTCCCTATTTTTTAAATGAGGAGACTAAGGCTCAGCAAGGTTAACAGTTCCCTAGTTTTTCTCAGCTGGAACATGGAGGAGTTGGTATGCAAACTCAGCTAATTCTGACTCCAAAGAGCATGCATTAATCACCATGCAACTGATTTCACTGCAGCCCATGTGAACTGTAAAGGACATTGTAATTCTGTGTGTGTTGAAGGGAGAGGGCAGGAGCTCTCATTTTAGCAAATGTCTCCAAATGAAATTACCTGCCTGCTCCTTATCTTCTTCAGGTGATAAAAAAGGGGATTAACAGGAATATCTCCAGTGTCCTAAGTCTGGGTTGCTGGAATTTTTCCTTCTCTTTGGCCCTAGACAGTTTCACCTTTAATCCATAGCACTCTGGGAAGGTGTACTCAACACATCATTTTCTTTTTCGCTTGCTTTCATGTTTATTAATACAAACAAAGCAGACTTCATGTAGTTCATAGGTACAATTCTAAGAAAATATCCATATTTCCTTTCTTTCCTCTTTCCCTCCTTCTATCCCCCTTCTACCTTCCTTTCTGTTTTGTTTAGCAGAAGCAGGTAGAGCATCCATAGTACTTCTAGAACAATGCAACAAACAGCACTGCATGCTTCCTCCTCCTTCCATGTCTGGGAATGACTGCAGATCAGCTCCAGCTCCTGGCTACATTCCTCAGAGTAGCGCATCAAAAAATGCGGCAAATAAGAGAAAATTGTTCACCAGATCTTTAAAACTCGCAAGACTCTGTGCAGCATCAGGTTACTCTATAACTACTAAATCTGCAACAGAAGGCTCCCCAGATTGGTCTTCTCCTTTGTTTTATCAAAGGAAGAATCCTTCCCAGGTTCATGGAAGAGGGGATTGCCCAGCAACTTGTCTGACCACATCAGACAAGAAAAGACCTCTTCCGTGGTCCTCATCTGCTTCCCTTTGCTGACCGAGCATATTCCACCGGCAGAGTGGCACATGATCAGCGGTGGCTTTTTCAGATCAGTCTGTCAGTGAACCCTCTGTCTTCCTCTGACGCTGTCCACATGCATCCTGTTCTCGAGTACTTTTCAACTCCACAGTACTTTTGCTAATTCTTATGTTCTTCACTTGTACAAGTCCTCCTTCTTCCTAAAAGGTTTCCCTCACCTTCTCTTCCAAGTTCACCTTCACACACGCCTGACAACTCAGGATTCTCTGCGTAAAACTTTGTCTTCAAGTCTCTTTTCTTTCATATATCCTCTTCTCCGTTTCTCTGTTATTTTTTTTTTCAGCAGACATACATCAAGCCAGACAATGTACTAGCTAAAGGGATTTAGAGATATTATTATGTTGGAAGGCAGCCATAGGCAATAGGATACTGGTTAGTGTTTAACAACTAGAAGCAACAAAAATGATAGCAACAAAACACCCTGATTTGTAGGATTAAGTTTATCATGCTTTCTTCATTACCTAATTTCAAGCTACCAATTTGACTTTCCCCAACAGGAAGGTGGGTAGAGATGTGCCAATTTACTTTTGCTAGCAAGAACAAGCAGACTGTAGCCTAAAATTGCCAATATGCATGGTCCAACATTCCACTTAGAATATAAAGATCACTTTATCCTTAAACCCACACGTGGCTCAGATAATCTACTGTGCATGTGTGTAATAATAACATACTGCATGCATAATAATGCCTGTGCCTGTGTGCCATAATAATACACTATATGTGTGTCATAATGATATACTACTTGCATGTATGATAATAGACTGCACATGCATGTCACTGTAGTACATGGCACATACATGATGATCACAGGTGGGTGTCTGGTGGGCTTCCAACACTTCCTTACGGCACACTGGGCTCATTAGTCAGGTGTCCCATGGAGTAACTTATGTGAGACCTTCTCTCCTCAGACTGGTTGCAACCCATGCTATAATCAGGGTTCTTCATGTCCCTGTCTGCCACTTCACAAATTTCCTTATGGAAGTACACAATATTATTAATTATATTGCACACACATAACTAACCATTGATTATGCAATTTGTACCCATAATTGACAATAATTATGTGCAACACAGGGGGATGTGGGGGGTAGAGAGAGCTGTACATGTAAATCTTCTCTGGAAGTATCCTAGCTTGGTGTTACATTGTTTCCTGTCACGTGAAGACCAAAGTGATCATCCAGACAATGTTACTGGGAAGCTTCTAAGTGTGGAAGGTATTCTGTTAGCTTGGCAGGAATCCTTACATCAACTTCTGTTTCCGCAACCCATAAACAATATGACTAAAGTTTTCCTATATTTGTGCTATTCTATCACATGAGGGTATTATGCCTGCTTAATAATTAATAACTTAATTAATGTTAATAAAAATTAATCTTGAGAAACTATGAGAATATTCTAGAACTCTTAGGGAGGGAATTCTCCCAATACATTTATATGGTACTTTTCTCTTCAGAATAATAATTCTGGTCAGACACAAGGAAAAGAAAACTCTTCACAGTGAGATGTAAAACCCAAGTTCATAATCCATCTTTTCATCTTTCCTATTTATAGATTTATTAAATGCACACACTTAATTTTCAGTTTTGTAGGCTATTATCCTAAGAAACTAACTACTTAAGTACCAGGAACACTTAACACTCACAGAGAATTTCTCAAGCTTATAATTATAGACTGTCTCTTTTTGTCACCAGGTGAGCAGAGAAAATTATCTCTGTTGCATACTACAACTCAGTCTTGAGACTGGCCTCACCTCTTTGCAGCCTCTGTCCAGACTTCTGACAGGCCCCGTCATTCTTGTCTCAAGCTCGGTTTCCTCAGTTCCATTAACTTCCCCATTCCAGTTCATGACCTTGTCAGCTATCAACACGATTTCATAAAACTCAAATCTGATCAATTTCCTCCTGCAAGTTTCATTTATAGAAACTGTTCAAACCCCAGCATCAGGTCCAGACTCCCTAGCTCCAGGTTTTGATGAGCCTGCCTCTAGTCATTTACACCTGCAGCACAGTGACCATCTTCAGCTCTCTGGCTTCACAGAAAGTCTCAGACAGGAAAGCAAGGGCAGATCAGGGGAGAAGAAACTGCAGAAAGAAGTAGAAACATAAGAGAAGAAATAAAGGGGAAATTTGTCAAAAATGGAATAAGGAGATATGTACAAAATTTTCTTGTGCATTTGACCATTAGAAGAAAGAATGATAGGTAATAGAATGTTGGAGAATTAGTGCACGTGTGTGTGTGTGTGTGTGTGTGTGTGTGTGTGTAAATCTGAGATTGTGTTTATATAGGAGTGAAAATGAGCAGGAGGCAGGAGCATATAAGTACGCAAGGAATGGCAAAAAGACACAAAGAAAGTGTGTGTTTGGTGAAGTTCAATTGCAAAAGAAAGAAAAGGAAGGAGAATGCTTCTCTGGTTCTCTTTGGCAGAAGAAACTAGAGGGCTAACGTACTCATATTGGTCATGCAGTGTTATTAATATGGAACAGCTTAGAGACTGCTTTTCTTGTTTGCTTTTTTGCTGGATTCCTACAGTGTTTGCAATGAGACAATAGAGGTAGAAGTGAAACAGCAGAGCCCGGGTTCTGTTGTCAGAAGGAACGACAATGTGACACCAACCCTTGTTTATTGGTTTTTGCATGCTCTTACATTAGTAGGGAAGACAAAAGTAGTGCCCATTACTTCAGGTATGTTCATATTTTGCTTTTAACATTATCCCTTTCTGTGGATGGCAAAATAAGTTACAAGGAAGGCAAGTAAGTTAGCTGTTACCAGAATGTTAGAGAACCCAGCCATGTGACTGACAAGTGTTGCAATTGTGAGATGAGTAGCATGCAACTGCACAGGTGAGCTGCCCAGATCAGCTTGCCTGATGGGCAGACACAAAGGTCTTCCCTGGCAACTTCAGGAGAGAACTGAGTCTTGAGAGACAGGTTGCTCTTTGAAAAAGGAAAGAGAGAGAGGGGCTCGCGCTGTGTCCTAGCAGGTAAAGCTACCTCCTGCAGTGCCAGCATCAAGTCCTGGCTGCTCCACTTCCTAGCCAGCTCTCTGCTGTGGCTTGGGAAAGCAGTAGAAGATGGCCGAAGTGTTTGGGCCCTTGCACCCATGTGGGAGTCCCAGAGGAAGCTCCTGGCTCCTGGCTTTGGATAGGTGCAGCTCTGGGCATTTTGACCTATTGGGGAGTGAACTATCAGATGGAAGACCTCTCTCTCTCTGCCTCTCCATCTCTCTCTGTGTAACTAATTTCTTCACACATAGGCTCTCCTGCCTCTGTTGGATTTTGTACATCCTATTCTCTTTTCTGGAAGATTCTCTTTCCTTTTTCTTAGGATTTATTTATTTGAAAGTTAGAGTAACACAGAGAGAAAAGTAGAGACAGAGAGAGAGAAAGGAATCTTCCATCCAATGGTTCACTCACCAATTGGTGGCAATGGCCAGAGTTGCACCCATCTGAAGCCAGGAGCCAAGAGCTTCTTCCTGGTCTCCCATGTGGTCACAGGGGCCCAAGGACTTGGGCCTTCTTCTACTGCTTTCCAGGCCATCAGCAGGGAACTTAAGAGAAAGGAAAGAGAATCTTCCACATTTAGAGGACACTGTTTTGAAAAGAGACGGGGACCTCGGTTGTGCCAGTTCATTTAATAAAAGCGAACCAAGCAATAGCTGCCTCAGCACCCTTCCCTAGCCCTCTGTGTCCCTGTTCCCTCTGTGTCCCTCGCCCTCTGTGTTCCTCTCTCCCTGTGTGTCCCTCGCCCTCTGTGTCCCTCCTTCCATCTGTGTCGCTCCTTCCCTCTGTGTCCCTCTCTCCCTGTGTGTCCCTCCTTCTCTCTGTGTCCCTCCTTCCCTCTGTGTCCCTCCTTCCTTCTCTGTCCCTCTCTCCCTCTGTATCCCTCTCTCCCTCTGTGTGCCTTGTTCACTCTCTATACCTTGTTCCCTCTCTATCCCTTGGTCCTTCTCTGTCCCTCATTCTCTCTCTATCCCTCTCGCCCTCTCTGTCCCTCTGTCCCTCTCTCTCCCTCTCGCCCTCTGTGTCCCTCGCCCTCTCTGTCCCTCTCGCCCTCTCTGTCCCTCTCTCCCTCTCTCTTCCTCTCTCCCTCTGTGTGCCTCGTTCACTCTGCATTTGTGCTTCATTTTGCCTTTTCTTCTTCTCTCCCTCTTTGTTTATTTTTATCAGGATGATATTTTAAAATATGATTAAGTATGACTTTTTAGTCTTTTTAACTCTTAGCCCCCATCTGCTGAAGTTAGTTCAGGGGAAACTGGAAAACCAAGATGAGAGAAAAGGAAAGGCATTCAGTGCTTTGCTTTTAAAAAGAGGCTATTGAAATGCATTCAAAGGCAACAGGATAGGGACAAAGGCCTTTGCCTGTAAGAATCACACTCTTTCTAGAGACAACAGCATTTTCTAAAATTCAAAAGCTTTCTTCTTAATTCAAGGACCACAGTTCAGCTAATTAAGATCAGAGTCTTAGCGTGAGCCATAGAAGAGAAAGGACAGAAGACACACCCCTGGCAAGTTCACGTTACATAGGGAGGAGAAAAGTCACTTCTGTGCTTGGGCAGGAGACTGACTCCTATGAATGTCCCTAATGTAAAGGCAGGACCAGATACTCCGCCCCCCTGCCTCCCTAACTCAGATTGTCCTTGTCAGACATTTAGGATCAACCACTTATCAAAAGGACTTCGCTGAATTGCAGGAGTGGTACAATGGGCCCTACATAGTTCCAGTCAGTTGCTTCTCCAATAGCTAAAACCCTGTTGGTCAGTATTGTCCAGAGGAGTTTGCTTAGGGGAATTCCAGGTCTGCGGCAGAATTTAACTGCTAACCCCCTAGACTTACTGAAGCCCACTTGAATCCCATAAAAGTTCCTTAATGTATCACCAACCAAAGGGAGGTCACAAACACCACTGACCAGGAACTGAGACACATGCTGAACATGGACCTCTCAGTCCCAATTTCAACCTACAAGGACATTCACCCTTTAACTCCTTGGGAAGGAATTAAGCCACAGCTGCCTGGCTCCTTGCTTTTGCACATTGCAAATCAGTACCTACTTTCTTCCACCAACCCGATGGCAGTGATTGGCTTTCTACAATCAGGTGAGCAGACTAGATTTAGGGGTTCTATAGAAACCCTTCCACATTTAGGGGATTGTTCTATAATGGGTGGGGGTGTTTAGAAGGTCAGACATCATAAAATTAGGGTGAAGAGGCTACCAGACTACTTGAGATAGACCCATTGCTGTGTCTATGTCCCTGTCCAGAGTCCAGAATGGTGGGAAGGCTGATGAGGATGCCACCCTCTTCTCTTTGAAATGCTTAGAAGGCTGATTCCTAGGATGCCCTGTACTCAAGTAAAGTGATCTCAGGAGAGTTGAAATGGTGCCACTGATAATTTGGGCACAGAGATGGTTGAGATTTCTCTCTTGGTCCCCTGCTCCTCAACTTGTCTAATGTGTTCCAATCCATAGGATGGGGACAGTGCTGCAGCATAGCCTGTTAAGCCACAGCCTGCAGTGCCAACATCCCATTTGGGCTCCAGTTCAAGTCTCAGCTTCTCCAGCTCCATTCCAGATCCCTGTTAATGTGCCTGGAAAAGCAGCAGAAGATGCCCCTAGTCCCTGGAGCCCTGTACTCTTGTGGGAATCCCTGAAGAGGCTCCTGGATCTTGGCCAAACCATTTGGGAAGTGAACTAGAGGATGGAAGATCTCTCTCTCTCTCTCTTCTTTCTCTCTGTAACTCTGCCTATCAAATAAATAAATAAATATTAAAAAAGAAGACGATGACACATGATGTCCTGCTCACTCCAGTGACTGACAATGATCTCACTGGGCTGAAACCAAGGTGTCAACAGGAATGTCCTTCCTCCTCTAAGGGAATACCTGTTTCTTGGAGTCTTCATTCTGTGTCAGTGTTCCACATTTAGTGGCTTCCTTTTTTCATCTTCAAATCCAGAAATATGTCTTCCTTCTTGCCACTCCCCCACAATCTCATCTCATTCACATTCTGCCTCTGCTTCCTCCTTCTGCTGTGGAGGGTCCCTATGATTATGGTTAGAGAACCAAGATAATCCATGTCCATCTCCTTAGCTCAGGGTCACCTAATTAGTAGCTTTCATACTATCTGGAACTTTAGTTTTCTTTTGCCACATAAGACAGCACAGTCACTGTCTCTGGTGAATGACACACGTGACACATGAGGGCCTTGTTCTGTCTGCCAAAGCTGGAGATCCCTCCTGGTATAGGAAGTCAGTGACATCACCAGCAGAGCCAGCCAGTATCTCAAAACAGGACTCAGACCAGAAATCTATGCTCATAAGTTTGCATAAACATCCCGAAAATCACTGCAGGATAATTGAAAGGGGGAGGTAATTAGAAGTCAGAAATAGCCTGCATTAACCAGACTACAGTCTGTGACTTAAACTGGAAGCAACAGATAACCTTAAAGTAAAATAATAATGATAATAATTATTATTATTCTGACTGTGTAGATTGAGGGAGGACTTATTATTAAATTACTTGAGGTCTACAAGACATGAAAAGTTATATGTATGCATGTGAGAATAGCAGTAAATAAATCTCAGTATCATCAAGTTTTCTTATTTGTATGTCTTCTTCCTGCCATCACATCTTCACAAAGTTCTCTCTCCTTCATCTTGTTCATTTTTTACTCGCCTCCTTTGATGTTCTCCTTATGCTCTTGCCACTTCCTCTAACCTTTCTTCTTTATCTAATTGTATAAATTTTCTTTCTCTTCCTTTAATTTTTCCATTTTCTTGCATCAGACCTGGATACAGAAAGAAGTGAGAAGGTACTGTGCCTTACATATATATGTTTTCTCCCTAAGACAGCCCAGGGCTTGGAAGGGAGCAGATGCCCAGGAACTATTTACTGACTAAATGAGTAAATTAATGGAATCCTGCCAGGAGGTAAGAAAGGGATGCTGAAAAATATAAGAGTCTGCTGGTGTCCTGAAAACACAGAGCAGAGCCGTGTTGCATTAAAAATAGTATTAATTATGTTTTCCTTGTAATGATTCCATCTTCTCCAGCTGTCAAATAATCACATTTTAAACATACACATTTGGAAAATGCTCTAATTTACAGTCAGAAGATGCAAAAAATTCAACAAGATTGGAATCAAATTTATAAGTAAGAGTTTTCTGTTTTACTGTTGTTTAAATGAGTTCAAATGATTTGGAATAGCAAGAAACTTAGAAATGGATAAAGGCCACGAAATGTGATTGCCTCACCCAATCTAAAAGCTGGAGATGAACTGATCAGTAAAGAATTGCTCTCAGAAGCAGCAAGCCAGAGTGCTCCTAAATCACGGGGTTATGCCGTCTCTCCCTTTGAAAATAACTTGCTCTGAAAATAGCACACCATTCCCTGAAGGGCAACAATAGCTCCAAATTATAGGAGTGTCCAAATTATGGGCCGTACACCCTTGGTGATTGTATTCCTGAAAATGTTACCTAAGAGAAAGGCATTTCCGATTTCACGAAGCATTTTCAAGATGAAAAAAGCCACTGGAACGAGGCCCTAGACCTGGAAAAGCAACAGGCCGGGCTATGGAGGAGAAAGAACAATCACAAAGTGGGGCAAGGAAATAGAAAATAGCAAGTGAAAGCCCTGTCTTGCAGCTGCAGATCAGTGCTTAGTGCTAACTGGGCACAGGTGAGCAAGTAGAAGGCACAGGAGTCAGGCAAGACGGTGTAAACAGGTTTGTTTGTGTCAGCTGTTGGAAAGGGAAGTCTATTGCAGGCATTGTTTTATTTAATCTTTTCAAAACCCAGATAAAAAGCTAGGATCAGAAAGCCAGTCATCACCATAGCCATCATTACAATTGCCTTCTTACATCCAGAAAGCTGGTCACGGGGTTTCATAATGTAGATTCTAGCCATTGCTTTTTGCTGCAAATTTTTCTTTATAGATACACAACACATTGCTAAACACAAGGATGATGCCTAAATGTGGAGAAAATGAGTCATAAAACAGTCTGGGCACAGGGAAAACAGCCTGCAACTTACTTCTGTCTTCCAAATGTTAGGTATGTACATTGTGATCGGTAGAATTCTACTTTTGTGTTTTGAATCCTAGTTGTTAGGAAGCCTTGGAAGTGTAGTTTTTATTTTTCTGCCTATAGAATTATAAAAAGAGGAGGAGATAGAAATAAATACTGAATGTCAGTTCTTATAGAGCAAACATATACAGGAAATAAAGAATTTGGTTTTCCAGTCTGTACCGTAGGGAAAAGCAAAAGAAGAAAGGATGACAAATGTGGGCTGATATTCCATGTCCAATACCTTTCTTGGGACATGATGTATGTCATCCAAAGAGAGATAATTTCAAGATCTTCACAGCCATGGACTGAGAAAAGTCTTAGTTTTCCCCACTGGAGTTGAGTTTGAAAGCACATAGTCCTGCGTGCTTTGGGGGAACATCTTGCACCCTCAAAAGGAGAATCTGTCAAACAAAGAAATAGACCCAAGAAGTGTGGAGGAAGCCAGAAATCCAGAACTATAGAATTTATCTCCCATTACACTGCCATCCTTGAGGCCACATCCACCTTTCAACAATTTGACTACATAGGTTGATGAACACTAGTTTTTGAAAATTAAGCTTTGCCATCTGTCACCTTCAACCAAAGCATCTTATTAACTAAGATGACATCTCATATTGTTAAAAGACAAGGAGGCCTTGGATCTTAATATTGACAGTTTTGAGGGAAAATAGAATTAAGGGCCAAGGATAGCATAATTATTTCAATAATTTAATCTGAAAATAATACAGTTAACAGAAACCCACCTAATTTCTAAGGAAGATAGATAGTTATTGGTACACAGAGCAAGGTTCTCTTTCCAGAGCTTGTGCCTGAATTATAAATAGAAAGGAAGCCAGTTAGCAGCTTCATATCCCCATGTAGAACAATCAGTTCCAATAAGTCTTAATATCAAATTAACTGACTGACTAGAACTGCAACCAGATTGAGAAATGCTATTTTAAGCATATAAAATTGAGAAGGTCTCCCTAATCAAGAACACATTTCCAACCTAATTGCAGGTAACAAGATAATGTTATTTTTTGTTATGTTTCAGATTTTTGGTAGGTAAGCAAAAGTAATATTCACCAGTAAATTTTAATCTTCCCCCTCTAGGCACATAGAAAATGTGATAGCTGTTATCCTGCAGTTAAGTTAGAACATTTACGCTATCAACGAAATACAATCATAAGCAGTATACATCACTTGTGAGTTCACATCTAGCAACACATTTGCATAATCTCTTTCTCTGACTGAGATTGCCACCTGATGAGGTCAATACTGACCCACTCCTCTCTCTTACTGCTCAGCGATCTAGGTAACTAGGTAACGTGGACCTTGGGTCCCAGATCAAATGAAAGCAACATCGACATTAGCATCATAACAACCTTGGTTTCTTATGGTGACTTGCAGCACCACGTTAAGTATTGATGGTTTATTTGGAAGAAAGATGGGTCATATATTGCTTTCTGTCTGTCAGAGTTGGGTCATCTGAGAGAGGGAGGAAACTTTGAAGCTGTGTATCTTTTTAGTTTAGGGAGAAATTCTGCTTCTAAATTTCTAATAGGTTATATTTATTGTACAAGTAGAAGTAAGTTTCCTTTTTTAACACTGCTACCCACCATAGTAAATTGATACATTAGTAATCCCTAACAAATCACATTTCTGGTATTCACAATCCTGCTCTCACATAGACTCAGTGTTTAGCCACACAAGCTGCTTTGGCCCACAGAGAATTCAGCAGAAATGACAAATAGAGGTTCAATAGGTGCTTTCATATTGGAGCTTGCTCTTTTTTTTTGTAACTGAGCCATCATGCAAAGAAGTCCTGCCATGAAGGAGAGGTCACATGAAATCCCTGCTGCTGGCCCAGCCATGTGAGTGTGCATCAGATCAGCCAGCTCTCAGGCAACCTGGTATCTGATGACATGCATGAATCATTCCAACAAATACCACATGGAGCTGAAATAAATAATCTAGCCCAGCCATGCTGTCTCAGTCTGTTTGTGCTGCTAAAATAAAACACCTGAAACTAGGTAATTTATTTTTAAAAAATGTATTTCCTCATGGTTTTGGAGGCTGGGAAGTCCAGAATCAGGGCATTGGCAAGTCTGGTGTCTAGGAGAGCCCCAGTCTTTACTTTCAAGAGGGTGTCTTGAATGCTTTGTGCTCACAAGGCAGGAGGGGTGAGAGGGCAATAGGTGACAGATGTGGAGTCCACACATGGCAGAAGAGCAGGAGAGAGTGAAGCCACTCCCTCGACCCCTGTCATGTGGGTCCCAGGCCCATCCATCCTGACATAATCACTTTCTAAGACTCCATGTCAATACTGTTACATTGGCTGTTAAGTTTCAACACAGTTAGGGGAACACACTCAGACCACTGCATATGTCTAATTTGCCCAGAATAGTGGGCTATTTCATGGACTATATCCACTAAAAATGGAAAGAGTACAATATTCCATTTCCTTTACTGCATCAAAAATTAGCATACCCAACATAGTATCTTAGGAATTAGGTATATAAGATTTCATCACTAACTTTTAGGAAACAATATTATTATTATTATTATTATTATTATTTTTTAGTGGGAGGTAAAATAGCAAGGTTTATTAGGGAAGGGACATCCACAAGGATGGATGGGCACCTCTCCAGACAGGACCTGAGAGAGAGTGCCATCACTTGGATGGGGGTCGGGGAGGCAAGGTTACAAGATTGAGTGGAAAGATTACACCTGGCCAGGCAGGCGGGCGGCTCAGCAGAGAGGCAGAGGGCTGAGCCAAAGTCCGGTTGAGGCCAGGGGTTTTTAAGGAGATGGGTCTTGCTTCCCCACCTCTGCTCCTCTTGGAACAAAAGGGCTTTTTGGATGTAAATAGACAAACTTGTCTCTTGAAGGTCTGAAACAAAGGACTTTATGGATGTAAATATTATCAGACAGGAGGAAGGGAGCAGGGTGTTTGAGATGCAGATACTGGGCTGCACCTGGGAGATTGTGGAAGATTTTAATTTCTTTATGCTTCCTTAGATACTCTAAGTAACAAAATACATGTAACTACGTAAACATCTTCAAAATCACTGGCCTGCATTAAAAGTTGTTCAAATTTGAGCCTCCAGGGCCAAGTCAGGCAATATTACAGGATGGGAGAAATATAAAAATCCTACAGGTCTTTAAGCTCCACCAAGGAATTAAACTGAAAGATTTCACAGTAACCTTGGGCTGATAGTATATCTAATCTATCTTATGCCTAACCCAGAAATTTGAACATATTTCAAGATTAAAATATGAAGAAAACAAATATATATTTTGTTAAAATTGATTTATAGGGTATACAGCTCCCATTTTATAAAAATAACTTTTGTATACAACCCTCAAAATTCGGTGTTCCAGGGTTTTCAGAAGTCGTTATCAACTTCTAGGGTAGTTGACAACACGCCTGCAATAGTATCACCTTGTGGATAATACTTTGTCTATATCTTCAGATCCTACGGAAAATTAATAAGAAAGAGAAATATTAGAGGGACAGTGGTTATGGAATAATAGAACCATTAGTATATTATTTATAGTACTGCTCTGTACAAAATAGTCTAATGTAGCAATGTTTTTGATGATGTGATTGTAATTATTTTTTATAAAAGTAATATTTTAAGAGTGATTGGCTTAAATTGGCATTGGAAAAGTTTTTTAGTTGTTTTTATTTTTTCCTCTTATGATTTTGTCATTGTTACAGATAGGAAAAATATATCTTTTGGCATTTGAATGAAAGCCATTGTATGCTAGATTATTTTGGAAGTCAACAAAGTACAGACTTTTGGCAAAATCCAAAGAACTATCTATTTTTTGTAGATATGGTTTATTGAAGTGCAACCACACCTGTTCCATTAAATATAGTTTATGGCTGCTTTTGTGCTGCAAGTATAGAATTTATAAATTTCACCTAAGAACCACTGGCATGCAAATACAATATATTTACTATCTGTGTGGACTTCTGCAAAAATTCATTTGCTGATGCCCAGAGTAGAAGTTACTAGATGCTCCCTTTCACTGATGTAGAGAAAATATAGATCATCTTTACAAGATCAAATATATGAATTAATATGAAAACTCTCATAGTCTTCTTAATGGTTTAGAGGTGAAAATCTTTGGAGTAAGAAAAAATACTGGCACATCTGGTACAATCTTCTAAAATATAAGAGAGGAAACCGTATTTCCAAGAGGGCAAGTTTTGCTTTACATGAAGCCAACAGTTCATTTTCTGGTATAAGCAACTCATTTTCTGTAGCTTATAGTCATTAGTCTTGGATCCCTTAGTTGAGACTAGACAAAGTCTAATACACTCTCCACTGCCCTTGGAGCACAGAGAACATTATCCTTTGTGTGGTGTATTTATATGGTGAAATATAAGAATATTTTTTCACCAATCACTGTTTTTTCATTTTAAAACCCTCGTTAAAACATTAACAAGTCTTGAAAAACATCCCTTGGGTAAAATTTAAGTGCAACGATCCCTTCTCTAAAGAAGAGGACTTTAAATATTTGAAAGCTGTTCTATTATCATGTTCTTCCTGAATCATCTCTTCCCAAAGATAAATTAAAGGCATTTGACTATTCCACCAGGGAAAGACTCAAATGTCTTCCTCGTAATGACCCTTACTATTGAGTACCTTCTATGTGTTGAGGCATACTAGACATTAGAGCACAAGAATGAACCACACAGAGTCCCTACATTCCAATGTCTACCATATCAGCTGATCTGAGAGTAGGCTCTGGTTTATCCATGTCCCACATAAAGAAAATTCTATAGCCTAAGACTGGATCAAGAAATGGTCTAAGTTAATTTATCCAATTAATTGGATACCATATCATTTGTAAGATAAGTGATCATTCTCTTTGAAGATTTGGGGATTGGTGTTGCCCTTACCTCCATTAATCCTAAACTCATGCACATTGTGTCCCAGGTTCACACACTCTAATGTGAGCAATATCTTGATACTTTAATGACATTAATGAGTGCATTTAATTTAATTATTATACTTAATGAGAGAAATTGCCCAAAAGTTATTTTTAAATCATTAATGACACCTCATTAGGAAAGAAATTGGATTCTGAAAGGATAGGAAGAATTATATTCCATGACAAGTACCCTTTTCTCCAGGATAGAGTATATGATTATGATCCAAATGAAGATCACACCATTATATTCTTTCTTTTACCAAATGTGCATGAGAAGAGTGTGTATTAACTGATTATCCTTAGGATGAAGTATTTTTAACAAGCCACTGGTATCTAGCCCAAATATGAGAATATGACACAACATTAAAAAAAAAATTCTGATGTTTTCTCTTAAGGAAAGGCACTTGTTTTGTGGGGACCAAGAAACAAAATTAGGACCCATATGTTTCAGTGACAAGGCAACAGTTTTAGCAATTTTTAAGGAGGAATGAGTGTGATCAGAGTTGCATAAACATTTATTGAAAGGAACAGAATCTTATGATTCATAACCTACAGACATTTCAAAAAGTATTCAAGAATTGCTCAAATTATATTTGGTTAGATGGCTTCTAAGACCTGTTACATCTTAAGAGACCAAGCTCATAGCCATCTGTGTGTGTGTTTACACATGCAGTTATACATGTTTGAGGGTTCAGCAAAAAGTTCAGGGGAACTGTGTTTTATGAAAAAACTATTCAAGGATTCCAAAATAACTTTTGTAGCAAAATAAACTTTTTTAAGATTGCATTTTCATCACACTTTTGAAGTAGTCTCATATATTAAATAGATATATTTATCAAAATTGGAAGAAACTTATGCAATGACACAAAAGTGAATGAAGAAACACACACACACACTTGCAATTCTGAAATTTAAACTCTCAAATACCATTTTAAAGGAATGATTCTTTTGCCTTTCCTTTTACTCTTATTTGGTCATAAAATAGGAATAGCTGTTCCCTTTTGGAAGTATTGATAAAAGAATAACCACTCTTTCCACTTCCAGATGAGACACTAGGTGAAACTAGGAAAATGGGACACCATCTGGTGCAGCAATAAGGCAGTAATCCTCCAAGATGAGCCAGTGGCATATGCCTTTCTGCTCCCTCTGCTACTGGACATCACTGAGTGTGAAGCTGCAGTTCTGACAGCTGACTGAGTACATGGCTAGGTGTTACATCCCCAGAAATTCAGAGAAAAGATTAGAAAATATTATTCTGGTCATAGGTTGACTCAAGAGAGAGGAGGGCTCTCTTTTCCTTGGATCACTTGTGAGTATACAGCACATAAATTTGAACCTCCAGTGGCTATTTGCTTTTCCTACCATAGAAGAAATTGTACACTTGAGAATGAAATCAAAACCAGAGTCAGAGTGCAGATAAAAAGGCTGAAAGAGTATCTTGATGACAATTACTGTCATGCCACCCTCCTAGCTTCTAGAGGTTGCAAGCAATATTTGGCATTCCTTGACTTGGAGTTGTATTACTCTAATCTCTGTATCTGTCATCACATGACATTCTTCCCTCTAGTCTGTATTCAAAGTACCCTCTCTTCATAATCATTGGAGTATGGCCCACCCTAATTCAGTATGACCTCATCTTAACTTGATTATCCCTTCAAAACTTCTGTTTCCAAAACAGCAGCGTTCACAGGTGCTTAGGGTTAGGATTTCAAAGTATCTCTTCGAGGGACACAATTCAACCTGCAAGAGCCTATACAATAGCCAATTTTCAACTTCATGTTGGAGTTCACTTACCTTTTAATCTTATCTACCCTAAATTATTGTGTGTGTTCTGTGTGCTTGGTTAGTTTTTTATACTTTCCTCTTCTTTTCATCATAAAGGAAAGAATTTACACTTATAAAGCACCTTTCCACTAGCTTGACCAGGGTTTCCATTAATGCTCTAATCCAGTGCCATGCAACTCCTTTCCATATTGACCTTGTTTTGGCTACAATGACCTTTTCCTTTCTGGAACCCTGCCAGTTGATTCCTGCTGCTATTCTCTCTTCCTAAAATTTCTCTTCCCTCTACCTCTAGTGTCTGCACTGATCTCTCTCTCTCCCTCTCTCTCCCATACTCTTGCTGAAATGTTGCCTTCTCAATGATGTGCATTCTGCCTACCTTGGCCTTCCCAGGAAAATAATCATCTCATCTTTGTCATAATCTTTGGGAACTTTATTTCCCCCTCATGTGTGTACTTGATGGGGCAAATACCAGCTTCAGTTGGAGTTGTAAGGTTATGTTATGGTAGTGGTGCATCTCTGGATCCCCATCTGATTGACATGTGTTACATGCACACACCGTGATTGTTTATTTCTTTGCTTTCTGTCTCTTTGCATAAGAATTTTATCTTTCTGAAAGCATGAACATTAATCTCTTTTGCTTCCTGTTATATATCCAGTGCTTATGACAGTATCTGGCACATAATAGAATTCTGATAAATATGGAATAAATAAATGAACTAACAGAAACCTAGAATCATAGGTCAAGAATGTCTACCTCTAAAGCATTTTTATACCAATCTATATAGTGTTAACCTGCCTATTTTGCATCTGAAATGTGATCCATTCAGGACTTGCTTTAAACACCTGGGGTAAACCACATTAGCAAAGTATTTTATTTTGAAAGTGTTCACTGTTTATTATGTCAAGAGGTAAATAGTTCCCCATAAAGTTTTAAAAAATAGATTCAAGGTGTTATTTGCTATTGGATATAGAATGTGCACTCTATCTAAAAGCCCATCACAGAAAATGAGCCCAGAAAATCCAAAACAGTGGGCCAAGCAGAGCTGTAACTCCCCTCAATCAATATGGGTCAGGATATAATGCTGGTGAAGAGAGCTTATTTTGAATTACAAAACATAATTCTACTACTGATTTTTATGTCAATTCTGCCTAATAATATTATTCAGTATCTTATTATCTTATTATTTAAAGAAATTTTCTAATTTTGATACAAAGAACTATTTGGATCAGTATAGAACAATGTCATCTATTCACTATGAGGAACCAAGTACAAGGGAGGGATTCAGAATGACAACCTTACTGTTTAACAGAATTGTCACAAAATCAACTGAGGAGGTGGGACGGACTATCATTGTATATTTCCACAGCATTATAGTTAAAAATAATTAAGCTGTGAAGTGAGATTTCTCATCCTTTTTTTAAAAAAAGGTTTATTTATTTATTTGAAAGAGTTACAGAGCCGGGGGGAGGTCTTCCATCTGATGGTTTACTCTCTAGTTGGCCTCAATGGCTGGAGCTGCGCTGATCTGAAGCCAGGATCCAGGAGCCTCCTCTGGATCTCCCAAGTGGGTGCAGGGGTCCGAGGACTTGGGCCATCTTCTTCTGCTTTCCCAGGCCATAGCAGAGAGCTGGACTGGAAGAGGAGCAGTCGGTACTAGAACCGGCGCCTACATGGGATGCTGGCCCTTCAGGCCAGGGCTTTAACCCGCTGCACCACAGTGCCAGCCCCAAGAGATTTCTCATCCTTAGCAACCAATACAGATGCCAACTTTCCCATTCAGAACATTTTCTTATTTAAAAAATGTTTATTTATTTTACTTATTTGAGGCAGATATGTAAGGAGTGAGACAGAAGGACAGCAAAACAGATGGGAAGACGGACAGAGAGAAAGAGCTTCCATCTATTGATTCACTAACCAAATATCTGCAATACCTGGGGCTGTGCCACACTAAAAGTAGGAGCCAGGATTTCAATTTAGGTCTCCCACGTGGGTGGCAGAAACCCAACTACTGGAGCCATCATCTGCTGCCTCCTGGGGTGCACATCAGCAAGAAGGTAGAATATGATGGGAGCTGGAGTCAAGCTCAGACACTCTGTAGGATGTTGGCCTGTTCCATGCAAGTGTCTTAACCATTACACCATATTCCCACCCCAGAACATTCTCCATTATTCATGGGAAGGAATCCGGGGTAAAACATTCATCCTTAAAATTTTAAATAGTTAATAGTTACATAAATATTCAACCTATTTAAATTGTACCAACTGGTGATTTGATATGTGTATAAATTATGGAATGATTACCACAATAAAATAAATTATTATATCTATCACCATCCATGCTATATATTACATCATCAGAACTTGTTTGTCATCAACATCTCTCCATTCTCCCAACTGTTACCCCATAACAACCATTGCTCTACTTTCAGCTTCTGTGAGCTCAACTTTTTTAGATTCCACATACAGGTGAATTCTTTCATTCTTATTAGGATGGTTATTGTGAAAAACACAAGATATAAATAAAGTATTGGTCGAGGATGTGAAGAAAAGGGAACAATTGGGCATTGTTAGAATATAAATTGAAACAGCCATTGTGGAAAACACTGTGGCAGTTTCTCAAAAAATTAAAAGCAAACCTATCTTGTGATTAAGAAATTCAACTTCTAAGAATGTATCTGAAAGGAATGAAATCAGTATCTCATTGCAGTATTATGCACAACAGCCAAGATACAGAATCAATTTAAGTGTCTACTGATGGCTGAGTGGGTAAAGAAATTGTGGAGTCTGTGTGTATTTATATATACATACATATACATATTATATGGGATATTATTTCATCATAAAAAAGAAGAAAATCTTGTCAGCGGTGATGTCATAGATGAACTTGGGAGATATTATGTTAAGTGAAATAAGCCTGACACAGAAAGAAAATCACAAGTTTCCACTTTGAAAAAATGTCAAAGCATTGACTGTGGAGTGAAGCAACTGGAGGGTTGAAACAGATCCGTACTACCTACTCGCCAGAGGAAAGTATTTAACCTCATTGATTTTACTTCCCATCTTTCTGAAATGGTGCCAGTAGCAACCAAGTAATTTGCACCACAGGTACCCGATCTTAAGCATCATGTTAGATGTGTGCTGTTTTTTTGCTTGGAAAAAAAAATTTTTTTTCTCCTTCCTATCTATCATTAAATCAGAAGTCAAATTCCACTTCTTCAGGGAAACCTTTCCTTACCCTACAATCTAAATCAGGGGTCCATTCCCTACTCTCATGACATTATACACCTTTCCTTATAGCATCTTCTAGGTTTTGTGATATTTCTCCTACTCGTTGTGATTATTTTAGTTTCATTTGTCTTCCCTAAGTTATTGTAGGCTGGGTGAGGGCAAGGTTTTTTGTGGGTCCTCACCAAACATAACAAGCTCAGTATAGCATGGGACCTGAGTAAGAATAGGCTCTCAGTAAGCAAAGAAGCATTGAATAAGCAAAGATAGGAATGCATATGAAATATGAAAGAGTAATTAAGTTAAGTTACATGTCATTCTTTTGTGATCACACATAAATTTCCTGTTTTCTGTGTTTCTGCCTAAGCCCACGAGGCCAAGTGACTTCCAATCTGGGCTCCTGAGTTGATGCTTACAGCTGAAGCATCTTTCATCAGGCGCTGTGCTCACTCTGAGAGCCACGACTAGAGGCAAGGCAAGATCCATGCAGGAAGCTGTAGCCCTGATGCTTGTTCAAGTGCTGGGCTGACTTTAGCATTGGAATTTTTCAGTTTTAATTGGCCTGAAGTTGCTTCTTTTTTAAAGCTTTCTCCCCATTTTTCAAGTCCCCCCCCCCCCACTAGAACTGAAATATAGAAAACTGTACTCCAGTCCCAAATTCCTCCTACAGCAAAATCCAAAGATTATAGACCTTAAGCAAATCTCCTTGTGACTCCAGCAGTTAATTTATAACTCAGTTACAGCTTACGAGACTGCATAATTCAGTTCACATCAGAGGATGTTGGTATAAATCATCATGGCAGTTATGTTTTTACTGCACTTCTCCTAATGTTGTGTTTTCTTTCTTTCCATTGATGCAGGATCGGCACCCTACTATCTGGGGGATCAGAAAGCTCTTGTAAGGAAAGCGGGGGAGATGGGAGGGGTGCGAGTGGGAGGGAAGTTATGGGGGGGGGAAGCCATTGTAATCCATAAAGCGTACTTTGGAAATTTATATTTACTAAATAAAAATTTAAAAAAAAAGAAAATCAACATTAAAAATTTTCATGAGTATTACTGACTTTTCTTTTTGCTTCAGGCTACAGTATTCTCAGTAGGTCAAATCTCTATTGAAATTGTTGATATTTAGTTCATCATGAAACTTTGTGTGTTACTTGAGAAAATATTTCATGTAACATTATTTATTTTGATTACTGAATCTTCTTGGGCTTTCTTTTAAAATGTGTCCCTGAGATGAACACCTTACTAACTTGTCAAGGTCTCATCCTGGTCCTGCGTAGTAGAATGGGAAATAAGAAAATAGAAATGCTCCAAGATGCACCTCGGGCATAGCAGGGGGCCTAAAGGATATCAGGCACTTTCTAAGTTTCCTGAGCTGTTTACAGAGAGCTTTGCTACTAACAAGGCAGCCACTGTCAATGTCTGCTCCAATCCTCATCAAACCTGGAAGCCTCAGACGCAACACAACAGCAGATGGGAATGAAAGTCATTTTGGTAATAGCTAGTATTTACTTACTACATTTATATGCCAGAGGCCTTTGTGTGGGTAATAATGATAATAGTACCTAAACTAATGTAGTTTAATTTCCTTATTCTCTCCAGTCCTAAAAGTTTATGTTTCCCAGACAGAATATGGCCAAGACTCGACTAAGCTTGAAAGCAGGTTGAGGAGAGGAGATGAAAGACTTCTGTGTTAGAAGCACAGTGGTAGATTTAGGGAACACATCCCAGTTGGAGTGGCAGTTGCACAGGGATACATGAGTTGGTGAGAGGTAGCTGGGCATGGGTAAAGGCCAGAATCTCTGGTGAGTGGTGTTGGAGAATCTGGGAGTTCCTAATGTCATGGGATAGGGAAGGTGGTAGAGACTAAGGGTTTGGACTGCGGAACTTTCCAGAGACCTCATAGCAGCAACAAAATTGCCCTCCCAACAAAGACTGCAGGAAGGCCATCCCTGGGCCAGAGACTACACAGGGACAATTACAGTGACCCACATTCCCTCATTTCTTACAGATCAAAGTGAGCACAAAGCAGTCACAGAGAAGAGGTGAATTCTAACAAGAGTGAGGGAAGGAAAGAGAAACGAATGGAGAGAGTCAGGCTTGTCCAGATGCAGACCTCAACCCTCTATCTGTATCCTCAACACACACAATGGTGCTTTCACCGAGAGGAGCAGGAAGCAGATTGCCTAAAGAGAGACCTTGCAATAGTTATTTTTATGCAATAGGATCAGGTATTATTTGGATGAATTGTATGATAGTCTTCACAAAGTGCCTACTCTCTTATCCCTGGAACATGTGACTACATTACCTTATGTGGTCAGAAAGTCCTTACAAGTCTGCTTAAGACCCTGATACTGAGAGGTTGTTCTGGATGTATCTGGATGGGTGCAATATAATTACATGACTCTCAAAAAAGAGAGAATCTTTCCAGACTGTGGTCACAGGAGAAAATGTGATAACAGAAAAATGATCAGAGGGGGCCGGCGCCGCGGCTCACTAGGCTAATCCTCCGCCTTGCAGGGCCGGCACACCAGGTTCTAGTCCCAGTCGGGGCGCCGGATTCTGTCCCGGTTGCCCCTCTTCCAGGCCAGCTCTCTGCTGTGGCCAGGAAGTGCAGTGGAAGATGGCCCAAGTCCTTGGGCCCTGCACCCCATAGGAGACCAGGAGAAGTACCTGGCTCCTGCCATCGGATCAGCGCCGTGCTCCGGCCGCAGTCCGCTGGCCGCGGCGGCCATTGGAGGGTGAACCAACGGCAAAAGGAAGACTTTCTCTCTGTCTCTCTCTCTCACTGTCCACTCTGCCTGTCCAAAAAAAAAAAAAAAAATGATCAGAGGGATATGACATAAGATAGATTTGATCAAATATTGCTGGCTTTGTACATGGGAGGAAGAAACCATGAGTGAAGGAATGAACCCTGAGCAGTGGAGTAGGAAAATTACTCCAGCGAAAGCCAGCAGGAGAATGGGGATATAGTCCTACAATTAACTGTAGGCAATGGAAGTCTGCCAACAACCTGGGTGAGCAGGAAACAGATTTTCCCCTAGGGTCTCCAGAAATGAACACAACCTTGCCAAATCTTTTACATCAATCCAGTGAGACCAATACTGGGCGTCTTACCCCTATACTGTAAGATAACAAATGTGTGGTTTTTGTAAGCCACTAGATTTGCAGTAATCTGATAATGTAGCAGTAGAAAACTATTATGAACACTTTAAAAATCAGAGTGAATTTAATAAAGTATTTAGTTGTTATTTTATGACTACCATGTGTCTGATGACTCACGAGAAAGGCTAAGCTGTTTTGTAAAATGTGTTTTGTTTTCTCTTCACATCAGCATTACAATAGGAAAGATTTTGTGAATGCACTACATAGTCCTTTTACTACTTAATTCTCAGAACAACTTCACAAATCAGATATTATTATGCTTCTTTTTAAAAAGATTTGTTTATTTGTTCATTTGAAAGAGTTATACAGAGAGAGAAGGAGAAGCAGAGAGAGAGAGAGGTCTTCCATCCACTGGTTCACTCCCCAAATGGCCTCAATGGCCAGAGATGCACTGATCTGAAGCCAGGAGCTAGGAGTTTCTTTTTGGGTCTTCCACATGGGTGCAGGGGCCCAAGGACTTGGCCATTCTCTACTTCTTTCCCAGGCCATAGCAATAGGAAGTGGAGCAGCCAGGACTCTAACTGGCACCCATATGGGATGCTGGCATTGCAGGTGGCAGCTTTACCTGCTATGCCACAGCACTGGCCCCTTATTATGCTTCTTATTTGCAGAAGTGAAATTGATACTTATGGAGGTGAAATGGGAAGACAATCAGGATACTCTACTAATAAGAGGTCAAAGTGGGTTTCAGGTTCTCTGCTCTTTCTGCTTATAGAAATGTCTCCTTCACATATGCAGTCCATAGCTACTGCTTCTAAAATGCCCATTTCATTACTTGATTATTTCTTGCTAACCTTTTCTGCTCGTATCTCTCCAGTCTCATACCTTACCTCCCTTTCTATTATTGTGCAGATCCACACACACTGAGCTAATCAAGGACTCAGAGCTTGTGTTCAAGTTGCCTCATCAAAGCTAGTCTTGTACAAATAATGTCTTTGAGGTGCCTTGGTTGAGAATACAAGCCCATTAGGCTATAGTAATTTTTTCCTGAGTCCCAGCTTTATGCCATTTGTCTTGTAGGTTTTTGCATTACCTTCTCATTACCTTCTCATACCCAAGTTTCCTTGCTTGGTTGAGATTCATCTTTGATCCAGTATACTTTCACAGTTCCCCTGATGTGACACCTAATTTTGGCTGACATTCTCAATATCCTCAGGAAGCTACTGTGTCCCGAATCAGACTCAACAAACCATCTAGGTTTCTTATTTTAGAAGTTATTTCTTCAGGCCGGCTCCTCTTCCAGTCCAGCTCTCTGCTGTGGGCAGGGAGTGCAGTGGAGGATGGCCCAAGTGCTTGGGCCCTGTACCCCATGGGAGACCAGAAGAGGAACCTGGCTCCTGGCTTTAGATTGGCATGGTGTGCCGGCCACAGTGTGCAGGCCACGGAGGCCATTGCAGGGTGAACCAACTGTAAAAGGAAGACCTTTCTCTCTGTCTCTCTCTCACTGTCCACTCTGCCTGTAAAAAAAAAATTAAAAGTTATTTCTTCAAGTCTTGTTAATGTGGAAAAAAAATTCTCTCTCTCTCTCTCTCTCTCTCCCTCTCTAAGACTTACTTTTTATTGAAAAGGTAGAGGGAGACAGAGAGGGAGAAGAGAGTGAACTTCTATCTGCTATTTCACCCCCAAATTTCCCACAGGAGCCAAAAATGGACCAGACCAAAGCAAGGAGCCAGAAACACCATCTTGAACTTTCACATTCGTGACAGGAGCCCAAGTTTTTGGGTCTTCATCTACTGCTTTCCCGTACATATTATGAGAAATATTAGATAGGGAGCAGAGTAGCCATGACTCCAATTGGTGCTCCAATATGGGATGCCAGATGCCTTCACCTTTTCTGCCACAATCCTGGTCCCCAAAACAGCTCTTGATGCCACATTCTGTTCACCCTATCCAGCATACGTTTTGGGCCTATTGGTAGGAGAATCAATGAAACTATATCTGAAGAGGCAAGTATCAATAGAAATCAACTGTATTATCAACATTCGCCTCAATAGAAATGAGTACACATCAATAGAAAATATCCCATGAAAACTCAATGATTATCAACCAACCTACTAGGACATGACAATGAACTCTATCATACTCTTATCAAGTTGCAAAAGTAAATCATAAGCACTGGTATTTACAGAAATTACCTAGGAATCCTGTTCCTTGGATTCAATCTTCACTCTTTCCAATATGGTTCCTCTCTTCAAAACCCATGTGTTGAAGTTTGTACACTTTTTTTTTCTCCTAACACTGTTTCCAAGATGTGTTTCAAATGATATTTGATCCACAAATTACTCTTGGGTGCGGTGGTCAGAAAATTTGGGGCAATGCTGCTTACTGTAGCACTTTCATGGAGATTAAAAGTATTTACTAATATTATTACAAGTTCTGATAAGTACTTGGTTGAGAAAGTGTTTAGCTATGGAGCTGACAATTTCCAAATTTATTTGCCAATAGACTCTCCCTTTTACATAAAATCCATTTGCATCCTCCTCTGCAAATATTTCATTCCTTGGGCTCCCCATCATCAGTTCTGACCACTTTCACACCTCTGTGGGCTTTCTCATGGAATCCAGCAGCAGGCCTGGCCATGCGGACTGTGCATTCCACCACCTCTGCCAGCTCAACAGCGTTCTCAGGTTTTCCCGGGAAGAATCCTTCCCTGCCATCTGCCAAAATCGGCCATCTTTCTATGAGAAGATGTTAAACCATTCAGTGGAAGCATTTTGTCCTTCATTAAAGCTATCCTGAAATCTCTCCTTCTAGGGACCCTTACAACATTTCCTATCTCAGCAGTTTAAATCCCACCCCATCACTATACCTCCCTGTGTTCAATTATAACTCAGAATGTGCTCCTCCTTAGGCCCCTGAGGTTTAAGAATGAGCTGTCACAGCATTGACTCTCACACGTGTTCTGGTCTCAGAGTCCACAGGTGTTAAAATACCAACTTCTGGGGGTCTACCAGGAACTCTTCTTATTCAGCAGGTCTGGAGTAGAATTCAAGAATTTGCACTACTCACAAATCTCTAGATGATGCTACTTCCAAGGATCAAAGTTTGAGAACTGCTGACATATAGACACAGAAAGATATCTAAAGTAGACTTGCCTTCAAGAAGTATGTAGTTGTTGATAAGACCAGCACGTATAAAATGGAAAGAAAAGTAAAGAAAATTAGAGATAATCAAGACAAATATTCAGAAGTCTACTGGGATAACAGCTCCTTAAAGAAGTGGTACACAGGAGAAAGAAAAAGAAAAATAGGATTCTCATTTTACTTTTAATTTAAAAGGTAAGAAAGGACTTAAACTATGTGGATTTTATTGCTTTAGTAATGCAGCCAGTGGTATAGGAGAAGTGAGATAGGCACCCATAGGAAAGCATTCATATTTTCAGCATTTTATGTTGATTTGAGTACTGATTTCCTTGCTATAACAAAGACAAAGATATCAGATTATTTTTTAAAAAATTATTTCTTACTGTCTTAACAGCATGTACACAATGGATCCAGGGTGAACATAATGGCTCTTTAGAAGGAAATATCCATAGAATTATAACAGTATTGCTCTGCATTGCCAGCATGAATCTTCCCTATTGTGACTAAGGATGGCACCTTCACTTTTGCAGGAGAAAGAGATAAGGAAGACACACATTAACTTGTGTGCATATCATTATCAAAAAAAAAATCTGGCCAAATGGTTGAAGTAAGTAGCTGGAAAGGTATGCAATCTTTCACCTACAGAAAACTACTCCAAGCGTCCTTCTTTTTTTGATTGGAGAGCACAGATATTTAAGGGAACTCCTGAAGATTCTGCCACATGTATTGTGCAATGCACTGGGGTTAATGTATGTATGGTTAATTTTATTTAAAGGTGTGTGATCTCAAGTCAACAAGGCCAACACACAGAGAGTAAACAGGAAATGGCAGAACTGACAGTCTGCTCCAAGGTCTTTATCAGCCACATTAATGAATAAATATAATGGCAATCCAAAGAGTTCTGACAAACAATAAGGCAAAAATAAAATAACAAATAAATAAAGCAAAAATTTTTTTAAAATGTAGAATCATGTGCACCCCAGCAGTATCAGCTAATACTTAGCAGTATAAGACATATTTAAGAATGTGAGGGTCATAATAATAAGGTGCACACATTATCATACATGTATCATTTGATGTGTTTTATTTATTTATTTTAAACTTTTATTTAGTAAATATAATTTTCCAAAGTACACTTTATGGATTACAATGGCTTTCTCCCCCCATAACTTCCCTCCCACTTGCACCCCTCCCATCTCCCACTCCCTCTCCCATTCCATTCACATCACGAATCATTTTCAATTATCTTTATATACAGAAGATCGATTTAGTATATACTAAGTAGAGATTTCAACAGTTTTCACCCACACAGAACATAAAGTGTAAAAGACTGTGTCAGTACTAGTTATAGCATTACTTCATATTGGACAACACATTAAGGACAGAGATCCCACATGAGGAGTAAGTACACAGTGACTCCTGTTGTTGACTTAACAATTTGACACTCTTGTTTATGGCATCAGAAATCTCCCTAGGCTGTAGTCATGAGTTGCCAAGGCTATGGAAGCCTTTTGGGTTCGCCGACTTCGATAATATTTAGACAAGGTCATAGTCAAAGAGGAAGTTCTCTCCTTCCTTCAGAGAAAGTTACCTCCTTCTTTGATGGCCCTGTTCTTTCCACTGGGATCTCACTCGCAGAGATCTTTCACTTAGGTCCTCTTTTTTTTTTTTTTTCCCCAGAGTGTGATTCCTCCACTTTGTTGCAAATGACTGGGTTTTTATTTTTATACCCATAAATTTATATATGTGTATTGGCATATCCAATATTGAAAATCCCATAAAACATCATTATAAAATACCATTATAAAGTAAAAATTTACAACTACTACACATTATTATGCCACTTTAGTAACTAAGAACATAAAAGTTATTAAGAAGTCTATACCTTATGTGGTTGCTATTATACTATCACAATTAGCAAGACATTTTAACATATCATTTATGTCATCTTAATTACTTCCTTTTAATGTCAACTTTCTTTTAAAAAAAAGATTCATTTTTTTGGAAAGGCAGAATTGTAGTGTGAGAGAGGGAGAGACAGAGAGAGAGAGAGAGATCTTCCATCTGCTGGTTTACTCCCCAAATGGCTGCAATGGCCAGAGCTGGGCCAACCCAAAGCCAAGAGCCAGGAGCTTCTTCTGGATTTCCTATGTGGGTTCAGGGGCCTATGAACTTGGGCCATTCTCCACTGATTTACCAGACTGTTATCAGGGACCTGGATCAGAAGTGGAGCAGCCAAGACTGGAACCGGCATCCTTATGGGATGCTGGCACAGCAGGTAGAGTCTTAACCTGCTACACCACAATGCTGTCCCCTCTGATGACCACTTTTATAATAAAACAATAAATTGACATTTTAACATTAATACACAATTTAAAATTTCTAAAAGCATGCATATATTGATAATGCATTTTCAAAATGTTTAATATCTCATGATGTACAAAATGCTGCAGGAATTGATCAATGTGATTAACATAACTGTAACAGGAAGAATACCTTCACATAGATGCAAAGTTACTGCTGCTCTTTGACCAACTAGGGAAGCCCAATGACTGTGATATCTGACACTTCCATTCCAACTCTCTTATTTTACAGATAAAGAAAATCAGATTTCTTAATCTTTTCTTCTTTCTATTCAAGAGGCCCATGTGTACATATTCAAGAAAGAGAGTGAGCGAGCACAAATGCACTCATCTGCTGATTCCTGCCCCAGATACCCCACAGCAGCCAGGACTGAAGCCAGGAACCTGGAATCCAATTCAGGCCTCCCACATGGGAGGCAGCCGTCCAACTGCTTGAGCCTTTACCTATTATCTCCAGTATTTCTAGGAGGCAGGAACCAGGAGCTGCAGTCAGAATTGAATATAGGCTTTTCAATACAGGGCATCCCAATATTTCTTGATCTTGGCAGGGTTACATACTTAGGATGTAACCTTGTAACCCTTGTGCAGAGCATATAGTCAAACAAATGATGTCTAATTCTCTAAATCTGGTAGAGGCCCAGCTACAGGGAAGTTAGAAGCCTATCTGACTCAGCATATTCGTAATAGAAAGCACATATGGATTGGATGGAAAGAATGAGATAATGGATGTCAAATACTAGTGCAACAGACATTGCCCTGCTATTTTTGAGATCCTCTTGTATGGGATTCCTAAGGTCTCAGAAGATAATTTCCTGGAAGATAACATTTGATAATCTATAGGGGATGTGTTTATACTGGCAGAGAGTAGTTGAAATCTTGGCAAAGGACCAAGAAAATTGGTAAGAACCCACCTTTAATGTTGGCATTTGTCTCAACCAGAGATGCTCTTCTGGGATCTGAAGATTAAAAAAAAAAACAGCCATATGAGGGTACTTCACAAAGTTCATAGAAAATATATATTTTGGAAAAAATACTATGCATATATTTCAAAGCATTTTGCACCAAAATTTATTTTTTAATTCAAATATTTGCATGAATTCTTTGAAGTGCCTGTTTAGTTCTGGCCTTCAAGTAGTTAGTGACCATTCAAATGCACATGTTACAGGGGAGGACATCCCAGAATATTGTTGGAACAAAGAAGTCTATAGTCTTCTTCCCTAGTTTTAATGCCCAGGGAAGTTTGGTACCATTGTTTGGATTGCTTCAAACCCCCAGCCTACCGTGAAGACAGGTAGCTACTATTCCCACACATGTGTGGAAACAGGATGATTTCCACATAGAGGTCGTAATGTGCATGTACTGACATACCAGAGTAATTCTCCTTTATGATTGAAAATGTAGCCACCAACAGTTTTATGTCCCTGACAGCCAACCAATGTCAACAGGATTTTATGGTGAATTTACATAGCAGGATCTGGGTCTTGGGTTAATAGGGCACCTCCCTCTGTAATAAGGGCCATTAAAAAAATGAAGGAGGGCGTCCTAAACTTAGCCTGATGCTCCACCTCAGTTGCTATGAGTCATGGAGTATTAAATTATTTTCTGGCTCTGGAGGAACATTACAGATGATTTTTCCTTGAAAAGCAGCCCTGATCTTAGTTCCTGAGTAATTTGGACTGGGTCCTGCTCATAGCATATGTACTATCTGGAGCAGACTTCTCACCCCTCATCACAAATGTTTGGGAAAGATTGTTCAGTGATGCTTGATATTTTTTTGACAGGTAGAGTTAGACAGTGAGAGAGAGAGAGAGACAGAGAGAAAGGTCTTCCTTTTTCCGTTGGTTCACCCCACAAGTGGCCGCTATGGCCGGCACGCTGCAGCAGGTGCACTGCGCGTATCTGAAGCCAGGAGCCAGGTGCTTCCCTCCTGGTCTCCCATGCGGGTGCAGGGCCCAAGGGCCTGAGCCATCCTCCACTGCCCTCCCGGGCCAGAGCAGAGAGCTGGACTGGAAGAGGAGTAACCGGGACAGAATCCGGTGCCCCGACTGGGACTAGAACCTGTGGTGCTGGCACCACAGGTGGAGGTTAGCCTAGTGAGCAGCGGCACCAGCCAAGTGATGCTTGGTATTTGAGCAGACAACAGAAAATATATTAACAGCTCTGAACCTATGGCCTGAGAAGTTTAAAAATCAAGAATCCAGTGTCAAGTTTCTAACAGCTGTGAGCAACAATGAGCAAGAGACGCAAATTGACTTTGTGGGTAAGGGCCATGACTGACACAAAAAGGTATGACAGCAAGACTTCGGAGGAAACATAACAACAACATGTGCACTTGATTAGAACCATGTCTGTTACTACAGTTAATTAACTACCATGTACCTGTTAAGAATATTTATTAATTCCTAAGCCGGGAAAAGATGCAGCACTGAAAGAGAATTACAGACCAATATCCCTGATGAACATAGATGCAAAAATCCTCAATAAAATTCTCGCCAATAGAATGCAACAACACATCAGAAAGATCATCCACCCAGACCAAGTGGGATTTATCCCTGGTATGCAGGGATGGTTTAATGTGCGCAAGACAATCAATGTGATACACCACATTAACAGACTGCAGAAGAAAAACCATATGATTCTCTCAATAGATGCCGAGAAAGCATTTGATAAAATACAACACCCGTTCATGATGAAAACTCTAAGCAAACTGGGTTTGGAAGGAACATTCCTCAATACAATCAAAGCAATCTATGAAAAACCCACAGCCAACATCCTATTGAATGGGGAAAAGTTGGAAGCATTTCCACTGAGATCTGGGACCAGACAGGGATGTCCACTCTCACCACTGCTATTCAATATAGTTCTGGAGGTTCTAGCCAGAGCTATTAGGCAAGAAAAAGAAATTAAAGGGATACAAATTGGGAAGGAAGAACTCAAACTATCCCTCTTTGCAGATGACATGATTCTTTATTTAGGGGACCCAAAGAACTCTACCAAGAGACTATTGGAACTCATAGAAGAGTTTGGCAAAGTAGCAGGGTATAAAATCAATGCACAAAAATCAACAGCCTTTGTATACACAGACAATGCCATGGCTGAGGAAGAACTTCTAAGATCAATCCCATTCACAATAGCTACAAAAACAATCAAATACCTTGGAATAAACTTAACCAAGGACGTTAAAGATCTCTACGATGAAAATTACAAAATCTTAAAGAAAGAAATAGAAGAGGATACCAAGAAATGGAAAAATCTTCCATGCTCATGGATTGGAAGAATCAATATCATCAAAATGTCCATTCTCCCAAAAGCAATTTATAGATTCAATGCAATACCAATCAAGATACCGAAGACCTTCTTCTCAGATCTGGAAAAATTGGTGCTGAAATTTATATGGAGGCACAAGAGACCTTGAATAGCTAAAGCAATCTTGTACAACAAAAACAAAGCCGGAGGCATCACAATACCAGATTTCAGGACATACTACAGGGCAGTTGTAATCAAAACAGCATGGTACTGGTACAGAAACAGAAGGATAGACCAATGGAACAGAATTGAAATACCAGAAATCAACCCAAACATCTACAGCCAACTTATATTTGATCAAGGATCTAAAACTAATTCCTTGAGCAAGGACAGTCTATTCAATAAATGGTGCTGGGAAAATTGGATTTCCACGTGCAGAATCATGAAGCAAGACCCCTACCTTACACCTTACACAAAAATCCACTCAACATGGATTAAAGACCTAAATCTACGACCTGACACCATCAAGTTACTAGAGAACATTGGAGAAACCCTTCAAGATATTGGCACAGGCAAAGAGTTTCTGGAAAAGACCCGGGAGGCACAGGCAGTCAAAGCCAAAATTAACTATTGGGATTGCATCAAATTGAGAAGTTTCTGTACTGCAAAAGAAACAGTCAGGAGAGTGAAGAGACAACCGTCAGAATGGGAAAAAATATTTGCAAACTATGCAACAGATAAAGGGTTAATAACCAGAATCTACAAAGAGATCAAGAAACTCCACAAAAACAAAACCAACAACCCAATTAAGAGATGGGCCAAGGACCTCAATAGACATTTTTCTAAAGAGGAAATCCAAATGGCCAACAGGCACATGAAAAAATGTTCAAGGTCATTAGCAATCAGAGAAATGCAAATCAAAACCACAATGAGGTTCCACCTCACCCCGGTTAGAATGGCTCACATTCAGAAATCTAGCAACAACAGATGCTGGCGAGGATGTGGGGAAAAAGGGACACTAACCCACTGTTGGTGGGAATGCAAACTGGTCAAGCCACTATGGAAATCAGTCTGGAGATTCCTCAGAAACCTGAAGATAACCCTACCGTTCGACCCAGCCATCCCACTCCTTGGAATTTACCCAAAGGAATTTAAATTGGCAAACAAAAAAGCGGTCTGCAGCCTAATGTTTATTGCAGCACAATTCACAATAGCTAAGACCTGGAACCAACCTAAATGCCCATCAACGGTAGACTGGATAAAGAAATTATGGGATATGTACTCTTTAGAATACTATACTGCAGTAAGAAACAACGAAATCCAGTCATTTGCAACAAAATGGAGGAATCTGGAACACATCATGCTGAGTGAAATAAGCCAGTCCCAAAGGGACAAATACCATATGTTCTCCCTGATCGGTGACAACTGACTGAACACCAAAAAGGAAACTTGTTGAAGTGAAAGGGACACTATGGGAAACGGTGACTTGATCAGCATAGCCCTGACTGTTAATGAACAACTTAATACATTATCCCTCTTAGTAGTTTTTTTGTCTGTTCTACTTAATATGACTGATTTAATTCTGTAATTAATACACAGTTATTCTTAAGTGTTGAAATTTAACTGAAATGTGATCCCTGTTAAACATAAGAGTAGGAATAAGAGAGGGAAGAGATATATAATTTGGGACATGCTCAAGCTGACTTGCCCCAAATGGTAGAGTTAGAAACATACCAGGGGACTCCAATTCAATCCCATCAAGGTGGCATGTACCAATGCCATCTCACTAGTCCAAGTGATCAATTTCAGTTCGCAATTGATCATAATGAAAGGACTAAGAGTCAAAGGGAGCACATAAGCAAGTCTAGTACCTGCTAACACTAACCGATAGAATAAATAAAGGGGAGAGTGATCCAACATGGGAAGTGAGATACTCAGCAGACTCATAGAATGGCAGATGCCCTAAATAGCACTCTGGCCTCAGAATCAGCCCTAAAGGCACTCGGATCTGGCTGAAAAGCCCATGAGAGTATTTCAGGCATGGAAAGCCAAGACACTCTGGCAAAAGATCTCTGTGAGTGAGATCTCAGTGGAAAGAACAGGTCATCAAAGAAGGAGGTACCTTTCTCTGAAGGGAGGAGAGAACCTCCACTTTGACTATGACCTTGTCTAAACAAGATAAGAGTCGGAGAACTCAAGGGGCTTCCATAGCCTTGGAAACTCATGACTGGAGCATAGGGAGATTACTGATGCCATAGACAGGAGTGTCAATTGGTAAAGTCAACAACAGGAGTCACTGTGCACTTACTCCTCATGTAGGATCTCTGTCCTTAATGTGCTGTGCATTGAGATTTAATGCTATAACGAGTACTCAAATAATATATTGCACTTTGTGTTTCTATGGGGGTGCAAACTGTTGAAATCTTTACTTAATGCATACTAAACTGATCCTCTGTAAAAAAAAAAAAAAAAAAAAAAAAAAAAAAAAAAAAAAGAAAAGAAACTATCAACTCCCAACTTGACTCTCACTGGGATTAAACATGACAATAGGTCTGATCTGATTTCATCATCATTAAAAAAAATCATCTATTATTTTTCACTTTATGTTTCTGTGTGGGAGCAAACTGTTGAAATCCTTACTTAATGTATACTACGCTGATCTTCTGTATATTAAGATAATCGAAAATGAATCTTGATGTGAATGTAAGGGGAGAGGGAGTGGGAAAGGGGAGGGTTGTGGGTGGGAGGGACGGTATGGGGGGGAAGCCATAGTAATCCATTATTCGTACTTTGGAAACGTATATTCATTAAATAAAAGTTAAAAAAAAAAGAATATTTATTATATTTAATCTTCATGAGAGATATATTCCTAGTCCCATTTAATTGCTAGACAAACTGAATAGGTTTGCCCAAGGATACAGAGAAGCAAGGTTTTGCCTCCAGCTCTGTCTGGATTCTTCAAGTATACTGCTTTAATCATCTGTTAAATAACACAGTCACTAACAACTTTAGAAAATAAAGATAAAATGTGATGCTGTGTGACCATATATGCCCCAAGAACTCAGAAACAGAAAGAAATAATCTCTTAATGGATGTGATAGATGTACAGAATCCATAATATGAAACTCAAAGAGCTAACTGGACATTCAGTTTTGTGGATTTTATGACACCCAGCATTAAGCAGCTCTTCCAGTGGGAGCAGGAGAACAACAAAAGCAAGCAGATTCCTATTTCCATCTGAAAATTCACAGTGCACTCAGTAACTTAAGACTAGTAAATTACTATCTCTGGGTTCACGTAAAATTTTACTATCAAATGAATACAGATCAGGTCAGGTGCTTCCTAATAAGTTAAGAGAAGCGTTTCCTCAAAGCTTTTATTTTCTTCATCCCAAGATATCGTCCTATTTAATTCTGAAAAACCTTCTGTAGTGGCTAAGAGATCATGCTACCTGATGTGCTTTGGGCATCAGTAACAAACTCCCTGTTCCAACACTTCCTCTTGCTAATTTGTGTTAATTTCAAGGCTAGAATTCAAATGTTGGATGCCACATTATGGAGAGAACTTCTGTGTAGCAAGAAAATTAAAGAAGAAAAATAAAATTTGAGACCACTAATGATTATATCTCTATTTCTTTTTTTTATTCTCCTTTCCAGTTCCTATGTATACTTTTAAATATTTTTTACTTAGAGAGAAAATATAATTCTGTGATTATTTTATACTCCTATTAAAAGCATGTTCTATGTGTAGTGTGATGTGGTTTTAATCAACTATTGCTAATAGGATGCATTCCAGAAGCAGACTGTTATAGATGAATGTTTGTGTCCTCCCAAAGCCAGCTGCTGAAGTTCTAACTTCTATTACATTGGTATTTATTGATGGGATCTTGGAAAAGTAATTAACTCTAGATGAGGGTGGAGTTCTGCTAAGATTAGTGTTGTTGAAAGTAGAAAGAGAGAGAGAGAGAGAGGGAGGAGAGAGTGTTCCCTACCTCTCTGCACAATGAGAAGGCAGCTGTCAACAAGCCAGTAAATGAACCCTTGTCAAGAACGCTGACACACTGGCACCCTGATCACAGATAGTCAGACCCCAAACCATGAGAAATAGGTGTTGGTTGCTTAAGCTACCCAGTCTTTAATATTTTGTTATGGTGGCCCAAGCTGAAAAAAACACAAGACCACCCAGGCTGCCTACTTATTAGCTGGATTAACTTAGGCTAGTCACTTAACTTCACTGTACCTTGATTTCCTCAACTGTTAAGCATAGATAATAACAGCAGCTACCTCATGGAGTTATTTTGAAGACAAAGTGAGACATTACACATAAAGTTTTTAGAAACAGAGTTTAATGCATAGTAAGTTCTTTATAAATATTAGCAGTTAATGGTGATTATCCAGTTTTCCCATCTATTGCTCAGAAGTAAGCACAAGGTCGAAGGAGTTTTTTAAGGACAGAAGGCTTATCAGTGCCTATTAGACAGTAGTTGTGGAATTATAAAAATATAAATCAAACCTTGAAAAACAGAATGCTATAAAATTGTTCCAACCAAAATATTTATTTGCAAATGCCTTTAAAATGTTCAAAATAGCACAAAAATTTAGCCTCAGCTCTGATAAACTAATGTGGACTAGCAATATGCTTCTCTATACAACTTCTTCAGTGAGGTCTTTCAAACCATGTGATGAGAAGAGATGTTTAAAATTAACTACCACAAGTACTATCAAGATAGAAGCCAACAACAAACACGTATCACAGAATATAAATAGAAGAAAATGATACATGAAGAAAAAAAAGAGAAATGGGGAAACTAATGTTGAATGTCCTTATTCTTTTTATTCAATGGCAATAAATACTGGAAAACATTCAAAAGAAAAGAATAACAGTAAAGAAAATAGTTCTTTAGTACAAATATAAAAGGGTTTGTAACCTTACAGCTATGGTGCCTTTGTTAAGAGACACAGTGGCAGGTAGGGATGAGTGGTATCACAGGGGTCTCTTCTCCTATTGTGGAAGCAGAGAGGTGGCAGAGACAATGGGGAAGCCTGGCCCAGTAGGCTCAAAACAGAAAGGGGGAAAGGTCTCCATGAAATTGGCACTGCAGGTGGATCCAGTCCAAAAGAATGCAGTCTCCAGGTTTCACATTTGGCAGAGGAGTTGCTGCACCAATGCAGATTTCAAAACCAAGCACAATCACAGTCACAATAGTTTCCTGATGATTTCCATGGAAATCTAATCCTGGCCAGGGAACCACCTATTGTATTCTCTTGGACTCAAAAAGTCTGGAGTAGAGTTGATAGATTACCTGAGAATCATCTAATCAACAGCATGAATTGTGGAACCAGGTGGTGCAGACAGGGGGAGGTATCAGGCATTAAAGAGCTTGAGGAAACAAATTTTCTGCTAAGAATACTTAAATGATGCAAGTACTTTTTAAACATCTCCTATAATCTGATAAATATTGGGGTATGTGTAACGTGAAGACATAAAATTCAATCAAAATTGAATCAGTATTGAATCTATTTATTATTAGAAGAAAACATGGTCCCCCTCTGTTGGGAAAGAAAGGCTACAGACAGTTGAAATGATTTAGCTTCTGATATGCAGAAGATATATTTAAAGAAAAGATTCTCAATACAACAGGACATAATACAAGGACATTACAAGTTCCTGAGGATTCAGACCATCTGCTCTGGTCTAGCCCAGACAATCACATAACTCAAACAACCAATGGAAACACTCTATAGTTTTGAAATCACTAGAGTGTTTCCATTGGTTGTTTCAGTTATGTGATTATACTTACTGCTCCATCTGGATAGGATAATGGTATTATCGGAAGTACTCAATGTATATTACTTCAATTGGTCTTTTCCACATTTTGTGGCACAGGAGATGTTATCCCCATTATTATATGGATGGGTGAACCAGAGGTTTCGATTATCCGTTCAAAATCTGTTAGGTCTTACTACTAGTAAATTGAGGAGGTGGTACTCACATTGAGAATTATTCTTCAGTGGATGGGTGGATAGATGAATAGATTGATGGGTGGGTAGGTGGTCAATGAGTATTTATTGTCATTTTGACCCCCATTTTCTGCATTATGAATGACATAACCTTTACTTAAAGAAGAAAATGGAAGAGAGGAAAGAAGGAAGGAAGATGGGGGTCAGGAGAGAGAGAGAAGAAAGGAATAAAGGAAGGAAAGAAGTTAGTAGAGGATGGGGGTAAGGAAGGAAGGCAGGCAGGCAAGCAGGCGAGCTAAAGTTTTGACCAAAACAAATCTCGGAAGCCCATGTAATCTTTAGAATGTATTGACTAAACTTGCCAGCAGTATAAAGGAGAGAATGTGAAAATACAGGCATCAGAATGAAACTATTTATTTCTGTGAGTTGAAGTGTCCATGTAACTCACAAGTAGTGCTGAAGCCTATAAATTCTTGAGGACTCATGTTGTTTTGTATGGAGGGGAATGGCTCATAACTCATTTACTAGCTTCCTTTGGTGTGCCTAGCCTGAATATTTCAGCATAAAATTTCATTTCTCTTTGCAGAAATGGAGAAACAACTGTGATTCTCAGAGCAGCAGATTTATTTGTCTCGGGTAACAGTGTTTAAAGACGTGTTTGGATACATAGTTCTGCTTGACAAATGCCAATGGAGAGCGGCAGACAGTAGGGGCACCTGCACTGATGTCACTCGGTCTCCCCCACCACATTCCCAGTTTCCCCCTATTCTGGTTGGAGTCCAAGTTGCCTCACTTCTCATGTAGCTTCCTACTAATGTGCCTGAGAAGGCAGCAGAAGATGGCCCACGTGCATGGGTTCCTGTCACCCATGAGGGAGACCTGGATAGAGTTTGTGGCTACAGGCTTCACCTGAAATTTGGTGGCATTTGGGGAGTGAAAAAGTGGATGGGAGATTTCTCTGCTCTCTCCCTTCCCCCTGACATTTTCCTTTCAAATAAAGAAATTTTAAACATCTCTTTTATAAGAGAAACTCTCAGGGCCAGCATTGTAGCATAGCAGACAAAGCCAGCACCTGTGACAGCAGCATCCCAAATGGGTGCAGGTTGGTGTTTCCTCTTCCAATCCAGCTCCCTGCTTGTGGCCTGGGAAGGATGTGCAGGATGGCCTAAGTGTTTGGGCCCACATCACCATCCTGGGATGAAGCACTCAGCTTCTGGCTTCAGCCTAGCCCAGCCTTGGCCATTACAGCCATTTGGGGAGTGAACCAACAGATACAAGACCTCTTTCTCTCTCCTCTCTGTCTCTCCCTCTCCATTTAACACCCTGCCTTTCAAATAAATAAACAAAACTGTTAAAAAAGAAAAGAAATCTCTCTTCCTACCTGGCCTATGTTCTCTCACATAAATTCATTAGTACAGTTAGACTTAGTAGGTGCTTAATGAGTGCTGGGGGTGATGTGGATGAAGACTATAATAAGATCAATAACACCACGTGAAAACTAGACAGCTGATGTAACATAACATTGGTTCCTAGGCTGGGGGATATTTCCACATACTCCCAACGCCTAAATACTCTCCATACATGCAACATGACAAGCATAAAGCCTCTGTCCTGCAAGCCTGAGTAACTGACCCCGCCCTTCACTCCTTACACCCCATCCTCTCTCAGGCTCCTGTGGCATCTCCGCCTCTTTGAGAGAGGAGAGCAGAAGTGCAGCTGTAAGAAGGCAGTGATTTCCGAGGGTTTATTTTAGAAGCAGAAATCTGTTTGCTAATGACAGGCTGTTTGGAGGGGGCTGCATCTCGCTGGTTATGCTGGCAGATCACCCTCTGCTGATCTGTTTTGTCATTTTGTTGTCTGTTGAGGAGACAACAAAATGTTGGTGAGCAGCTGGTGGCAGAATTATGTTTTATGTACAAAGTGTGGGAGAGAATTTCGGCCCAGTGCTATAATTGCCTGATTGGAGGGGGCTGAGCGAGTGAGCTATGCTTTTATGTGAACTCAGTGTGCTTTTTCTACTCCAGGTTCAGCTTCCCCAATCAGGATCAGAATTAGTGTGGAATGTTCTTTGTGGATTTTTCAGACATGATTTTTGGGAGGGGAGAGGAAACATAATCACTGTGAGCTTTCTGGAAAGTCAGATTCAGACTGCGGTGGTGTGTTAGCTTGGTTTATAGGAAAACACTTAGGGATTCCCAGAGAAGTAGATCCTGATGGGAGACATATTAACAGAGGAGAGGCACATGGAGACATGGAGCAGTGAAAAATACCGCTCAAGAGGGCTTTGGAAGAGATGGTCAGGCAGGCAAAAACCAGGGTAGCAAAAACTGAAACCCAGCCTAATTCTAATTCTAATTTGTAAGACATGACATTTAATATCCATGGCCCTGCAGTTTCTCAGAGGTAAACAGTTGTCCAGTACCCAACAGTCTTTGGCTTTAACTCCTTGAATTACATGTTTCTGAAGAGGTGTGGGGTTTGTTTCCTAGATAATGAAAATGGTTCTTTGTGTCTTAATTTCATAATTGAAAAAAAGTATCACCTTGTGGTATAAGAATTATAGAGGAAGTTAGTGTGTCTGAAAATTCAGTTGAAAACCATGGTAAACATGACTAATTGAACATACGCCTATTGAATGTGGATTGGACAAGTGTCGCTCCCCCTCTTCACGGAGGAACGACACAGGACCCTGCACTGTTCTTTTGTCTGCTCGGCCCTTCCCGGGTTTGCTGCTGGTTCTTCCCAGGTTGGCTGCTGATCCTTCCACCTCCGTGGAAGGGCGGCTCCCCCTGCCACTTTCCCCACTTCCGCGGGGAACGGCACACCGCCGGCCGGCTCTTTCGGGGGCTGCTCAGATGTTATCCAGATGTTCCCCTTAGATGTTCCCGGTGCATGTTGTCTCTCTCCTCCTTTATAGTCCTCTTCCACCAATCCCAACTCTGCTACCCACACGCCGAGTACACTGCTCTCCTCCAATCAGGAGCAGGATCAGCTCCTGCAGGTTATTGGTCGAACTGGAGGCAACTGTGTAAAAGTTGTTTACTCCTCTCCCAGCGCCATATTGTGGGAGAGCAGATGCATAGAATAAGTCTTAATTCCAGTAACTTAGTCTAGTCTGAGTTGCTCCCCACAGACAAGTTCACTGAAAAGTTGAAGGAGAAATCATGAAGATCAGGAGCACCAGATGATCTGTGCTCCGAATGATTCGCACAATGTGCATGTGGATATCATGTTTTATGATTTCCCTTCTCAGTCACGGGGTTTTGAGTTATGTACCAACCCCAGGTCTGGACTAGAAGGGATTTGATGACTTTACCTTTGCTGAGAATGTACACAACAATTCTGGATGTGTAAGTGAATAATATTGGGAATATAAAGATGGAAAGGGGTGACAGGCATGTGGACAGATTGTAATAGGCACTGGGGATAATTGCTCTGAATGAGGGTTGAAGGGAGGACTCCAACCCACATGAGAAAGGACACAAGATAGAGCAAGTCATGGTATAGCCCAAAGTGTCTAGGCAGATGGGATGGTAAATAACAGTTATGTTAAGACTAAGAACAAAATAAGGACTGCACAAACACAGAGCAAGTTAGCACAGAAGGAATGTGATGGACTTGATGGGCTTGTGCCTCTGGCATAGCAGCTACAATTCTTTCTGATACTCAGTTTCCGCATCTGTTAACTGGAATAACCATACCTCTCCCATCAGACAACTGGAAAGACCGGATTTAAAATATATTCAGACCACCTACCATATACTTAATAGCCAAACAAGGAATTTTCTCCATTTTTCCATTCAGTCATTTGAAATATTTACTGGGAAATGGTTCTAGTGGCAGAGAATACCATAGTAAGTAACTGAGGTGGAGTCTTATTCTCATAAAGCTTCATTTCCAGTGGAGGAGCCATAACATAGCGCCACGGCAATGATACATGTTGTGAAACAAAGCCAAGCAAGGGTATAGGAAACATTGGTGATTTCCTAAAGGGAGGTGGGGCAAGGCAGGCTATTCATCTGCATGTTCTCTCTATTCCAACTCTAACTGGAACAGGATGGTGATATGACTAGGCAGCTATTGCTGTGATTAGTGTTGAGTCCTTGGCTGCCTGCAGCAAAACAGGGCTGACTCATGGCCTGTAAGCTGCGTTGAGATCTTATTTTTAAATTTTTAATGAAATGGCTTTATGGGTTTTGTACTGATTCTGAGTGTTATATATGCTTGTTGAAGAAAACTCAAAGCCATAGAGTAAATTATGAAAAAGTGAACAAAATAAAAAGCATTTCAAATCCCAGCATCCAAACATAGCAGCTGTTAAAACCCTTTTTTAGTTTGCTTTACTTGTTTTGGCGAACTTTCTTTAAACTAGCTCTTACTGCATATCAATTTTCCTGTTAATTGGACAAAAATAGAACTCTTCAATCTGTATAAATATGTATATGTAAATATGTGCCTATAAATACACACACACACACACATCCATCCATATACAAGGGATTGCCAAAAAGTTAATAGAAAATGCACACGATGAAAAAACTGTTAGTGGATTTTAAAAAGATTTTTTTATTTGAAAGACAAATATACAGGGAGAGAGGGAGAAAGAGAGAGATCTTCCATGTGCTGGTTCACTCCCCAAATTGCTAGAATGGCCAGGGCTGAACCAGACTGAAGACAGGAGCCAGGAGCTTTTTCTTGGTCTCACAGCATTTGGGTCATCTTCTATTGCTTTTCCAAGTACATTAGCCGTGTGCTGGATTAAAAGTGGAGCAGCCAAGGCACAAATAGGTGCCCATATGACATGGCAGTGTCACAGGTTGTGGCTTAACCTGCTGTACCACAATGCAGATCCTGGATTTCACCTTTTTATTAAAAACTATTTATTTGAGAAAGAGAGAGTGCTCCTAGCCATTGGATCATTTCCCAGATTACCGGGTGGGGGGGGGGGCAATTCCAGAAGGCATGACCTCAGTCCAGGTGCTCCACATGGGACCTCATCTTTCTAAAATTCAAGATGGAGGAAAAGTGACAGAGGTCTGCTCTGGGCTAGGCAAGATTAGCTTTTCAAAAAGTGGAGAAAGTGCATTCTCAGAGGGAGTTGGAGGGAAAATTGCAGTGGAGAGTCTACAGGAGGAGGAGAGATGCCACGGAGCTGTGTGGAAGTGCACATGTGCAGCAACAAGCATGAAGACAACAAATGTTCCCAGCGCCCTGAGCAGGAGACACCACCAGCGTTGGAGAGCAAAGTGAGATTAAACTGCAGCAGCCTGTTTAACTGGTGGCATAGCTGGAGGGAGAGCATAACAGACTACACTGTCTTTGAGTCTGGCCCAGAACCTAGAGGGAAAGAGGCTGGGCTGCTTGCTCACCCAGAAAATAAGAAAAGTGACAGGTCTCTCTCTTTCTCTCTCTCTCCATCCTCCCTCCCAGAATGGCAGCTGGCTGGCCACCAGGTGAGAGAGGGCAGGTGCCATGTTTGGCATAAGAAGGTTTCTGTACACCCAGAAACTGGCAGGGACAGTTGCCATATTATCAGCAGAGGCAGCTACAGCAGTTCAAGAGTTCACCACGCAATGGGAGGAGAAAAGGAGCCATTCCGACATTAGTAACCAACTGACAGATAACCAAAACAAAGATTGAATCAGTAAAAAAGACCCTCCCAACAAAGAAAAGTATAAGGCTGGATGGCTCCACTGCTGAATTTTACCAGACATTTAAAGAAGAATGAATTCCAATTTTTCTCAAGCTATTAAAAAAATTGAAAAGCAGGGACATCTCCCAAACCCCTTCTATGAGGTCAGCATCACCTTGATTCCTAAAATAGAAAAATAAACAACAGAGAAAGAGAACTGTAGACCAATATCCCGGGTGAACATAGATGCAAAAATCCTCAACAAAATACTAGCTATCAAATCCAACAAAACACCAGAAATATTCACCTGGACCAAGTGGGATGTATCTCTGGTATGCAGGGATGGTTCAACATATGTGAATCAACCAATGTGATACATCACATTACAAATTGAAGAAAAAAAGCCATATGGTTATCACAATAGATGCAGAGAAAGTATTTGATAAAATAAAACATCCTTTCATGATAAAAACATTAAGGAAATTGGGTATAGAAGGAACAGGCCTCAAGACGGTTGAGGCAATTTATGAAAAACCCACAGCCAGCATTTTTTTTTTGAATGGGGAAAAGTTGGAAACATTTCCATTAAGATCCAGAACCAGACATGCATGCCAACTATCATGATTGCTATTCAATATTATCCTGGAACATTTAACCAGAGCCATTAGGCAAGTAAAAGAATCAAAGAGATACAAATTGGAGATGAGAAAGTCAACTACCCTATTTGCAGAAGACATAGGTCTATATATAGGAGATCCAAAATACTCCACTAAGAGACTATTGGAACTCATGAAAGAGTTTGGTAAAATGGCAGGGTATATAATTAACACACAAAAATCAATAGCTTCTGTATGCACAGACAATGCCATGGCTGAGAAAGAACTTCTAAGATCAATTCCATTCACAATAACTACAATAAATTATATACCTTGGAATAAATTTAACCAAGGATGTCAAAGATATCTATGATGAAAATTATAAAACATTAAAGGAAGAAATAGAAGAAGACACATAAAAACTGGAAAAATCTTTCATGTTCATAGATTGGAAGAATCAATATCATCAAAATGTCCATACTATCAAAATCAATTTACAGATTCAATGCAATACCAATTAAATATCAAGAACATTCTTCTCAGATCTAGAAAAAAACAATTCTAAAATTCATATGGAAACACAAATGAACCCAAATAGCTAAAGCAATCTTAAACAACAAAACCCAGAGGCATCACAATACCAGATTTAAAGACCTACTACAGGACAGTTATAATCAAAGCAGCCTAATACTGGCATTAAAACACACATGTAGATCAATGGAACAGAATAGAAAACTCCAGAAATCAATCCATGTATCTATAATCAACTTATCTTTGACAAAGGAGCTAAAATCAATCCCTGGGGCAGACAGTCTCTTCAACAAATGATGCTGGGTAATACCTTGCACCTTGCACAAAAATTCACTCAAAATGGATCAAAGACCTAAATGTACAAGCTGATACCATCAAATTACTAGAGAACTTTGGAGAAACTCTGCAAGATATTGGCATAGACAAAGACTTCTTGGAAAAGATCCCAGAAGCACAGGCAATCAAAACCAGATTGACAAATGGGGTTGCATCAAGGTGAGAAGCTTCTGCACTGCAAAAAAAATCACTCAGAAAAGTGAAAAGACAACCAACAAATGGGATAAAATATTTGCAAACTTTGAAAGTAATAAAGGCTTACTATCCAGAATTTACAAAGAGTTCAATTAATTTAACAAAACAAACAAACAATCCAGTTATGAAATGGGCAAAGGAGTTGAACAGACATTATACAAGAGAGGAAATTCAAATGGCCAACAAACACTCGAAAAAATGCTCAGAATCAATAGCCATCAGGAAAATGCTAATCAAAACCACAATGAGGTTTGACTTCACCCCAGTTAAAACAGCTCTCATACAGAAATTAACAGATGACAAATGCTGATGAGGATGTGGGGAAAAAGGTACCCTAATCCACTATTGATGGGAATGTGAACAAATCCAGCCACTGTGGAAGACACTGTGTAGCTACCTCAGGAATCTCAATATAGATCTACCATATGACCCAGCCATCCCACTCCTGGGAATTTACCCAAACAAAAAGAAATCAGCATATGAAAGATTTACCTGTACCCCCTTGTTTATTGCAGCTCAATTCACAATAGATAATCAACCCAGTCATCCATCAACTTAAGACTGAACACATTATGGCATATATACACTATGGAATACTACTTAGTGGTAATAAAAACACGAAATCCTGTCATTTACAACAAAGTGGAAAGAACTGGAACCATTATATTACTGAAATAAACCAATTTCAAAATCAATTACCATGTGTTCCCCCTGATTTTAGCAATCAATAATGTACCCAAAAGGTAATCTATAGAAGCGAAATTCACACTTTGAGATGGACAATGTTTAGCAAACTTTCTCTCAGCTGTTGTGGAACAATGTTTCTTTCTCTTTAAACTATTTCTTGAACTCTTTACTTAGGGTAGGGTTAATCATATGAGTATAAAGTTAACTGAAAATAGATCTTTTAAAAATAAGAATGGGAATGGGAATAGAAGGAGGAAGAAGAGTGGGAGTGCGGGTGGGCAGGAGAGTAGGGTGGAAAGTATCCTGTTCCTGAATCAGTATATATGAAATAGATGAAAACTGTATTCCTTAAATAAAATTCTAAAAATAACTTAAACACACTAAAAATTTCATGACAAAATAAACATTTTTAATTACATTTTCCCATAAACTATTTGAAATCCCTTTGGTTTTGTGTGTGTGTGTGCGTGTGTGTGCATCCATGCACACATGCTCAATGAGAGAGAACGTTAAGTTTTTGGTTTATGGTGATGAACAATGGGTTTACCGCTGGGGATCCTCACTGATGTGTTCTAACACTGGGTGTGTAGGTCAGATAATGGTAATGCTCACCCACTTTTGTTTGCTTCCTGCTATGGCTTGATTGTATATGTCCAGCCGCAATTCATATGCTGAAATTTAATTGCCAATGTCATCGTTTTAAGAGATAGGGCTTTAGAAGGTGATTAAGTCATGAAGACTTTGCTGTCATGAATGGTATTGGTGACTTATCAAAGAATTGAAGGGAATTAGGTAGGTTCTGTTTTGCCATTCTATCCTATCTGACCTATGAATAGAGTGTGTGAAGCACCATCTTAGCAGTGGAGGTAGGGACCTCACCAGTCACCAAACCTCTTGGCACTTGGACTTATATTGCCCAAAACTGTAAAAAGTAAATCTGTTTTTATATATTACCCTGTCTCAAATATATTTTTATAGCAGCACAAAGATATTCTCTAACACTTCCCAGTTCTCTTAGAAATAGACGAGACTTTGCCTTTGTGACAGGCTCCACACTGAAGCTGAACCAACAAGCACATCTCCGCTGTGGATGCCTCTTTTCCTGCTATGGCCACCAAGGTGGTTGATGGAACCTTGGGAGACTGGCAGCCTCTTCAGCCTGGTGACTGTACAGAGTAGCACTCTCCCCACTTCTGCCATGAGCAAGGAGTAAAGTAAACCTTTGTGGATCGTGGTCATGACTTGGTTCAGCAAATGTAGCTGTTTTATTTTACCTGACCAGCACAGTGTTAGCAGCCAGCCATGAGGATTATATGAGTTGATATGTGAGGCATGTGAAGGAGGCTCAGTAAAAGCCGGTTGAATCTGAATGGCAGAGACCAGTGGAGAGAAAACCAGTTAAACCACGAATGCTTTGTCATAATGTGGGCAATGTAGCTAGTACACTGACCAGAGCTTTCTCATTATCTCTCCAAATTCCATATTTTTTTCCAGACTTAGTTCAAAGTTTCTCCATGCTGTTTCCATTTCTTAAGGAAATCCTCAGAGATTGTAACTGAGAAAACACTCTCCGTTGATGGGTCACCAGCATTACCTCGGGGTCACTATTCCCCTCTTCCACTATGCCACAACCACCCTGAACTCCTAATTCAAAAACACAAAGGCGACTCCTACCTCTGGCCCTCTCCCCACTTCCCCATGTCCATCACGCTTCTCCAGGTGGTCAGCATGCACTGACATATTCCCAGGACTCAAGGATCAATTGAGCAAATGCCTCCAGGATAAGGAATCCCTTGATCTCTGATCCAATTTTGTTCCCCACTTCTCATATCAATTACTTTCTATCACAAAGGTCTTTTATATTTTCATCATTCTTATCAATGCCAAAATTAGCATATTCATATATCTATTATTGCTTTTCTGTACCCCATCCTCCACCAGCTTGGGGAAGTTGCATGGGCTTTGCTGTGTTGGAACAATGTCTGGGACATCATACTCAGTTACCTTTGTTAATTAAATGCACAGGCACTTACTGAATGTTAGACACTGTGCTGGTTACTGCAGTACATACTGATTTGAATAAAATAAAGTAGGAAAAATGAGTGCGAATTAAAGGCAATAGCAGTATTCTATAGAACTATCAGTGGAAGAAGCAATCAATTCTTGCTCAATTGGAGGAAGCAGGGAACTCTTCCTAGAGATGAGATTATTCCACCTCTACAATGAAGAAAGAGGAAGGCTTTGAAGTGTGAGCTATAACTGGAGTAGGGGAGAGGGAGATAAAATAGATTCTGTGCCATTTGAAGATGAAGATCAAGACTGAAATTTAAAGATACAGCAACAGAATTTTCCATTAACCACTGGTGAGCAGGGATAAAGCAATGAGACAACCCTTTATGGTGCTCACTAAAGACAATTACAAACAAGACTAGAACATTAGTGAGACAGATAACATTTTGTCATTATGGACTGAAAATGAAAGATTGTCTGCCCTTCTCTTGACTAAATCCCCTTTGTCAAACAATCTTTCTTCTGAGCAAAAATCAAGCTAGAAAGAGGGAGGCTGTTTTAGTCCCTCCCATTTGTGCCTTGCTTGTCATTCCCTCTTGAAGCCTCTGTTGGTTCTTTCTTCAGAGTGGAATGCAAGAATCACACTTTTTAACACTGCAGCCCACTGGGTTCTATGAGATGGTCTATGAGACTCCGAAGCTCTTGGTGCTTCCATCCACGTCATACTCTGAGGAAGATGTGGCATCTTGGATGCAAACCCGGGTGCTGTGATCCGACTGTCCACCAAACCCTTTGTGCTGACGTCACTCTTCCTTTTGCAGGGATTAAGGCGGGGCCTTTTGAGAAGTCATTACATCATGAGAGATACAGGCTCAGGTAAGGATCCACACCTTACAAAGTGACTTCAGGGAAGTAGCTTGGGCCCTCTTCCTCTTCCGTTCCTCTGTGGCGTCAGCATATGAGGACATCTCGAGGGCAGTCTATGAGGACCCCCCCTTTATCAGACACCAAATTTGTGATGCCTTGGTTTTGGATTTCCCAGGTCCAGAACTGTGAGAAACAAATCCCTGTTTTTTATGAATTTCATCTCAGACATTTCATTATAGCAGCACAAATAGACTAAGATATAAGGTTGTTTCACAACAGTCATTTGTTCTCTCTCTCTCGCTTTCTCACTATCTCACATGGCTCTCTCCTTTGTCCCTAGGATCTTAAGGTCTGATCTGAAGACTTCGCCTTGCTCCTGCCTCTATCAGTGAAGACACTGGCTGCAGCCCCCTTTCCCTCTTAGCGTAACATGGGCAAAAGACTGCTGAGTGCACACCTGATTGTATAAAAATAATCACATGGACATCAAAATCCCCATCTCCACTTCTTTGCTTTTTCTTGTGTTTCACCAGGGTATAGGGCACAGCTAACTCTGTATATGTCCCTTCTTAGGGAAAAAAAAAAGACTGGTTCCAGCATTAGATTTGCAGAAAAGTACTTTTTTGCTGAGGAATCTTTTCCCTCCTAAAGCTGGTAGAGTAGCCTGGGGAAAGAGCTGAAGCCAGCCTTAAATATTTAATCTATGTCTTCAGACTCAGATGTCAGGGGAGATTGGGGGGGTGTCCCCGCACTTAAGTTCAACAGCCGAAGAAGTTCCAGCGCTCGTCCCTCTTTTCTGTCTTACATGTCATGGGACTTTCACTTGCTATTTATCTCCCAAATCCAACTTCCTCTATGGGAACCAAAACCCCATTATTCTTAAATGGTCTGGTTTGATGTCACCCGGCAGTGCAGTCATCATGATTCTCCAGGGCAATTTTCTCTCTGGACTAATCATGCTCCATTAGCCTCTTTCAAAGCCAGAGGAAAATCTGTTCTAGGAAAAGGGACAGGGGTTGCTAAAAGTGAAAGCAGAATAAACTGTGTCCCACTGGCTTTATGTAATCCTTTGCTGACACGCTGTTTCTCAATTAGACTGTGCTGGATGTCCTCCTTTGCAGCCGAGGACGGAGGCTCCCGTCAAACCTAGGAAAGGCTTACTTCCTCCTGCTGGCTCTGCCTGTCAGCAGACATGCAGAAATGGTCCTCAGAGCTTTCCACTCCACCAACAACTTAGCCGTGATGGAGAAGACGCACAAAACTGAATGCCGTTTCCACAAATCGGGTGTGCACTGCGGTTATAAAATATAATACTACATATCATAATAGCTGTGGCTTTTCAAAGATAGTTTATTGTTGTGAAAAATAAGTATGTCATTTACTGTCATACAAATAACATCAATTCTAAATCATATATAGTTTTGCCTAGATATGTACATGCATTGCACATCTATGTAAAGTATATGTGTGCTATATGCATGTACTTTTGCACACTAGTCCTATTTCCTTGCATTTTTACAGCTTTTTACCATCTTTTATTCTTGCTTTTATTTCTGATGTGCTGTTTTTTCTGCAGCTTTTGTTGTGTTGGACAGGAGCAGGAGAGAGAACACAAAGAGAGATTGATTTGTACTGTAAGGGTCTGATGAAATACAGTGAATGTATCTTGAAGGTAGAAAGAGAGGGTAAGAAAGAAAAGAGATTTGACTACCTGGGTGCTTAGAGAGTGTTTTAGAAATTATTGCAGGGTAAGGGCCGGCACCGTGGCTCACTTGGCTAATGCTCTGCCTGCAGCAACGGCATCCCATATGGGCACCAGGTTCTAGTCCCAGTTGCTCCTCTTCCAGTCCAGCTCTCTGCTGTGGCCCGAGAAGGCAGTGGAGGATGGCCCAAGTGCTTGGGCACCTGCACCCACGTCGGAGACCAGGAAGAAGCACCTGGCTCCTGGCTTCGGATTGGCATAGCTCTGGCCGTGACGGCCATTTGGGGGCTGAACCAGCTGAAGGAAGACCTTTCCCTCTGTCTCTCTTTCTCACTGTCTAACTCTATCTGTCAAATAAATTAAAAAAAAAAAGAAATTTTTGCAGGGTATTCATGCAAACTCCTATCAGAAGTAGTTTAACATCAGGTTTTAATTGTTTCTGGCTGTGGACTGGTATGGATTCTGATTGATGTGTGTGGCAGAGACAAATTTCAAACAGCAGCCCAGTTTTGTAGGGGTACATAAACACTAATAAACACAGGCATAAACATACAAGCCAGATTATAGACTCAATGGTGTCAACTTAGTTATTTCTCTGCTAATAATTTTTTAAAAGATTTATTTATTTATTTGAAAGTCAGAGTCACACAGAGAGAGAAAGTGAGGCAGAGAGGAAGAGAGGTCTTCCATCCAATGGTAAACTCCCCAATTGGCTGCAATGGCTGGAGCTGCACTGATCTGAAGCCAGGAGCCAGGAGCTTCCTCTGCATCTTCTCATGTGGGTGCAGGGGCCTAAGAACTTGGGCCATCTTCTACTGCTTTCCCAGGTCACAGCAGAGAGCTGGATCAGATGTGGAGCAGCCAGGACTTGAGTCGGGGCCCATATGGGATGCAAGCACTGCAGGTGGCAGCTTTACCTGCTATGCCCCTCTGGTAATATTTTTTCCAACAGTTTATTTGAAGAAATAATAAATTTATTGCCTTAGGTACAGTACAGGGTTGGTGATGTGGCATAAAATGTTAAGCTTACCTGCAGCCCCAATATAACATACGTGCACAGATTCGAGTCCTGGCTGCTCCACTTTAGTCCAGCTCCCCGCTAATGTGCCTGGGAAAGCAATAGAAGATGGCCCAAGGGCTTAGATCCCTGCACCCACACAGAATACCCAGAGAAGCTCTTGGCTCTTGGTTTCAGGCTGGCCCAGCCCTGCTCATTGTAGCCAGTTGGGGAGAGAACCAATAGCTGTAAGATCTCTTCCTCTTTCTCTTTCTGCCTTTCAAAGAAATAAATAAATCTGGTCGGCGCCGCGGCTCACTAGGCTAATCCTCCGCTTTGCGGTGCCGGCACACCAGGTTCTAGTCCCAGTCAGGGCACTGGATTCTGTCCCAGTTGCCCCGCTTCCAGTCCAGCTCTCTGCTGTCGCCAGGGAGTGCAATGGAGGATGGCCCAAGTCCTTGGGCCCTGCACCCCATGGGAGACCAGGAGAAGCACCTGGCTCCTGCCTTTGGATCAGCGTGGTGCACCGGCCGCAGCATGCCAGCCGCCATGGCCATTGGAGAGTGAACCAACGGCAAAAGAAGACCTTTCTCTAGTGTGTGTGTGTCTCTCTCTCACTGTGCACTCTGCCTGTCAAAATAAATAAATAAATCTGAAAGGAAACAATGCATGAAATGGAAATGATGTTGTGTCTGTGGAAATACTCTCATGAGTTAATAATTTTAATGAAGACAACAGCTATGAGCTGAAAGAATAAATGCATAGAACCAATTATTGTTTGCCATATAATACTGTAGCTGACGATGAACTTAGACCCAGACTGTCTGCCTTCAGATTCTCTTTTAGCCTCTACTAGTTGCGAGACCTTGACTAAGTGACATAGTGTTTCTATTTCTCAGTTTCCTTATCTGTAAAATGAAGACCTGTGTACTTTTATCTCAGTGCTAACGAGAACAATAAATGAAATAAAACATGTAAACCATTTGGAACAGAGCTGCCATGCACTGAGAACCCAGTTCTGTTATCCGTTCAGTAAAAGAGCTCTTACATCCTGGGCATGATGGTTGTAATAATTAGCACCTATTTTAAATGTGGTCAATACAGTGCTGCTATTTAAAGAATACCCATTCTGTGGAGCTGCTTCTCTGTTGCTTGTTTTCCTCAAATACATAGACTAACAGAGCATGTTATGCCTCGATGCCTGGAATTTATACAGTACTTTGACAAACTACAAAGAAGTTCATGCTGGTTCCCTTATTTTATTCTTTTGACATCTTGCTCTGTGCCCATTATTAGGTCTTAAAGTTGAGATTCAAGATGATTAAATGACTTTCTAAGGTTATGCAACTATAAGTTTAAGATATAGGAAACAGGTATACTTTTGAGCACTCATTTGTAGCAATAATTGCTCTTGACAATTAATACTTATGATGCTATTTAGCCTTTCAACAATCTCCAAAGTTGAGGATTATTATCCATTAGGAGGCAGAAAATTGCCTAATTCCCACACTCACAGAAGGATCCAAGTGAGTGAGAGTCTTTGCACCTTAGTCTGCTTGTAGATGCAGGGTATTAATTCTTTCCATTAGACCACATAGCACCTTGCATTCATGCATGCATTTTGCTTTTGTGATTTCTTTTCATGTTAAAATAAGAGAGAATAGAACTGTTAGTATCATGCTGCCTGCATATAAAGTGGTAACTGTCAAAGCATCTTCTCTCTCCTATTTTGTTTCCCTGCTGTAGATTTACTATAGTTTTACTAAGTAAATTCAAATTTAAAACAGAAAGAAAAGAGAAGGCAGCAGCGTGGAAGGTTGCCGGGTGTGTGTATGGTCTCTGGGGCCCTGATCAGTGATGCTGTCCCTTTCATCTTCCAGCGCCTTAAGCTATGGTGATCTGTTCAGCCTTCTGTGGCTACATATGTCTCCAAGCAGAGTGATCATTCCTAACAGCATGAACTGCACATTATCGGCCCCCCTGCCTTTAGAATCACTCTAAATTAAGTGGCGATGTGTGTGCTGGCAGGAGGGAAAAGACTGCTTGGGCCAATAGAACTGGCCAAACTTTACAATGTTTTAAGACCTCCCAACAAAAAGGAAAAGAGGAACTTTACCTCCCTTTGAGAAAAATAACATAAATAATTCTCTTTCTTCATGCAGGCTTTAGAGAACAGAGCTCATAGAAGATAAGTAAAATTATTTGTTCAAACACTAACGCTCACTGGATCTATTGTCAATACAAGCAGGGATGTAAAATTCTCTATTTGGCAAGAAGGAGTTCAGCTTGACTTCCTTGTAAAGACACAAAAGTAAATGATGGAAAATAAGAGCTAGCAGAGAAAGAAGAAACAGCAAAAGAACAGAATGAACTTACTGGAAATCATTGTTAAATTGTTCCCAGTGAAAGGTAAGCTTCCCTGAGCACTACTTTGCTTGTCACTCCGCTGGCACCTAACATTGTTTAGCACAAAGCCTGTGCCCTTGCAGGTGTGCTTCCTGCTGTGTAAGCAGAGGTAGTAATCACGCAGCTGGTAAGTGGCAAAGGCTGGTTTGGAATGCCTGTGTTCCAACCTGCCTGCTCACTGAGGATGACAGCTTTCTGGACACTTGGCAGGTGTCTCCCTAACCTAAGATTGGTAATGTTGCTGATCCTGGCTGTGAAGAAGAAGTGTGTGGTTAAACAAATTACCTTTAGCATCCCCTAGGTACAAAAATGCTTGTGTGGGCAATCAGAGACAGGGGGCTAGCCTGTGGACTTATCCTCAAGTAGCTATGGCATGTGGCATGCGGAAGTGAGACTCACACAGTTTCAGCAAGGTTTAGTCAAAGCATAAAAGTTACCTAGTTGCAGGTCCATATCACAGTTCCAAAGCATACACTGGAGTCATACTGCCATTTCTTAGATCCTGATTTGAGCACATGGTAATGGGGTCTTAGGTTAGCCTCCTGTCTTCTGTCCCTACTGTCCCTTCCTCCTGCTCCTTGTAGCATCACCATCACCAAGCCTGTCCAGTCCTTCTCCCAATGCATATAGTCTGTAACACTTGCAACTGCTAACATTCTTATGCAATTTTGACCACGTTACCTCCCTTCCTAAAATCCTTTAGTTACATACCTTCCATGCTTACCCCTTTAAAATAAACATCAACACTTTAACAGAGCATACAAGAAATTTTGTGATTTACTTCCTGTCTTCCCTTCTGCCTCTCTGCCAGCTCCCTCTCTATAGAATTTCCTGAAATTTCCTAGATGGTTCTCTCTCTCTCTCTCTCTCTCTCTCTCATTTTAAGACTTCATTTTCTTTTGACAGGCAGAGTTAGATAGAGAGAGAGAGAGAGAGAGAGAGAGAGAAAGGTCTTCCTTCCATTGGTTCACCCCCCAAATGGCTGACATGGCCAACATGCTGTGCTGTTCCGAAGCCAGGAGCCAGGCGCTTCTTCCTGGTCTCCCATGCGGGTGCAGGGCCCAAGAACTTGGGCCATCCTCCACCGCCTTCCTGGGCCACAGCAGAGAGCTGGACTGGAAGAGGAGCCACTAGGACAGAATCCAGCGCCCCAACTGGGACTAGAACCCAGGGTGCCAGCGCTGCAAGCAGAGGATTAGCCAAGTTAGCCACAGCACCGGCCAGAGACTTCATTTTTAAAGAAAAGTTTTAGACTCATAGGAAAACTGAGAGGCAGGTGCAGATATTTTCCATATACCCTTGTCCCTACATTTACATAGCCTCCCTTACTACAGTAGTGTATTTGAGGAACGTGTTTTGATGAATCATTACCATCCAGAGTTCAAAGTTTACATTAAGATTCACTCTTGGTGTTGCTTGTTCTACAGGACTGGACAAATGTGCAATGACACACATCCACCATTGTAGTTTGCATTGTGGTTCAGGTGACCTGAAATCCTCTGTGCTCCACCTCTTCTTCCCTCCCTCTGGCTTAAAACCTATAAACACTGATCCTTTACACAATCTTTATACTTTCATCTTTTACAGAATGCTAAATAGTTGGAATCAGTAGTATGCATTTAAGTTTCTTTTCTATATTTTGATGGCTTCATAGCTCATTTCTTTGTGGTAATAACATTCAATGTTTGGATGTACCACAGTTTACTTATTCATTCACCGACCGAGGGATATCATGGTTGCTTTCAAGTCTAGGCAGTTATAAATAAAAATTATATAGACACTTCTGTAGGTTTTTTGTGGACATAGATTTTTATCTCATTTGAAAATGTCTCATAACTTCATTAAAATCACTTACTACTTCCAGGAAATTTTTGGCCAAGTATCTTGGATTTTCTGCACAATGTCTCTTGATAGAGGGGATAGAGTCTGGACACGAGTGTGTTTTTAAAATTCCTTAGATGATTCTGTTAAGCATCCAGCTTTGGGAGCAGCTAGTGATATAGTCTCCCTGCCCCTCTTCTTAATTCTGCAAAGAGTGCTTCTTCCTCCAGAGCAAGGGCTGTAAACTCTTGCAATAGCTGTGTAGGTCAAATCCTCTTGCAGCTGCTCAGCTTGATCCTTATAGCTTGAAAGCAATCTTAAACAATAGATTAACAAGTGGACATGGCTGTGTTCCAGTGAAATTTTATTTCTAAAGACAGGCTGCATGTTAGATTAAGCTCTCAGACAGAAAGTTTACCAGCCTCTCTTCTATAGAATATCCTGATGCGCGTATCACACCAGGTTGCAATTGTCTACATATACGTCCATCTCCACATTGGAGAGTAATCTGCTTGGAAGATAGAGACTGGCTTACTCATTTCAACAGTCTCCATGATCAGCACAGTGACTAGCGTTAACAGGCATTCAGTGAAAATTGTTGGGTAAATATTGAGTGAACATGAATAATGTTGTTAAAAGGTTGGATTTGTGGCCGGTGCTGTGGCGTAGTGGGTAAAACCGTCGCCTGCAGTGCTGGCATCAAATATTGGCCCCAGTTCAAATACCAGTTGCTCCACTTCTGATCCAGCTCTCTTATATTGCCTGGGAAAGTAGTAGAAGGTGGCCTACGTCCTTGGACCCAAAAGAAGCTTCTGGTTCCTGGCTTCAGATTTGCACAGCTCCAGCTGTTGCAACCAGTTGGGGAGTGAACCAGTAGATGGAAGACCTCTCTCTCCCTTTGCCTCTCCTCTCTCTATGTAACTCTGACTTTAAAATAAATAAATAAATCTTTAAAAATTTAAAAAATAAGGCTGGATTTTTACCAGAATGCACTTCTGAGCACCAGGTTTAAGATTCGTTAAAAATCCCTTGTCACAGTGACTGCCAATGGTAGATTCTTATTTCCTAAAGTCTTTAAAAGCTTTGACATTCTATGATGTAGGTATTATCTCCAAGGAAAGTATTATTGACAAGTATTCCTGTCCATCCCGGCTTCCTTTCCTTTATTCTGAAAAGTCTTATCTCAGAACTGTGCTTAAAGGCAGCAAAGAGTCATGCAAAGGACTTCTACCATCCAAGACTCGCTATTTATGCTCATGGATATTAGATTTACAAACTTAACTGTTCTTTTTAAAAATGTGCCTCACACAAGATCTTGCTTCCAAAACTACTTCGCAATCATTTCCTCAGGCTGAAGTCTAAAAGCACTGATTCAGCCTTAGAATTCTTCTAGTTTGTCCTGACTCACTTATTCTAAAGAGATATATTCTCAACAGCTTCGTGAAATGCTGCCTTCTCCTTCAGTCAACCGGAATCCAAGGTGAGTGTAGTTCCATACTAGTGAACATAACTTGTCTTAGCCAAGATGGAGGGAGTCTCTCTCTCTCTCTCTCCCTCTCTCTATCCCCCCCACCCTTCTCCCTCTTCCTCTCTCTACCTTACAGTATAATTTAGAGTTAATAAAATGTTTCCCATGCAGTTTGAACACATTCTTCAATCTTTTGAGACATCAGTTTCCAAATCCTCAACCTTACCTGAGTGCTAAGGATTAAGAGATGAACATTTTGAGCATTCATCACTTTATCTAGCATATAAAGAGTTCTTCAACTCTGATTATTAACATATTATTTCGTGTCCTCTGGCCCTCTATAAATCCCCATGATATAGTCATGACAGAGGTTGTTAATACTCTTCTGTAGATGATAAAACTAGAGCCCAGAGGAGTGAAAGTGTTTGTCCAAGATCACACCTTTAGGAGCTACTAGTGTAACCAACATAAAGCCATAAGGCAGTAAGTCATAGTTAGACCTAAGTCTCCTGATTCTTAGACATTGTCCTATTATACTCTGCTCCTTTTCTTTTTAAAAAAATATTGTCATAAGTTAAATGAAATAGTACTATCACTAACATGAGCTTAGTATGGTTTAGGAACTAAATACCTGGGGGTCACCAGCCCTGCGAATACCAAGTTTCTCTCATTGAGTCCTGCATTTCCTCACCTATAAATAGAGCAAGTTGGGCAAGATTATCACAGAGTGCTGTCTAGATCTTGTGTTTTTATAAGTTCTCCAGTTTTCTCTGTTCTGGATTCTCAATTATTCAGGATAATGGAGAGTAGAAATGCAAGGGCAGTTGAAATTCACAGGCAATCCCTAAAATTGCTTCTAAATCCTTGCCCAGTAGCCCTCCATCCTGGGGTTTCAGTCACTGACAAGCAGGTATAATCAATTGATTTATGCTTTATCTTATATATGTTGTTACTTAGGAGGAAAAGACCAACATGTAGCAAAATTGCCAAGTGGGGTAAAGATATGGGGAAGCAAAGCTGTCAGTGACCTAAAAGTTGGTTATTAGCTTCCTGAGTTACTGGAAGTATCTCTACAGTTGTGTCTCATGCTCTGCAAATACATTTTCCTGAAAGACTCTTTGTAAACTACATTTCCATAAACTGCATGTTTCTGTGCTGCAGTGAGTTTACTTACAACAAAACACAACAAAGGGACTCTGGTTGAAGCTTTGACTGTTTCCCTCCAACCCGTGTGTGGTTTTCTGGCATCATGGAGATTCTTTTTCCTCTTCTGCCAAATGGAAACATTGCCATCGTGTCCTTGTCTCAGAGAGTCATGGAGAAGGAAATAAGCCTATGTAGGCAGAAACACTCAATGTGATTCAAATGTCTTCAACTTTGATGGTGCAAATCGCAATTCACAAATTTGGGAGACAGATTCAAAAATTTGTTTTTTAAAAATTTAACATTCTGCTATGATATTTTATTAAAGTATATTAGTAATATTCATAAGATAATGACAAAATTGTTTGAAATTGGTAAAAATTCAAGGGATCCTCAAAACATTCACAAAAATACACATTATTTTTGCATTAAAATACACTCATATTGACCTGTTATAACATGTCTAAGCAGGCTTTAGTTTGAACTGCTAAGTATAAGACATCACTTTGAAAAGATGTATAAGACTAATGCAAATTCTGCAAAATGTGAATCAAAAACAAACATTAAATTGATGGCGATCCTTGAGTGGAGGAATAGAAAAATTCTTATTGTTTTATGAAAAGTTGATGAGAACAGTGTCCCAAAGAAATCGGCAGTTTATAAACTGATAACTTATTTTAAGGGAGAATAAGTGATATTAAAGATGAAGTCCATAGCAGCAGATCATCCATGTCAATATTTAAAGAAAAATTCATCTTGGCCATGCCCCAATTGAAGACTGATGATTAAGAGCAGAAACAATAGCCAGCACCACAGACATTGGAATTATTTCAGTTTATCTAATTTTCAATTAGAAACTAAAGTGAAGCAAACTTCCTGCTTCATGAGTGTCAAATGGCAGTTCTCAAATCAGCTGAAGACAAGAGCAACACCTTCAGTGGGAATATTAAACAAGTGGAATCAAGGTCTTCCTTATCATACATGTGCTGTGATTATGATAATTTAGTGTATCAATCAATTCCTTTAAACAAATCCTGATTTCAAGAATAGTTACAGTAGTAGAAAATTGGCTTTACCAGTGCCACCTGAAGAAAAAGCACAATCAAAGCAATGGCTACCAAGAAGTAGAAGTGGTGCAGTCAAAGCACAGTGGACCAGTGAAGAGCAAAGTTTATGGCAGTTTTTGGGTGCTCATGGTATTTTGCTATTCTCTGGAGGGTCCAAGAATGACGCCATTTGCCTATAATGATAGTGTTTTGAGAAAGTTAGTTAAAGCTTCACCAGAAAGACTCCTGAGAAAACTTCATGAGAGAGTCCCCTACCTCCATGACAACGCTCCTCATCATTCCTCTTACCAAACGAGGAATGTTAAGCATACATTTTATGGTCTTTATCATGGTCTTTCTGAACTGTTTTTGCTTCCTAAACTTAAAAACCTTTAACTGTAGTTAATAATGAAAAAAAACCTGCATAAACATACTTAAATTCCCAGGACTCTTAGTTCTTTACAGAAAAACAGTTGGTGCCATTGTTTATATAAGTGTCTTCAATAAGATATGCCTGTGTTTAAAGGTAAAATTTATGTTTTTTAAACTTTTATCTTTTAATTGCATTTCTACACAATATTTTGGAAACTACTTCATAAATGTCACAATGAGTTTTACACAAAGGTATTTTGCGAACAAAAAGATCAATGAAGGCAAGAACACACAAGGAAGGTGATCTTGAGTGATCTCACTTAGGACCTGAAAAAGCAGAAAGAGAGGAACAAGGTTCCCCAAATTGTGCATTTATAGGCACTTCTATAAAGAAAGTTCCCAGATGGCTCATTGGGGATCACTGTTTGCATTAAAGGGTATTGAGCTTTTACCTGAAATAAACAAAAGCATCTTGGGAACTAATTAAAATGGAAGTATTATGGCTGTTTCTGACCCGGATCTTCATTAAACCTTCACTTAGTTCACTGGACTCAAGCAAATCCAAACTCCTGACCATTGAGAATAAGAAGAAATGCATGTTAATACAAGGTTATGAATATGATTCACTATTTTAAATTATTTTTTAATTTCATTTATTTGAGAAGCAGGGAGGCAGAGAGAGTTCCCATTTGCTGGTTCATTCCCCAGATTATTGTGAAAATCAGGGCTGTGGCTAGGCTGAGTCTGAGGCTGGGAACTGGGGACTCAATTCAGGTTTCCTTCATGGGTGGCAGGGACACAGCTGCTTGATACATCATCTTCTGCCTCCAACAGCACACATTAGCAAGAAGCTGAATAAGGACTTGAACCCAGGCACTAGGATATGAAATGTGGGCATCTGAATCGGTATCTTAAACCCTAGGCCAAATGCCTGGCCCTGGCTCAATATTTTGACAACAATTACAAAATTAAACAACAAAATAAAACGTGGCTATGTGATGCAGTCCTTGCTTGAGGTGAGAAACCCCACATTCAATAAATAGCATGTAGTCCAAAAATACAACTCAATGAAAGTTTTGAGAGCAAATGCTACTGTTTGAGGTGAAAGAAGAAAGGAGATTAAGCAATTTTCTTCATATTAAGATGAATAGTACTTTAAGGAAACATAGAGAAAAGAATACTTTGTATTTTCAAAATACATCTTTGATTTATACAAGCAGTCATGGACTTCACATGTTCACAAAGTAACAAAAAAACTACCTCAGGGCTGGCGCCATGGCTCAATAGGCTAATCCTCTGCCTGTGGTGCCGGCACCCGGGGTTCTAGTCCCAGTTGGGGCGTCAGTTCTGTCCTGGTTGTTCCTCTTCCAATCCAGCTTTCTGCTGTGGCCCGGGAAGGCAATGGAGGATGGCCCAGGTCCTTGGGCCCTGCACCTGCATGGGAAACCAGGAGGAGGCACGTGGCTCCTGGCTTCGGATCGGCGCAGTGACGGCCATAGCGGCCATGTGGGGGGGTGAACCAAGGGAAGGAAGACCTTTCTCTCTGTCTCTCTCTCTCTCTCTCTCTCACTGTCTAACTCTGCCTGTCAAAAAAAAAAAAAATTACCTCAGACTTCAGTCTTTAAATGTGTAAGAATTGTTGCCTCAAATGATTGGATAAAAGATTTTCACAGAGGGGAGAAAAAAGGAAGGATTTTTTCAATAAACAGCCTTTTTGTGTTCATCCAGAGGTAAAAAATAAAAAAGAAAATGCATAATGAAAGTACTCTTCTATGTCATGTCAGCAGATATGTGATATTTTCAATTTTCTTTTCATGACCTCTCAAGAAAATATAGTCTCAAAAGTGCTATTTAGTTGGAAAAAGAAATTGCCCAGCAATTATAGATTCATTCAATGTAAGGTATGTGGTTTCTTGAAATGCAGTAACAACACAAAATATTCCATGGTTTGCTACCATTTTAGAGAATTATAAGGAATTTGTTGAGGACATAGTGCTTGGTAATAAAAAGTAATTTTAGCTAATATATTCCCCAGATGCAAGGCATTGTGTTATGTTAGACTGCATACATTAGATCAAAATGCTCTCTCAATCAAAATTTTATAATTCTAGAGATTTTTCTGTAAGTTTTATGTATGTTAAGGAATTTGCTCATGGATCATTACAAAGAAGTTGTTCGTTTTTCTTCATGAGGAGCAGTATAAAGAGACTGATTTTTGAACGCAGAGGAGAATTGCAAGACAAAGAGCATAGTTGAAGTTTTTGACTATTTTATTTAAAAGCTGCTGAAATAAGAAAAACAGGAACACTGAACTTTTCTGCAACAGCAATTTTTACTAATACTCATAGAATTTTATTGAGTAATAATTTACTTGCAATAAAATGCATAATCATAATAATTCCTCTTATTGTTTCTTGCCCAGTGTAGACATTAATACAACCACCCTGTTTATCTTACATAACACTGTACTACAGAAACTTCTTGAATGGATTTTTCCACTTAATTCTCCTAAAAGGGAAGCATTCTGATTTCGATAATCATTGAGTGGCTTTGCTTGTCCTTGAACTTTGTAAAAATGATATTATCCCATATGCCTTATTTTGCATCTGCCTTCTTTTTTTCATCATATTTTGGGGGTTCATTCATGTTGTTTCATGTATTTGTACCTTATTCTCCTTTGTTGGTATTCAATTGTTTGAATATTACAGTATATTTGTCTGTTTCCCTCTTGATGAACATTTGAGATACTTCTAGTTTTTAGCTATTATGAATACTACACTTTGGATAATTTTATGCAAATTCTTTTGTGTATATATGAATTTATATTATACAGTTAGGAATGAGCTTGCTGGATCATAACACATTGTGGTTTTGTATAATTCTCAAAATTAGAGAAACAATTACAGTAGAAATAAAATTTCCCCAAACCCATTTCTGAGATGATGTCTGACACCTTCAAATATGCTAGTGTGTTTCCTATACATAAATATTAAAAGTATATCATCCTATAAAATAATTACAGCAATTAAATAAATACAGATACTATCATTTAAAGTTCACACCATGCAGTACTTTATATTATTTATAGCCATCCTAGAAGTTTTTATTACTAAGTAGTTCTGAATTCCCCTTAAATAACCTTTCCCTAACCCTCCCTAATCACTACTGTTTCCATTATACTGGGTTGGTTGAACACTGCTAGACTTTCTTTAAATGTCAAAGAAGTAAGTTTGCAATTTCCTTATGAATTTTCCTTATGAATTTTATTGATATATTAGTGTGTATATGTGTCTGTATCTCTCCGTATATAAAGATGATAGATAAGACAGATAGCTACATGATAGAATGCATATAGCTTTATTTCTCCTAATAATAGGCATTCATCTCCATCAAAACTTGGAAAATTCATGATGAGACATATATCTTGACTATCTTCAGAGACTTTTGGTAACCAAATTGAATGCAATTCCCTAACAAACATAGGGATTCTTTAACATATTTTATCTGCAAAATAGCAGGTTACCTTAAACCTTCTGTTATGGCTTCTGATGAGCAATAATGGTTCCTCCCAAATGCCAGATTCAACCCTTTTCTTCACTATGTGCCATGCGCAGGAAACTACATTTTTTTTTTTTTTTGACAGGCAGAGCGGACAGTGAGAGAGAGAGAGAGGCAGAGAGAAAAGACTTCATTTTGCCATTGGTTCACCTTCCAATGGCCGCCACAGCCAGCACATCGTGCTGATCCAAAGCCAGGAGCCAGGAGCCAGGAGCCAGGTGCTTCTCCTGGTCTCCCATGCGGCTGCAGGGCCCAAGGACTTGGGCCATCCTCCACTGCACTCCCTGGCCACAGCAGAGAGCTGGCCTGGAAGAGGGGCAACCGGGACAGAATCCGGCTCCCCGACCGGGACTAGAACCCTGGGTGCTGGCGCCGCAGGCGGAGGATTAGCCTAGTGAGTCGCAGCGCTGGCCTAAGAAACTACATTTTCAGCCTCACTCCCTACCCCTCACATTCAGTTCCATGGAAATCTTGGCCTTTGGACAACAATATCGTCAACAGGCAGGAATTAGCAGGATGGGAATAAACATGTGTCTTCTTTCCTTCTTTATCCATTTTGGTAAAATTTCTGGTAGCAAGTGTCACTATTCTGAGGCTCCATGCTCCCTTTTCCAAGCAATCCCTCATATACCCTTCATGATTCACACTACTGCTAAGAGGCACAATGTGGGGCTCTGGTAAGAATTGACATTGATGTTGATTCAGGGTAAGTAGTAGTTTCATATGTTCATTAATCATATGGTTGCCTCACAGACCCAAATTTGGCTTTTTAGTTTTCATCACTATTATCATCAATATTTTTCATTAAGTTATGTCAACAAAAAATAACAAAAATGATTTTATTTCTTAAAACTGGATCCTGACATATGTCTTTAGAATTTCCATTCTGCTCAATCATCTGAAGCGTAAAAATGGTTAAAATGAGATGTTGTTCATGACAAGAGCCTAGAGTGATTACTGACACCAGAAACAAGAGTGTCAATTTATTAAGTCAACAACAGGAGTCACTGTGCACTTACTCCTCAGGTAGGATCTCTGTACTTAATGTGCTGTACATTGTGATTTAATGCTATAACTAGTACTCAAACAGTATTTTACACTGTGTGTTTCTGTGTGGGTGCAAGCTGTTGAAATCTTTACTTAATATATGCTAAATTGATCTTCTGTATATAAAGATAATTGAAAATGAATCTTGATGTGAATGGAAGGAGAGAGGGAGCGGGAGAGGGGAGGGAAGTTATGGGGGGAAAAAGCCATTGTAATCCATAAGCTGTACTTTGGAAATTAATATTCATTAAATAAAAGTTAAAAAAATGGGATGTTGTATTGAAGGTAGGTAGTATACAAAAGAAAGATATTTGACTTGTAGTAGAAATCTGGATTCAGATTATTGTCTATACTTCTTTTATAATTTCTGACTACAAAAGAGATTATTCACTATTGTTTGTTTTTATTCAAAAAGAATAAAACAGATAACAAAAATCATAAATAAACCATTGCTAATGTCATTATATGTTATCTTTCTATATGCTTTTCTACATAGTGCAATTATATTGACAGAAATACGTATACATGTGTATGAGTTTTTATTCAGTAATATTGAATTATGCGAGCAGCTTGTCCTTTTATTTATTTAATAATCCATCTTAGCTATCTTTTCACCTCTTCAATGACTACATTCATCCATTTACTCATCCCACACATACTTACTTTTTGAGCTCCTAACAACTGCAGGTACTATTCTAGGTGGTACAGCTCGAACATTCATCAACATAGCAAATCCTGCCCTCCAGGAGCTTGTATGGTAGTGTAGATATATAGTAAACACATAAACAAGTGAATAAACAAGATATCAGATGGAAGTAAGTGCTAAAGGTAGAGACAATCATGGTGATGAAGAGGGAGTGTGATTTGGAAACGAGCATGGAAGGTGACATTGGATCAGAGATTTGAAGGAAGTGCAAGGAGAGGAAAAGACTGAGTTGTGACTTGGAGGAGAGGCAAGGATTTCACTGGTGTTAATGAGTGAGGAGACGACAAAAGACAGGGGAAGGACAGAGGAGGAGACTCAGGAACCTTGCGCATGGTCAAGTTGTAATTTATCTCAGAAGTCTCTGATGTGGATGAGCCCCCAGGGGATGCCCATGCAGTTAATGCTGCAATTAACTCCATGGTACATATCTTTATATGCATATGCAAATTCTTCTATTGCATAAATCTCCAGAAATAGAATTGGTTGCTTAAAATAGACATATTTAACATCTTTAAAGATATTGACAAATTGACTTTATATCACAAATTACTAAATTCAAAAACTTGGTATGACAGGTAGAATAATGGCCTCCAGTGTTCTCCATGTCTTAATCTCCAGAATATGCGAACAAGTGTCATTAAGTTAAAAACATCGGAAAGGAGAGATTATTCCGGATTGTCTGGGTGGGTCCAATGCAACCCCAAGGTAAAAGAGAAAGGCAGGAGAGTTAGTCTCCTAATGACATAATCTGAAATACTCCATTGGCCATTACTGGTCTTAAAAATAGAATGGAGCTACAACCCCCAGGAATGTGAACAGCTACCAGACTCCAGAAAAGACAAGAAAACTGATTATCCCCTGGAACCTCAGAAAGGAATTCAGTCATGTTGACATCTTTATTTTAGGCCTGAGAGATGCATTTCAGACTTCTGACCCCCAGAACTGTAAGAAAATATATTTTGTTTAAGCCATTAAACTTATGATAATATTTTACAGCAGAAATTGGAAACCAATAAGTTGATAATGGCTTATTTCCAGCAGTGTAGTAGAGTGGGTAAAAGTATGCATTCTAAGCTGAACTTGCTAAATTCAAACTGCAACCTTGCCACTAATTAATCCTGAGAGTATGAAAAGGTTCTTTAATGTCTCCACGTCTACATTTCCTCGTTTGTACACTGGGCATGATTGTAACAGTATGAACTTCCTAGTTTTATTTCTGTTCCTGTCTTTGTTTAGGATAAATGGAATTAGTATATGAAACAATATGTGGAGCACAGACCTTCACACTAAAACCACCAGTAATAGTTATTTTTATTGTATTATACACTTCTCCAATCTCACTCTATTGTAAAAACAGATCACAGGCCAGATTTGTGGACATACTGAAATACTTGTTATTATGTTATTATCTTTACCATCGTAAATATAAATACATTATCCTTTCTTACCTATATTCCCACTTTCCACATTTGTCATTACCTACAGTCAACTGCTGTCTTAACACAGTAAGTGGAAAATTCCAGAAATAAGTGATTTATGTATTTTAAATCACATTTATTGTAATATATTGTTTAAATAGTCCTATCGTATTACTAGCTATTGTTTTTCATCTTTTGGTGTGCCAAATTTATAAATTAAACTTTATCATAGATATGTATGGGAAAAAAAAGTCTATGTAAAGTAAAAAAAAATAGTCTATGTGAAGTTTTAATATCATTTGCGTTTCAGGCATTCGTTGTGGGTGTGGGTGGTAGGGCCTATGGAAAGGGGGTCTGATATATATGTATGTGTATAGTAATCCTCATTGTTTCCCACTTCCCATGTATGTAAACTATGCAACATCTGCAAAGAGTATGTATGAATATATATAAAAAGCACTATTAATGAATATAAAATAAAGGATGCTCAATAAATGTTGTTTTGAGCCCCTTCAGGATTAAGATATGATTAATGCTGAGTTTGAAGCTGATGGACAAGAATTTCTACTTCTTTTTTCTCTGGATTTCAACCAGAAAAAACATGAAGAAAACAAAGCCAGAAAAAGCTATAAAGCTTAGTCATGCCCAAGGGCTAATCCATCTCACAAAACACCAACTATTAGCATTTGTTTTTCTTCCATTTCATAAAAAGAAGAGAATTCTCCTAAAGGAGACAGAATAGTCCTCTTTTTTTGCTGCCAAAAGAGGTTCTGTCAAGGCCTTCCCTAAACTGCCACTAGGCTGGTTTCCATCACCTTTGTGTCTTCTAAGGGGCTAGCAAGTAAGACAGCAGACTCATAGCCTTCTCATAATCAGTTACTGGTCCAATTAAAGAGAGAAGATTGTTACTATTCTTTGGTCTGGATTGCAGTGGTTTTATGGTAGAGACACAAGGCATGAGATTTATTAGCCTTTCTTTGGAGTTCCCTCAGAGGTAACTGCCAGCTACTATCTTCATGAATCGAGGCCTATAAATTGTAGATTCCTATGCTGAGATAAGCAGGGCATGCTAGTGAATATGGGGCTGTTGAGAGAAGTCTGCGGCAGAGGAAAGTGAACTGGTGGAATCTTCTGAACAACCAGAGAAGGACCCCAGACTTAACTACTTATAAACTGTAGGACACTGGTTAACGACTGGCATTGCAGTAAAACTGTGAATTAAAACTTCACAGTGAAGACTACGGGGATACCTGCCATCCCTCCTGAAAGGGCTGAGGGAGGGAAATCAAATGACAATGCCTCTGTTTACCTCTTTGGCCTACAGTAGGTTCTGAGCTTGGTGAAATCCATGACCTTACCTTTGTATCCCAGGACAAAGTGGAGGGGCAGGTGCATAACAAGAAATTTAATAATTTATTGATGACAGATAATGAATCACTTGAACTTGCATTTGATCAAGCATAATGGTGTTACAATTTCCATCATGGCTCTAAATATTTGCCCATATTCTCAGAAACGGAATAAAGGCAAAATTCAGAGTTATAGTAAATAGTTCTTTGCTGTAGGCACTTTGATAGAGGTATCTAGAGTCTCTCACTACCCTATTTGACTATTGTCAGGGACAAGGTGCCCACCATGTCCCAATTCACATCTTAGAGGCTCCTTCCAGAAGGGCTAGTGGGGTGCTTGCACTTGACGTGGGGAAGCAACACTATGCAGCAGGGCCACAATTCCTTTAACATACGAAAACACTTAACAGGTGCAATTATGCATTCCACAAGTCCAACTGAAACAGTTTAATTAGACGCTATTAGAGGTGATAATGAATTTTCCAGATCTTTGCACAACCACTGAAGATTTATAACAGGAAAGGAATCTAGTGGTCTGAGGTCTAGCAGGTGAGAGATTTCCTTGGGGATAAACATTCACAGGCTTTCATCTACTCTGGTGAACCACTTTTGGCCATTCCTTCATGAACAACAAAAAAAATCACTCATATGTGTATGTTATCTATATGCCTCAAAAGTAAACTACTGGAACTGGTGCTGTGGCATAGCAGTTAAAGCCACGTCTGCAGAGCCAGCATCCCATATGGTCTCTGGTTCAAGTCCTGGCTGCTCCACTTCCTACCCAGATCTCTGCTTTGGCCGGGAAAGCAGTAGAAGATGGCCCAAGTCCTTGGCCCCTGAACCTGCATCTGAAATAGGAGACCTGGAAGAAGCTCCTGGTTCCCGACTTTAGATCAGCCCAGCTCCAGCCATGTGGCCATCTGGGAAGTGAAGCAGTGGATAGAAGATTCTCTCTCTCTCTCTCTCTTTCTCTCTCTCTCTCTCTCTCTCTTTCTCTCTGCTTCTGCTTCTCTGTAACTCTGCCTTTCAAATAAAATAATTAAATCTTTTTTTTTTAAAAAGTGAACTATTATGTAGCTTGAACTCTTCTTTAAAACAATTAAGATTCAGAAGATATTACTTTCCTGATCATACATCCAGTAGTCTAAAAATTATCTCTTAGATATTTCATAGGCCTCTTAAATTTTCTGCCTAACTCCATTGCTTCATCCACATCAATCAAATTCCTTTTCTAGCCGGCGCCGTGGCTCAATAGGCTAATCCTCCACCTTGCGGCGCCGGCACACCGGGTTCTAGTCCCGGTTGGGGCGCCGGATTCTGTCCCGGTTGCCCCTCTTCCAGGCCAGCTCTCTGCTATGGCCAGGGAGTGCAGTGGAGGATGGCCCAGGTGCTTGGGCCCTGCACCCCATGGGAGACCAGGAAAAGCACCTGGATCCTGGCTCCTGCCATCGGATCAGCGCGGTGCGCCGGCTGCAGCGGCGGCCATTGGAGGGTGAACCAACGGCAAAGGAAGACCTTTCTCTCTCTGTCTCTCTCTCTCACTGTCCACTCTGCCTGTCAAAAAAAAAAATTCCTTTTCTACCCTATTCCAAGAATACTCCTCATGCAGCCAAGTGTAACCTTGTTCTTTGTGTTAAAAACATCTTTGGAACCCTAGTGTAAAAGAAAATTTCTTCTCTAAGTTTTTCACTCCATGATTCATAGGAAATGATAATTTCAGTATGGCACTCAGAGATAAATAATGAAATTTGCAGTGGCCAGTGGTGGCTCTCAGCATTTAGTATACTGGAGGAAAACACTGGACTGTAGAATGCTCTGGCCCCTCAGCATAACATTCAAGATCTTTTGCATGTAACCAAGCCATTATTCCAGGACACCCACTGCTGCCTCCACGTTTGAAGGAGTCTGAAGGACTGAGCTTATTTCCTCATCTGAAAAAAAAAAAAAAAACTAAGACAAAATACAAAACAACAACATTTTTTGAAGATATTTGGTATGAGGCAAGAATGGATCATCGTTCCTGAAATATTGCCAAACAAATTAGGTGAGGCTCCAATTGGCCCAGGTTGCTGTCTTTCCAGTCTCAGCAGAGGGTTGGAGAGCCTGGGTGTGGCTGAGATGGACAGTTTGGGCAGTGAGATAGAGTCGAGAACCCACACAGTTTGATGGAGAGACTGCTAGAGTGGTGTACAGACACAGCTCTCTGGAAATCGGTAGAAGATACCCTGCAAGGATTCAGCTGAGCACTAAGATGCAAATGCATTTGAGCAAACTGCCAAAGGCCAGGGATGAACCACCTGGAAAGATGACATACAGGTCTGGTGCTAAAACAGGGGGTTGCAGTTCTCCCAAAATTAAAAAATATGATTTCCATAGCATTGTCCAGAGCACATGAAAGGTCTTGCCTGGGTAAAGGGCAGGAGCTTGCCCTAAGCTCGGTGCTAACTATTGCTCCATGGATTAAGAATTTTCCAGTCTGGGCTTGTATAGAGAGCACTAGTCACCTTTTTCTCTAATCCCTGTGGGTGTACTGTCCTCATATAGTTTAACTGCATCCCAGAGTGAAGATCAAGAATGTCTAAAGGAAAATAAAAATGTGTCATGCATCAGGATGAAATTCATAATGTCTGGCATTCAATTGAAAATTACCAGACATATAAATAAGTAAGAAAATATGGCCCACAATGTGGGAAAAAAGGCCAATCATTCTATCCTAACCTAGAAATGTCACAGATATTAAAATAAGCAGGGAAGAAACTATTAGAGATGGCAATGAATGTATATTGCATCATTCTAGTCTAATAACATCATTACTGTCCTTCTCTATTTGTCAAAAAGTTAAGTAGAGGGATTAAACATGACAATAGGTCTGATCTGATTTCATCATCATTTAAAAAAATCATCTATTATTTTTCACTTTATGTTTCTGTGTGGGAGCAAACTGTTGAAATCCTTACTTAATGTATACTAAGCTGATCTTCTGTATATTAAGATAATCGAAAATGAATCTTGATGTGAATGGAAGGGGAGAGGGAGTGGGAAAGGGGAGGGTTGTGGGTGGGAGGGACGTTATGGGGGGGAAGCCATTGTAATCCATAAATCGTACTTTGGAAATTTATATTCATTAAATAAAAGTTAAAAAAAAAGTTAAGTAGAGAAATGAAAGTTTTTTTTTTTTTTTTTTGACAGGCAGAGTGGACAGTGAGAGAGAGAGACAGAGAGAAAGGTCTTCCTTTGCCGTTGGTTCACCCTCCAATGGCCGCTGCGGCCGGCGCGCTGCGGCCGGCGCACTGCGCTGATCCAATGGCAGGAGCCAGGAGCCAGGTGCTTTTCCTGGTCTCCCATGGGGTGCAGGGCCCAAGCACCTGGGCCATCCTCCACTGCACTCCCTGGCCACAGCAGAGGGCTGGCCTGGAAGAGGCGCAAAAATCCCTAATCTAATTTCTAGAGATGAAAACAAAAAAGATATGAAATGAAAAACAAAAGCGGGACCAATTAAACTATTGCAGGAGAAAGATTAGTAAACGTAAGCACACAACAATAAAAACTACCCAAAATGAAGCCAGAGAACTAGCACAACAGCAAAAAAAGAATGCTACAAAATAATGTGTAATTAAATAGTTGTCTCTGTTCCAATAAAACATTATTTTAGATAATGTTACATTCCACAGGCCACTGCTTGCTAACTCCTGTTTTAGATGAAATCAGAGATTAATTTACATGGCCAATCTGCCATATTGAACTAAATATTCACTGTGCCTCACCCTAATTAAATATGCCCATTGCTTAGTATGATTCCTGACAGAATAATGGCTGATGAATTGATATTTGTTTAATGAATGAATGAACACACCACAAAATTTTGTTGTGTGAATGAAATGAAATAATTTCTCTATTTGGAAAAGTTTTCAGGAAAATCAGCCTTAGAGCAGCCCTAGAATTTTTTTCTTTGATAAAATTGTCTGAACCGACTATCTTCCTTTCCCTCAAAGGGTATATAGCCTGGTATGAAATGTTTACATCCAGCTTAATGTTTTTATAGGACAAGAAAATAGTTTTCCAGCACATTCTGCAATCAATTTCTGGAAATGGAGAGAGAACTTGCTTTCCATTTAACTTGAATGAGGTAAATGCCCTTCATTTGAAATTCATCAATGTTGTGAAAAGCATTCCTGGTGAAAACACAGGTGCTGTTTTTCCATAAATTAGTTGGGCCTCTGCGGATCTCAAGCAAAACAGAAACTGCAGGGAGTTGACAAAATTGTTTTCTATATTTGAAAACGCCACCTAAATGGAAAATGAAAAGGAGAAGCATCTGGCCAAATGCAAGTTTTTGTGGAGAGAGAGGGGGGAGGAGGATTTTATCTCAAATCACGGTTCTTCTCTTCCCATAGGAAAATTTTGTAGTACTTGATAAAATAGCAAACACCATACTATGACTTCCTATGACTATAAAATCTCATCAACAAATCCCCCCTAAATACTATCCTGGTCCAAACACCCTTCCATGTTTGAGTTCTCTGTACTGTATTCCCCAAAATGGCCTTTTCTCTTGACTTTGAGCACCTTGGGCAAAAAAATACTTACATAAATGTGACATGCTCGCTCACAATTTTAAAGCTTGACTGTTGTTTTTTAGAAGATTTATTTATTTGAAAGTAAGAGTTACAAAAAGAGAGGAAGAGAGAGAGAGAGAGAGAGATCTTCCATCCACTGTTTCACTCCCAGATACTTGTAATAGCTGGCACAGGGCCAGGCTAAAGCCAAGAGCAAGGAACTACATCTATGTCTCCCATATGGGTAATAACCCAACCCAAATAATTGGGCCATTATCATCTGATTCCTGGTGCATTTTCAGGAAACTAGATTAGAAGTAAAGGCAGGAGTCCATCCCAGGCTCTCCAATATGGGATATAGACATCTCAAACAGCAGTTTAACCTCGTATACCACAAAGCTTTCCTAGATATGACCCTTTTTAAAACTATCTACCACACTGGGTCTCTGCATATGCCAGAGTTACCTAATGGTAAAGAAGAGGAAGGGACAATGCACACAGATAAAGCAAACCATGTAAAAATGCATGTTTTTCATCCTTGTTATTTAAAAAAATCTTTTGGCCAGGCCACTACCAGAATGATTCTAGTGGCTTGTTTCACCAATGTCATCTGAGCCTCACTCCATTTTATGACACATCTCTGCTATTTTTTTTATTATTACTTCTAGAACTAGCCTCCAGAAATTTCACATTATTTCAGGCTGGGTCAATTGAGATCCAGCCCAAACTCACCTTTTCATCTCTAGGATTTGAATATTAAAAGCAAATTGAGTGGGACTGGCATTATGGAATAGAGGGTAAAGCCACTCCCTGCATAATGAGAAACGGTGACTTGATCAGCCCTTTCCCTGACTGTTGATGAACAACTTAATACGTTATCCCTCTTAGTATTTTTTTTGTTTGTTCTAATTAATACTTTTGGTTAAATACTGTAATCAATACACAGTTATTCTCAAGTGTTGAAACTTAACTGAAAAGTGATCGCTGTTAAATATAAGGGTGGGAATAAGAGAGGGAAGAGATGTGCAATTCGGGACATGCTCAAGCTGACTTACCTCAAACGGTAGAGTTGGAAACATACCAGGAGATTCCAATTCAATCCCATCAAGGTGGCATGTACCAATGCCATCTCACTAGTCCCAGTGATCAATTTCAGTTCACAATTGATCATAATGATAGGACTAAGAACCAAAGGGATCACATAAACAAGACTAGTGTCTGCAAATACTAGCTGATAGAATAAAAAAGGGAGAGAACAATCCAACATGGGAAGTGAGATACACAGCAGACCCATAGAATGGCAGATGTCCTAAACAGCACTCTGGCCTCAGAATCAGCCCTAAAGGCACACAGATCTGGCTGAAAAGCCCATGAGAGCATTACAGGAATGGAAAGCCAAACACTCTGGCAAAAAACAACAACAACAACAACAACAACAACAAACCATAAATGAAAGATCTCTGTGAGTGAGATCCCAATGAAAAGAACAGGTCATCAAAGAAGGAGGTATCTTTCTCTGAAGGGAGGAGAGAACTTCCACTTTGACTATGGCCTTGTCGAAATAAGATCAGAGTTGGTGAACTCAAAAGGCTTCCATAGCCTTGGCCACTCATGACAAGAGCCTAGGGTGATTACTGATGCCATAAACAAGAGTGTCAATTTGTAAAGTCAACAACAGGAGTCACTGTGCACTTACTCCTCATGTGAGGTACATTGTGATTTAATGTTATAACTAGTACTCAAACAGTATTTTTCACTTTATGTTTCTGTGTGGGTGCAAACTGTTGAAATCTTTACTTAATATATGTTAAACTGATCTTCTGTATATAAAGAGAATTGAAAATGATTCTTGATGTGAATGGAAGGGGGGAGGGAGAGGGAAAGGGGAGGGTTGCGGGTGGGAGGGAAGTATGGGGGGGGAAGCCATTGTAATCCATAAGCCGTACTTTGGAAATTTATATTCATTAAATAAAAGGTAAAAAAAAATAAAAATAAAAAAAGCCACTCCCTGCAACAGTGATATCCCATATAGTGCCAGTTCAACACCTGGCAGCTCCACTTCTGATCCAGCTCTCTGCTAATGAGCCTAGGAAAGCAGTGGAAGATGGCATAAGTACATGAACTTCTGTACCCATGTAGTAGAGCTGGAAGAAGCTCCTGACTCCTGTTCCTGTTCCATATCCACATGTTAATATTCATTTGAGGAGCAGCTCCTCTTATGTTTTTGAAAGATAACTTAAAGACCATTACTTGAGATAAGCTACAATCATTGCCAAGTTGTGCTCAGAACCGCAACATATACTCCTCATCTCTATTTTTCATTATCCAGCCTACAAATACATGACATAAGTTACAAGTTGCCACCTCTACCACCTCCACTTATCTTGGAGGTTTACCTACGACAAGGTCCAGACACTCCACTGGGGGAGAGGAGTCCCTAGGCTATCACTGTGCTCATTCTAGGACATCACCATTGGGTGAGTGGATGGTGATCAGTGGCGATTTAGCTCCATGGTGTAAAAGAAGCCCACCTCCTCTTCATCCCCATGGTTGATTACTCCTGTAAGTATAATGACTCTTCTTACTCCTACTGGTCCCTGAAATCAAGGAACCCAAAGTGTTCAGATACAGCCATAGATCAATAATTCACCATTGCTTTGTCACCTCTTTGAAAACATTTGTAATGCTGTAGAACATAGAGTTACAGGGAGAGAAATTTAAGGCTCCAATGCCCTGAGTGATTAATCACCACTGAGAGTGATTAAAAGAGGGCCATTCCTGCTTCTACCCATCTGCTCCTATACCCCTGTCTTTTCCCTCTGTAGATATTTGTTCAAAGAAAAAATGTAAACCATATTCAAAAACCTCTAGTGGGGATGGACATTTGGCACAATGGTAAAGATGCCTCTTGTGGCACCCACATCCCATATCAGAGTGCCTGGTTTGAGTCCCAGCTACTCTATTTTCAATGTAGTGTCCTCCTAATGTGCACCCTGGGAGGCAGCAGATGATCATTCAAGTACTTCAGTCTCTAGTACTGACATGGGAGACTCAGATTGAGTTCTAATCTCCTGGCTTCAACCTGGCCCAATCCTGGCTATTGTGGGAATGTGAGGAGTGAACCAGTGGATGGGAGATATCCATTTGTCTACCAGTCTGTCATAGAATACAATGAAGATAATTAGAAAGCTTATTAAAAACATAAAAAACCTCCAGGATCTCTCCATCTCACTCAAGATAAAATCCAGAATCTTTACCATGACCTAAGTCTGACTGTTATTTCTCTGACTTCAACTGCTATCACTTTTTTCTATTAGAAATTCCAGTTCTAACTGCCCTGCTCCTACCATACTCTATCCATACCCCTATTTCTTGAACTTAACAGATTTCCCTTTATTGGCCTGTAGTCAACCTATGATGCTTCTGAGTCACTTCTTCATATATACCAGTCATTTGTTCAAATGTCTCCCAATAGGGGCTAGTGTTATAGTACAGTGGGTTAAGCCACCTCCTGTGATGCTGGAATCCCAAATGGACACCTGTTGGTGTCCCAATGCTCTACTTCTTATCTAGCTCCCAGCTAATGTGCCTGGGAAAGAAGAAGAACATGGCCCAAGTGCTTGGTCCCGGTACCCACATGGGAGACCAGGAGTTCCAGTCTTCTGGCTTCAGCCTTGTCCAGCCTTGGCCACTGTGGCCTATGGGGAGTGAACCCACGGATGGAAGATATCTCTATTTCTCTCTCTCTTTTTTTAAGATTTATTTTATTATTTATATGGAAGTCAGAGTTACACAAAGAGAGAATGTGGTGGAATGAGAAGGCTGTGCCAAGATGGCCACTGGCAAGAGAGCGTCAGTCACTCAGGAATGGCTTCAAAACACACCTGGCAAAGGAGCCTGCTTGGCAACAGGCAGTGATTGCTTATGGCATAAACCACCCCTTGACCAGATTGGCTGCCTTGGCTATATAAGCTACTGTACCAACTGAAATAAACGAGTCTACGAGCTGCTCGCCTCTAGGCTGCTTTCACCCAACTCACAGTGTCTATGTCATGATCTCTGCCTCTTGCCCCCACCACGCTCCTCCTCTCAGAACAAATCCACAGCAACAAGAGAAGGAGAGGTGGAGAGAGAGAGAGAGAGAGAGAGGTCTTCCATAAGCTGGTTCACTCCCCAATTGGCTGCAACGGTTGGAGCTGTGCCAATCCAAAGCCAGGAACCAGGAGTTTCTTCCAGGTCTCCCATGCGGGTGCAGGGGCCCAAGAACTTGGGCCATCCTCCACTGCTTTCCCAGGCCATAGCAGAGAGCAGGATTGGAAATAGAGCAGCTGGGACTCGCACCAGCGACCATATGGGATGTCGGCACTGCAGGCAGTGGCTTTACCTGCTATGCCACAGCACTGGCCCTTCCCTCTCTTTATCTCTCCCTCTTTCTAACTCTTCCTTCCAAATAAATAAAATAAATCTTTAAAAAATATGTCCTTCGATGAAGTTTTTTTCTGAGAACTGTATATTAAATTTGTTACATTGCCTGGGTTCTCATGACTTCATATTCCTTTCTTGCTTCACTGTTCTGTTTTTCTTCATAGTGCTAATCACCCTTGGATGACCTATGCATTTGTTATTTATTTTTCCTCTTCCCTGGCAGTATGCAAGGCCCACAAATACAGGTGAGTTTTATGTTTGTTTTCTTTCTTCTGTTTTGTTTATTAATATTCTCTCAGTGCTTAGAACACTGACTGGTACATAGTAGGCACTGGGTAAATATTTGCTTAATGAATAAACAAAAATGAAAACTTTCATTATCATTATCATTGTTCGTTTACTAGTACTGGCTTAGAAGGTATAACTAGGTCTGTGTGTGCACAGACTAACAGGAAGGCCAGACGGATATAAATACAGGGCACAAGATGTCAGTAGGTGTGAAGGAACTACATGGCTTTAGCCTTATTTTCTCAAGACTTTCCCCATTAAATTCCTTGTTGAAAGAACAAGGCAAAATGTGAAACTAAGAATAATGTTGATTTCTTAGTAGATTCTTCTTAACATTAGCTTAGAATTATAGCCTGCTAGAGCCTGAAGGAACTCATAGGACAAAGTAATGTATGGGAGAATAGCATCTATTTTTCACTAGTGGTGCCTTCCCACTAAAATCAAGGACAGCTATTCAACTTGGATTTCAAAATCTTTAGTCTTTGTGTTGGAGGTTGATACTGAAAAATGTAAGAAGTTTTAAAGGTTACAGATTCTATTCAAGCAAAGGAAGCTCAGTTCTTTTAGCATGAGTGTTCATGTTGATTATTTTATTCCTACACTGCTACCAAATGAAGGTGACATACACAGAAACATCCAGTTACTCACCAAATAAATTAATAGCACTCGATTAATCTTGCAGTCCTGTCAGGGAACAAAACCATATATGACTAAAGTGAAGTCCTTGAAGGACTTGAGTTCTGGAGGTACAACAGATAATCAGTGGCACAATAATGAGAATAATGGTAACATGAGATCAGGTGGTGTGCATGGGCTCTAGGAGCATGAAGGACATGAGTTAAAGAAGTCATTGCAGAAAAAGTTTCAGAGCTGAATCCTTATGGGTAAGTATTAGTATTCACCATTAGAAGAAACATAAATATTTTTACTAGGGCCCACATATCTTTTTTAAAAAGATTTATTTATTTATTTATTTGAAAGGCAGAATTACAGAGAGGTAGAGGCAGAGAAAGAGAGAGAAGTCTTCCACCTGCTGGTTCATTCCTTAAATGGCTGCAATGGCCAGAGCTGAGCCAATCCGAAACCAGGAGCCTGGAGTTTCATCCCGGTCTCACATGCGTACAGGGGCCCAAGGACTCGGGACATCTTCTACTGCCTTCCTAGGCCATAGCAGAGAGCTGGATCAGAAGTGGAGCAGCCGGGACCTGAAGTGGTGCCCATATGGGATGCCGGCACTGCAGGCGGCGGCTTCACCCATGCATCCTCTTTAAAAAGAATTGTTTATCTATCTAAAAGTCAGAGTTACAGAGAGGGAAGGAGAAACAGACAGATTCTCCATCTGCTGGCTCACTCCCTGAGTGACTGCAACAGCCAGAGCTGAGCTAGGCCAAAGCCAGAAGCAAGGAGCTGCCTCTGGGTGGCTCACTTGGGTGACAGGGGCCCAAGTTCTTGGGCCATTTCCTCTGTTTTCCCAGGCCACTAGCAGAGAGCTGGATTGGAAGTGGAGCAGACGAGACTCAAGCTGGCACCCTTCGCAGGCAGCAGCTTTACTCATTATGCCACAATGCTGGCCCCAAGATCATATATCCTAAATAAGAAATTGATTCCTAACAATAGAATATGCTATGTTGAGTAAGTTAGGGATTAATAATGATGACAAAAGCAGTAAACAAGTTTATAGGGTAGATAGACACAATAAATTTTTAAGTGATTTATACCTATATTATTTCTGTTCCTCCTATAAAGTAGGTAGCATTGTCACATTCATTTCAAAAGTAATATATGTTGATTCAGATCCTTTGAGAAGCAAAGTTAAGTCAAGGTAAGAAATGCCATATTTTTCGGGAAAATATCTGTGAGAGAAAATAGAGAGGGATGCCAGAGAGTTCAGGAGAGCTGTCGAACCTCAGTGCAGGTTAACCTTGATGAGGGATTAAAGGAAGAAAGAAATACTGAATGGAAGCATTTATAATTGCAGTGCTGTCTGAGGAGTTCCACAAGGCCAATGGGAAGTCTTCAGGCCAAACAACTCTCGAACGAGTCTTATAATTCCAGGGAAGGGACTGCAGTTGTTTTCCTGCTGTTTTCAGTCATTTCCTAAAAGAAGCCTGCAGGCCTCAGTGTAATGTAGTGGCATATTTCAGAGGGCAACATCTGGGGCCATTAGCCCATTTGATGTTCCCTGAAGTCAGGGCTCTGCGAGCCGCATGCTCATGCATACTGTATGAAGAACCTGAGGAACTGAGGGATAATTCCCCTGAACTCTGAGAGAATACACTGCAGAATCTTCCCCAGGCACTTTGGTTCTGAAATCATGTTTAGTACACCTCAGCACAGGAAAAAGTCATATTAAATTTCAATTTGGAAATACTCATTCTGGTAACTAAGTGATAGATGGAATAACACAATGAGAAGAAAATGAAATTGCAAAGACCAGAAAGGAAGCTGATGCAGTCATCCAGAAAATAAAATTTTAAGATCTAAATAAAAGAATAGCAGCGGAGAGCAGGAGGATTTCAAAGCTTTTCATCAGTGGAATCAATGGTGCTTGGGTACTGGCAAGACATGAAAGAGAGGGAAGAGTGGAAAACATCATCAGCATTTCCAGTATTAGGAAACTGAGAGTACTTGCAGAAGGTGAGGACATTATATTGGCAAGGCAAAAATAAATGAATTCCGCTTTAGATGTGTTGAACTTCAGAAGTTATATGTTTAAGAGCTTGCTAGCCAGAATGCAACCTTCTAAAAGAAGATAATGCTTATTTTTGTCTTTTGCTATATTTTACTACTTATCATTATTTTTATTATGTGAGAAATTAACACCCGGAAAATAGGTATGTTTATAAGAGAGAACACTTTATTGGTGTAGAGATTGACACTCTGCACGATTGGTCCACTTTCCAAGATCACATAGCTTATGAATGATAAGACCAATGTTGTCAGCTGCCTACACTTTACCTTCTGTGCAAAGTGTTTTCTTTTGTAAGTAACAGTGTAGAATTTGAAGATATAAATAGACTTGAAATAACAGACTACAAGTCCATGTTTTATTATACCAGAGGGATTACAACTTCTATTGAATAGCTTGTTAGCATTTACAAGCATCTGAGCATGCTTCAAAATAGATCTTCCTGATAAACCTATTCAGGAAATGTGTTTATTTTGCAGAGATGACACTAACATTAAACACTAAACTTGTCCCAAACTGTATAGATTTGGAGTCAAGGTGTTAAGACATGACAGCAAGGATTCAGCCTCTGTGATCAATGTCTGGATTATGGAAATTATTGATTTCAGAAGTGGGAAAATTATAGCTGTCCATAAGAAGGACTTACCTGATGTCTAACTGTAGAATGAGTGAGGCAGTGCAAAGGCCAAAGGTGCAGGTGAATAGCATACAGACTGACATGTGCTTACACATAGGACTTCATAAATGTAATCACACAGCTTATCCTACCCAGAAGAGCATAACATCAAAGGATAGACATTTCCAAACCTGACATACAGAACTCTGCAGGTCAATCACATTGATTTTTTTTTAACTTTTATTTAATGAATATAAATTTCCAAAGTACAGCTTATGGATTACAATGGCTTCCCCCCCATACCGTCCCTCCCACCCACAACCCTCCCCTCTCCCACTCCCTCTCCCCTTTCATTCACATCAAGATTCATTTTCGATTCTCTTTATATACAGAAGATCAGTTTAGCATACATTAAATAAAGATTTCAAAGTTTGCTCCCACACAGAAATATAAAGTGAAAAATAATAGATGATTTTTTAAATGATGCTGAAATCAGATCAGACATATTGTCATGTTTAATGCCAGTGAGAGTCAAGTTGGGAATTGATAATTTCTTCTTCTTCTTCTTTTTTTTTTTTTTTACAGAAGATCAGTTTAGTATACATTAAGTAAAGATTTCAACAGTTTGCACCCCCATAGAAACACAGAGTGAAAATATACTGTTTGAGTACTCGTTATAGCATTAAGTCTCAATGTACAGCACGCTAAGGACAGAGATTCTACATGAGGAGTAAGTGCACAGTGACTCCTGTTGTTGACTTTACAAATTGACACTCTTGTTTATGGCATGAGTAATCTCCCCATGCTCCAGTCATGAGTTTCCAAGGCTATGGAAGCCCTTTGAGTTCTCCAACTCTTATCTTGTTTAGACAAGGTCATATTCAAAGTGGAGGTTCTCTCCTCCCTTCAGAGAAAGGTACCTCCTTCTTTGAAGACCTGTTCTTTCCACTGGGATCTCACTCACAGAGATCTTTCATTTAGGTTTTGTTTTTTTTTTTTTGTTTGTTTGTTTTGTTTTGTTTTGCCTGAGTGTCTTGGCTTTCCATGCCTGAAATACTTTCATGGGCTTTTCAGCCAGATCCAAATGCCTTTAGGGCTGATTCTGAGGCCAGAGTGCTGTTTAGGACATCCACCATTCTATGAGTCTGCTGAGTATCTTGCTTCCCATGTTGGATCACTCTCCCCTTTATTTATTCTATCGGTTAGTATTAGCAGGTACTAGACTTGTTTATGTGCTCCCTTTGACTCTTAGTCCTTTCATTATGATCAATTGTGAACTGAAATTGATCACTTGGACTAGTGAGATGGCATTGGTACATGCCACCTTGATGGAATTGAATTGGAGTTCCCTGGAATGTTTCTAACTCTACCATTTGGGGCAAGTCAGCTTGAGCATGTCCCAAATTATACATCTCTTCCCTCTCTTATTCCCACACTTATGTTTAACAGGGATCACATTTCAGTTAAATTTCAACACTTAAGAATAACTGTGTATTAATTACAGAATTAAACCAGTCATATTAAGTAGAACAGACAAAAAAAAATACTAAGAGGGATAATGTATTAAGTTGTTCATTAACAGTCAGGGCTATGCTGATCAAGTCACCGTTTCTCATAGTGTCCATTTCACTTCAGGAGGTTTCCTTTTTGGTGTTCAGTCAGTTGTCACCAATCAGGGAGAACATATGGTATTTGTCCCTTTGGGACTGGCTTATTTCGCTCAGCATGATGTGTTCCAGATTCCTCCATTTTGTTGCAAATGACTGGATTTCGTTGTTTCTTACTGCGGTATAGTATTCTAAAGATAATTTCTTTATCCAGTCTACCGTTGATGGGCATTTAGGTTGGTTCCAGGTCTTGGCTACTGTGAATTGTGCTGCAATAAACATTAGGGTGCAGACCGCTTTTTTGTTTGCCAATTTAAATTCCTTTGGGTAAATTCCAAGGAGTGGGATGGCTGGGTGGAACGGTAGGGCTATATTCAGGTTTCTGAGGAATCTCCAGACTGACTTCCATAGTGGCTTGACCAGTTTGCATTCCCACCAACAGTGGGTTAGTGTCCCTTTTTTCCCACATCCTCGCCAGCATCTGTTGTTGCTAGATTTCTGTATGTGAGCCATTCTAACCCGGTGAGGTGAAACCTCATTGTGCTTTTGATTTGCATTTCCCTGATTGCTAGTGACCTTGAACATTTTTTCATGTGCCTGTTGGCCATTTGGATTTCCTCTTTTGAAAAATGTCTATTGAGGTCCTTGGCCCATCTCTTAAGTGGGTTGTTGGTTTTGTTTTTGTGGAGTTTCTTGATCTCTTTGTAGATTCTGGTTATTAACCCTTTATCTGTTGCATAGTTTGCAAATATTTTTTCCCATTCTGTCGGTTGTCTCTTCACTCTCCTGACTGTTTCTTTTGCAGTACAGAAACTTCTCAATTTGATGCAATCCCAATAGTTGATTTTGGCTTTGACTGCCTGTGCCTCCCGGGTCTTTTCCAGAAATTCTTTGCCTGTGCCAATATCTTGAAGGGTTTCTCCAATGTTCTCTAATAAGTTGATGGTGTCAGGTCGTAGATTTAGGTCTTTAATCCATGTTGAGTGGATTTTTGTGTAAGGTGTAAGGTAGGGGTCTTGCTTCATGCTTCTGCATGTGGAAATCCAGTTTTCCCAGCACCATTTATTGAATAGACTGTCCTTGCTCCAGGAATTGGTTTTAGATCCTTGATCAAAAGTTGGCTGTAGATGTTTGGGTTGATTTCTGGTGTTTCAATTCTGTTCCATTGGTCTATCCATCTGTTTCTGTACCAGTACCATGCTGTTTTGATTACAACTGCCCTGTAGTATGTCCTGAAATCTGGTATTGTGATGCCTCCAGCTTTGTTTTTGTTGTACAAGATTGCTTTAGCTATTCGAGGTCTCTTGTGCCTCCATATGAATTTCAGCATCATTTTTTTCTAGATCTGAGAAGAATGTCTTTGGTATCTTGATTGGGATTGCATTGAATCTATAAATTGCTTTTGGGAGAATGGACATTTTGATGATGTTGATTCTTCCAATCCATGAGCATGGAAGATTTTTCCATTTCTTGGTATCCTCTTCTATTTCTTTCTTTAAGATTTTGTAATTTTCATTGTAGAGATCTTTAATTTCCTTGGTTAAGTTTATTCCAAGGTATTTGATTGTTTTTATAGCTATTGTGAATGGGATTGATCTTAGAAGTTCTTTCTCAGCCATGGCATTGTCTGTGTATACAAAGGCTGTTGATTTTTGTGCATTGATTTTATACCCTGCTACTTTGCCAAACTCTTCTATGAGTTCCAATAGTCTCTTAGTAGAGTATTTGGGTTCCCTAAATAAAGAATCATATCATCTGCAAAGAGGGATAGTTTGAGTTCTTCCTTCCCAATTTGTATCCTTTAATTTCTTTTTCTTGCCTAATAGCTCTGGCTAAAACGTCCAGAATTATATTGAATAGCAGTGGTGAGAGTGGGCATCCCTGTCTGGCACCAGATCTCAGTGGAAATGCTTCCAGCTTTTCCCCATTCAATAGGATGTTGGCGTGGGTTTTTCATAGATTGCTTTGATTGTATTGAGGAATGTTCCTTCCAAACCCAGTTTGCTTAGAGTTTTCATCATGAACGGGTGTTGTATTTTATCAAATGCTTTCTTGGTGTCTATTGAGATAATCATATGGTTTTTCTTCTGCAGTCTGTTAATGTGGTGTATCACATTGATTGTTTTGCGCACATTAAACCATCCCTGCATACCAGGGATAAATCCCACTTGGTCTGGGTGGATGATTTTCCTGATGTGTTGTTGAATTCTATTGGCGAGAATTTTATTGAGGATTTTTGTGTCTATGTTCATCAGGGATATTGGTCTATAATTTTCTTTCAGTGCTGCATCTTTCTCTGGCTTAGGGATTAAGGTGATGCTGGCTTCATAGAAAGAATTTGGGAGGATTCCATCTTTTTCGATTGTTCTGAATAGTTTGAGAATAAATGGAATTAGTTCTCCTTTAAATGTCTGGTAGAATTCAGCAGTGAATCCATCTGGTCCTGGGCTTTTCTTTGTTGGGAGGGCCTTGATTACTGTTTCAATTTCTGTCTCAGTTATGGGTCTATTTAGGTTTTCAATGTCTTCCTGGTTCAATTTAGGTAGGTTGCATATGTCCAGGAATCTATCCATTTCTGATAGATTTTCTTGTTGCTGGCACACAAGTCCTTGTAGTAATTTCTGATGATTCTTTTTATTTCTGTGGTGTCTGTTGTTACATTTCCTTTTTCATCTCTGATTTTATTGATTTTGGTCTTTTCTCTTCTTTTTTTAGTTAGTTGGGCCAATGTGGTGTCAATTTTGTTTATTTTTTCAAAAAACCAGCTCTTCGCTTGGCTGATTTTTTGTAATGTTTTTTTTGGATTCAATCCTGTTGATTTCTTCTCTGATTTTAATTATTTCTCTTCTCCTACTAGATTTGGGTCTGGTTTGCTGCAAATTTTCCAGGTCCTTGAGATGCGCTGAAAGCTCATCTATTTGGCGCCTTTCCAATTTCTTGATATAGGCACCTATTGATATAAACTTGCCTCTCAATACTGCTTTTGCCATATCCCATAAGTTTTGATATGTTGTGTTGTTATCCTCATTTACTTCCAGAAAGTTTCTGATTTCTCTTTTGATTTCTTGAATGACCCAGTGTTCATTCAGGAGCATGTTGTTCAGTCTCCATGTGTTTGTATACTTCCTGGGGTTTCCTGAGTTGCTAATTTCCAGCTTCATTCCACTGTGGTCTGAGAAGCTGCATGGTATGATTCTAATTCTTTTACATTTGCTGAGACTTGCTTTATGGCCTAGTATGTGATCAATCCTAGAGAAGGTTCCATGCACTGCTGAGAAGAATGTAAAGTTTTTGGATGTAGGATTGAAAGTTCTGTAGATATCTGTTAGATCCATTTGGGCAATAGTGTTGATTAA